>NW_009260834.1:872188-891905 GCF_000687185.1 Egretta garzetta | reverse complement strand
TGAGAAAAAAAGTCAGTTCCAGGTATATTCCAATTTATTTTTATTTTTCATGAAATTTTTGGATGTATTTTCCACAAAAAGATCTCATCCATAATCTCTTCTAAAGAATGTATTTCATCATAAAATATCATAAACTGATTTTTTCCTCAATCAAAATAAAATCAAGGTCCTTTGTGTTTCTGTGTTATAGCAAGGAAAGGAAATGACATTTAGCTTGGTGTGCTCTCACACTATACCAGCAAAGCCTGGAGAAAGAATATTCTGCATATTGGTAGATATGTTCAGAAAATTAAATTCCACAGTTGTGACTATGAATGTCTGAAGCTGACTTACATTTTCAGCCAGCTGAGGACTAAAAAAAGAAAATCAATGACTTGTGTCTACAGTAGAAACTTAGGTCCATACATGAAACAAAATATTCTCACTTAGGTGATGACAACTAATTTAAAATGTGGATACAGTGATTTGTTAGAGGAAGAGTTCTGATAACAAAGTTGTAATTAAAAAATGTGGTATATTTAATATTTTGAAAAGTGTAACTATCATTGAAATTCTGCTCACAGAACAGATAAATGGTATAATTTCTTAGGCAACACTATCCATCATATTTGAAAAGTCATGGCAGTCTGTTGAAGTTCTCACTGACTGGAAAAGGAGTAACACAACCCCCATTTTTAAAAAGGGAAAAAAGGAAGACCCAGGGAACTACAGGCCAGCCAAGTCTTGCCTCTGTGCCCAGCAAGATTATGGAGCAGACCCTCCTGGAAACTATGCTATAGCACATGGAAAATAACAGGGTGATTGGTGACAGCCAACGTGGCTTCACTAAGGGCAAATTGTGCCTGAAAAATTTGGTGGCCTTCTGCCATGGGGTTACAGTGTTGGTGGATAAGAAAAGAGCAACTGATGTCATCTACTTGGACTCGTGCAAAGCATTTGGCACTGTCCCACACGACATCCTTGTCTCTAAATTGGAGAGACACAGATTTGACGGATAGACCACTTGGTGGATAAGGAATTGACTGAATGGTTGCACTCAAAGAGTTGCGGTCAACAGCTCAATGTCCAAGGGGAGACCAGGGACAAATGGCGTTCCTCAGGGGTCAGTATAGGGACCGACGCTGTTTAACGTCTTTGTTAGCAACACAGACAGTGGGATTGAGTGCACCCTCAGCAAGTTTGCCAGTGACACCAAGCTGTGTGGTGCAGTCGACGCACTGGAGGGAAGGGATGCTATCCAGAGGGACCTTGACAGGCTTGAGAGGTGGGCCCGTGTGAACTTTATTAAAGTTCAACAAGGCCAAGTGCAAGGTCCTGTACATGGATCAGGGCAATCCCAAGCACAAATACAGGCTGGGAGGAGAATGAATTGAGAGCAGCTCTGAAGAGAAGGACTTAGGGGTGTTGGTTGATGAGAAGCTCCCCGTGACCTGGTAATGTGTGCTTGCAGCCCAGAAAGCCAACCATATCCTGGGCTGCATCAAAAGTATCATGACCAGCAGGTCAAGGGTGGTGATTCTGCCCCTCTACTCCGCTCTGGTGAGAATCCACCTGGAGTATTGTGTTCAGCTCTGAGCCCCCAATATATGAAGGACATATACCTGTTGGAGAGGGTCTAGAGGAGGGGCCACTAAGATGAGCAGAGGGCTGAAGCACTTCTCCTGTGAATACAGGCTGAGTGAGTTGTTCAGTCTGGAGAAGAGAAGGGTCCTGGGAGACCTTATAGCCACCTTCCTGTGCCTGAAGGGGGGCCAGGTTGCTCAGAGAAGTTGTGGATGCCTCATCACTGCAAGTGTTCAAGGCCAGGATGGGGCTTTGAGCAACCTAATGTAGTAGAAGGTGTCCCTGATCATGGCAGGGGAGTTGGAACTAGAGGAACCTTAAGGTCCCTTCCAACTCAAAGGTTTAAGGTCCCTTCCAGTTGGAGTGGGTCCAGAGGAGGGCTACAAAAATGATCCAAGGGCTGGAGCACCTCTCCTATGAGGACAGGCTGAGAGAGTTGGGCTTGGTCAGCCTGGAGAAGAGAAGGCTGCAGGGAGACCTGATTGTGGCCTTTCAGTACTTAAAGGGAGCCTATAGGAAAGATGGGGAAAATCTTTTTAGTAGGGACAGCTGTGACAGGACAAGGGATAATGGTTTTAAACTAACCAGGGTAGGTTTAGACTGGGTATAAGGAAGAAATTCCTTACAATGAGGGTGGTGAAACACTGGAATGGGTTGCCCAGAAAGGTAGTGGAGGCCCCATCCCAGGAAGCATTCAAGACCAGGTTGGACGGGGCTCTGAGCAGCCTGATCTAGTTAGCGGTGTCCCTGCTCACTGCAGGGGGGTTGGACTAGATGACCTCTAGGGGTCCCTTCCAACCCAAAACATTCTATGATTCTATGATTCGATGAACACAAATCATTCTATGATGCTGTGATTCCATGAACACTTAATATTTTTAGAATACATTTACAGATGAGATGGCAAGATCACTGAACATCTACACTTATCCTTTTGTGCTTAAAGGAGATTTCAAAAATATTTTAGCTTATATTATTTTTTAAAGGTTAATATCCAATCTATCATCAAGATGAGCAAGGACAAAATTTCAGGAACCTTAATGAATACACACCTGTAAAAAAATGCAAAACCAGGCCTGAATGTGTGTGGGTCAGATTATTGTATGTCCAACTACCAATTTTCATGTGCAATTACACAATTTCTGTGTGCCAATCCTGGTCTGCAGACAAACAGGCAAATCTGGATGAGTGATTCCCTGGGCTGAAAATTTGGCCCTAAAAGAATATATGGTGAATAATAAGCTCTACAAAGAATTTATATTTCTTTAACCAATAATGAACAATAAATAATGACAAATTTCATTTTATGTTCCTTTTAATTGAAAAAGACTGAAAGTCCAGTTAATTTTTCTGATTTGAACAATGTTATATTGCCAATTAATTTGATCACTTTCTGACCATACCTAATGGCAAATGGGCATAAGCATCATTAAGGAACAAAGATACAAATCTAGAGATGTGAATTCTATTTTTTGCTCTACACAGGCTTCGTGTGTGACCTGGGGTGAATTTGACTAGGACCAGATGTGTAAGGAGTGGGTATAAACATCTCTGTTACGTCACTTCTTAACTTAATTAGCGATACTACTATTTTACAATTTCACAGGGTTGCTATTTAGTTTCATTAGGGAGTGTTTGTAAAGTATTTTGACTTTTGAGGTTGAATTTCTTTGAAAAACTGATTTTGAAAATGAAAAACAGACAGCAAAAAACAAACTATATGACATTAAAATATTACAGCAAATCTAAAATATTCATGAAACAGGCTTCTGTAACTTATGCCAAAAGTAATACACAAACTTCTTTCTTGCAGGGTCTTTAAAATAAAGGTTTTCCTGTTATGTTAGTAGGATATGTTGCATAATTCACTTGCCAGCTCATCATCTTTTCCTTGAAGACAGCATAAACAATACTCTTTCTGCAAGTTGTATACCTCCTTATCCTTTCTGTCACCATGTTGTCTTTTGCTGTATGCAATGCATATGCATATCCCTACTAAAATATGTTAATATATATTGAGATTTCATTAAGAAAAATATGTTGAGAAAACATAAATATTTAACTGATACTGGGAAAAGAAAAAGTTGCAGATGCGGCCTTAATTCTGCCCCATTTTTTCAATGAATTATGAGAGCCTTTAATTTCAAGGTCATCTTGTATTTCTCAAGAATGAAATGTAAAACCATATGCTTTTCTTCTACTGGGGCAAATATAAAGTATCATGCAGTACTTAATACAGACAAGCAAACATTTAAATTGTAGTTTTCAAAATATGCCATAGGTTAAATACAAACGTGTAGAAATAGGGTATTTGCTGGCTGAATTTGTTGATTTATGCTATGAGATAGGCCTTTTCCCCAACTTAGTCTAAGGGACTCAGCATTGGTTGTTGTCAAAAATTATGTGGTGTTAGCCTAAATTATTGGAAGACACGTTTGGGAAAAAGCATCTTGATAAACATTGGCTGTTTTGATTCTACCCTAGGTGTTTCAAACCCCCCTGACAGTGTAAAATAATTAAAAATCTGCTCTGCGTCACTCATGAGCAAGTAGAATCAATATAACCAGTTGTCTATTGAACTAGCTTACTTTTCTAACACAGCTGGGGTGGGGGGACAAGGTTGAGGATCTTTAAATTATGATGGGGTCTCAAGCAACCAGCCACATTCAGCTAGTCACATGGGTGAAGCTGGGACTGAAGAAGAGACTGGAACTGACTGTGTACAAACTGTCAGGAAAAGAAAAAACAGTTGACAATGAAAAAGACAAAAAAGAATAAAAGAGGATACATTTCAGTCACAGAAAACATCATATACAGTACATGAAGTTATACCTGGCATTCATGCATCTAAACCTAAGCTGCACATGTGAAAATGATTGCTCTGTGATGAATTTAATGTACTTTCCATATCTGAGTGCTTTTGTCCTTTTCCACTGATCCACGTCTCCAAGGATTTATTCTTACATTTCAAGCCTACATGGAGCCTCTAAGAGCTGCCATCTTTTACTTTCAACCTGTTACACAGATGGTCCCTCCATGCCTTTAAATCTGACATTTCCTTCCAGTATCACACTGGTCTGAAGTCCATCCTGGGCAAGGTTTAAACCATGACCCAGTAAAAGTTTTTGCATGCACGTAGACAGCACAGTTTTAAAATCTGATGTCACAGCTCTTCCAGGGTTACAAACGGAGCTTTTTACAAGGGGGGAGAGAACATTTCTACCTTCCTGCGGGCAGCTGGCACTTGCTTCTTTCCCTGAAATGATCCAGTGGAAGACACAATATTGCAATGCTGCTTTTAGGTAAACTGTTTTGGGAGGTGAATGAGTGCATGTGTGAGAGAGAAAGAGAGAGAAAGAAAGAAAGAAAAAGAGAGGGAGGAATGCTGGCAAGTGTAATATATGTGTAAGAACGGTAAAGGTAATGCAGAAGTCAATGCTTTCTAAACTTGTCTATGTAAGGCATGCAGTATTTCAGTGATAAGACCAGTTCAGTGCTTGTTGATCAGATAAATGTTGCAGTTGACCTAGTTTGAGGAAAGATGAATTGTCAGGCAATTCCTAACTCCATTAATGGGTTAATAGTTTTAGTATGCTATTCTTTTTTGAAAAGGCTTATTTAAATGTTTATCAGTTGTGCAAAGTGGAGCAGCACTGGAGATTCGCAAGGGAGAACTGATCATTGCCTATGCATGGAAGCGTTGTAGGAAGATTAAAATAACATTGAGTATATTCTGTAAATGAAGGAGAGAACTAAAAGAAGCCTCCAGAGTCCATTATAAATTTTAATAATACATCAAGGTAATGTAACTGAATAACCGATCTCTGAGGGAAGAAACACAACATTTGGCTAATATTACAATTTAAATTATGAAAACAAAAAGAGCTTTTAGTTAATCTTGTCTTTCTGCTTTTATTCTTGAGGCTCTTTTTTATTTTCCCTGAATCCAAAACACCATGTAAACAAATAAAAGTACGGGAGAAAATAAACAGTTTGGCATCTCAGTAGATTAATTAATGCGCTTCAGCCTTGGCACCAGTAGGCGAAAATTATGTGCATAAATAATATCACTAATTAAAAAGATGCAGATTAACATGCAAATAATGTTAATGAGGATCTGCAATTCCAGAGTGGATTCGCATAACATCAACAATTTAATGGGTTGGAAGGCTTGTGTTTGCATTACATTAATAAATTTCAAAGACCTTGCATAAAAAAGTTCTGTTGGAGCCTCTGTTTCCCACTTGTGAGTTGTAAATTCTGTGGGCAGTAGCAAACGCTCATCGGCAGATGCCAAAGTCATTATCTCAAAGACTGTTGAGATGGTGCCATGTGCCAGTGTGACCAGCTGTTGGGAACTGGGCAGTAGGCACTGCACTGTGCCAATTATTCATATTATTTGGGTAGTCTTGATATTTATTTAAACTGATTAATATTTTGTGCTCTGCATCTTGATCTGGAGGGAAATCATTTTAAGCAAGCAAAGTTTTAAAAAAAATCTTATTAGCCTTTGATGTGTCATGGATGGTTGAATGCATAATGGAATTGATTAAGCAGACATAATTTCTAACCATAGGCAAAAACAATATAAGATGTCTTTAATGATGTCATATAATTCTGAGATAAAATATCACAGGATTAAATTCCATATGAATCGTAATAACCCAGATTTTACTGCAAAATGAGAACTGTTACACTGTGGTATCCTTTTTCACTCTTGAATTAGGGAGTGCTCCTCTGAGGACACTTCTTACAGAAAGAGCAAAGGTTAAGTAAGATTAGAGCAAACTAATTTTTAAATGCCATGTAACTCTTCATTAATTTTCTTTCCTGTTCTATGATAATCATTATCCATTCCACACCCAGACATTCCACTGTGGCTTTGAGACACCGTGACACACTGGACAAAGCAATTACCTGAAGATGAACCCTTATAACATGCCAGAATTGTCCATCTGTGTAAGATAGGACTGAATGATTTAGGAATCAGAGTTCCCTTTTGTGTATGTGGAATAAGGCTATTAGCTGCGCAAAGTGGTAGAAACAAGGAGTAAAACTTCTACCAACCCCAAATGTTTCTTCACACACCTAAGACTTAACAAATAATTTGTGTATTTATACCTCTTCTGCCTCTCCAAGTCCCATCTGGACCATAAAATTATTGTCAGTTACGAAAACTTTGCAAAGTGGTTTAAAGGTGGAGAAAGTATGAATAATCAATTTGTAAGAGAAAAAAAGCTGTAGAGTAAGGAAAGAAGTCAATATCTCCACTGCAGCGAGATAACTTAATTTCTAAATAAGGGAAGGGAAGGGAAAAGTTGTTTACGTCGCCTTGCTTGAACTTGTTATGCTGTGTTCTGGTGTGATTACAATGGAGCTGGTCTGTGGTATCAAATCTTTTTTCTATGAATGTCTTTTTCCTTGCAGCCATCACTCTTGCAAGAGCCTCAGGTCCTGCCTTCCCAAGACAAGAACTTCATGCATATTGAGCGGCAGGTGGCCAGGCTGGAGACTACATAATAGCTGAGTTTTTCCCCTACCAACACTCTGTTCAGAGCTCTCTTCTATGTGAACATTGATTTTCATGAAGCATATAGACATATTCACAATGATATTTGAAATTCTCTTTTTAACATGGCTGAGATGATTGGCAAACATGTTCCAGAGTTATTGGAGATAGAGGCAGATCCACAGCTGACAAAGCAAAAATGTGACTGAGTAATCATTGTTTCTTTAGGATAGCAGGTTGGAAGTGTGATCATTCTTTATAGTGAGAGTATCGTAATTAAGGTACAATTAGATTTGAGTATTGTGCATTTATACTGTAGTGTTCTCAATACCTGTAGTTATGACTAATTTCAATATATAATAAAAATAGGGAATAACTGTAATGTAGTAAATATAGCAGGATTCTAACTATCTGTCTACTAAAGAGAAAAAGGGTAATAATTACATGAATTAATGTTAATAGTATGTTGGCAAGAACTATATCAACATAAATACATTATAATTTAATTACATAGATTACAGTATTGTAAGACTATACCAATATTTCTAACCCTCAAATACAAATTTTAACATCTAACACTTCAGCATGCACTATAAAAAAGACTAGATCCAAATACATTTTATGTATTTGAAGATGTTTCATAGGTACTATGTAAATACAAGGTATTTAGCTTTCAGAATGATTTTGGAACGAGAGAATATTTTTCAAATCCAAGTTTGTATGTGGAAAACTTAGTCATGTGTCACACAGACAAAAGTACGTGTCCTTATTGTAGGTTTAAATCTTTAGTGTAAAATTATGAAATATACTATTTTGTCTGTAGACATTGTGTGGGTGAATATTAGGTTTTGGAAGATCTGCTGTATGTACTTCATTAAGAAATAAGTATAATGCTGAACATCAACCAATATTTATCCAAACTTATACACACATTTAAAATAAAACATTGTCAGAAAGATTGTCAAACTGCCACATACTATGTTTACGGACTAATCAAATATGACTAAGACTAAAGCTCTTGGAAAGGCTGAGCAGTGTCTTGAGTCTGTTCTCACAATGCAGGCACACACACATACTTGAGTATGAAAGTGAACAATTCAACAAGATCTCTTCACAGAAGACTTTTAAAGAATTTAGTTTGCTTTCCAGGGAAAAACTACACCTTTCAAAGCTTGAAAAGTTGTGAAACGGAGCAGTTTGTACTCTGGCTTTGTTTGATAATAGTATAAGAAATAATAATAGTAATCATCATCATCATCATCATCATCATCATCATCATCTGTGTCTTCCTTGTCTTCAAACCTCATGTGGTGTAACAGCAACACTTTAGGTACTAATATGTCTTGCTGCTTCCCAAAAATTCTCTATCACCTAGCTGCCTTAGTGAGAAACTAATATACTGACTTCTGAAACTTTGATTCGAAGAAGCAAAACAGAACAAGTCCTAGTAATGTTTCTTTAATTGGAGGTGCTGTCTTTCTTTCCTCTTTACTACTGCTGTCAGTGGAGCAAGTACAGCTTTGTTAATAGCTAAATTGCTTAGGAAATATGCCTCAATCCTTCCTTAGAAAGACTAAGCATAGAACTGTGAATAATGTTTAGCCTTCGTGAAGTATTTGTCCATTGGTCTTCCTGTCGAGACTGCCCCAGGGTGCTACCAGGTGCCAGTTAGAGCAGTAGCTCATTTAAAATTCTTTCATGTTACATGATGTGTATGCTCTGCCCTAACATGGCACACAGAGCTGTCTGCTGGAAATTTTGGAACCTCTGATGGAACAACTTTTTTTTTTTTGAAATCCTATCCTAACTGTAGCCATCATAACAGATGTATCACACTCCAGTTTTTATGAGTCAACTTTTTCTACATCCTATTTTAAAAAGAAAAACCCTGTTAACTCTGATTCAAATTCCTTTGTATTACCCAGGAATAAGTAGCTTCACATCAATATAAAGGGAATTTCTCAGTTTTCCACTTTACTGATATTCACTGTGCTAATGTATAGTTCCACTTGGATTCTAAGAGATCCAAAGAGAGCAAATGGTGATATTTGTGTCCATTCAGCTACACTAATATCACTTTAAATATCCTACGTGTATTCATAAATAAACACCACTACTTTTATTGAAAGAATATCAGTGCTGCAAAGACAAGGTCAGATGTCAGGAAATGGTAAAATACAGATTAAATGAAACCTTATGTCTGCCTTCTCTATTCTGGTCTTTTCATTATTTCCGTTCTGTAATTAAAAGACTTACATATCAGTACAGTATTGGTAGAAATAGATTATTAGTAGTTTGCAATGCAAAGTGAAGCTTTAATTGGGTATAACTCTGAGAATAAGTCTTTAATATAGGGAAACTAATTGCAAAGACGTGTGGAATGAATATTTCATCCAGTCCTCCATTTTTTTAATTTGTAGAATGCAGTTAGTTAAGAGTTAATAGTTTCATAGTATGTGATCACCTTATTCCTCCATTGCAATGGTAATACATAAGCAACAGGAATAAATCCATAAAACATTAAATATTTATCCCTAAAAAATTAACCCTCCTTATGTGTATAGATTAGAATCCCCATTCAAGCCATGTCTGGCATAGAACACAGGAATGGATAAAGAGGTAGGTCTAAACCATTCTTCCCTTGACTCTGTGGCAGAGTTCATTCAAATATGACTGAAATATGAATTAAATTTCCCAAACAGCAGCTTGAATTTATCTAGGTAGGACTAACTTCCTAGTGTCCACTCCACTAGCCAAGGACTGCAGCATGTTGGATTTCTGTACAGATTCTTCTTCCTGCGCTACATAATTACTCAGAACAGTGGTTGAAGAAACATAGAAGGTTCTTGCAATACTGAGTAAAACTCACTGTCAAAAATGTAAAGTAATGTAGGTGGATGAAAGTGTTATTTATTTATACCTGCACTCTGATGGACTCTAAATCAGCTGTTGCCACTCTGGAATGCAGCAGACAGATCAGTCTCTAAAAATACAATCCAAATATTCATCAGCAGTTAAAAAAGCAAATATAATTATTAGGAAAGAAAGTGAAAACAAAGAAATCATAATCATAACACCAAACAATACATTCTGCAGCCATGTCTTGAATACTTCACACTGCTCCTGACATTCTATTTCAAATCAACCATATAAGAACTAGAGAAGCTACTGAGGAGGCAGAATTCCCATAATTCCTATAAGACGAGAAAAAAAATAGAATAGGGTATGTAAAAGATGGCTAAATTCAGATGTGAGAATTTTCTAATCCTGAAAGCCATGAAAGTGATGAGTAAGTTATTCCCTACTTCTGGTAAGCACAAGATGTAGCCATCGTAGCGTTGCCAGTGAAATTGGCAGACAACAAAGTGAAGAAATGTTTTTTACAACACACAACAGGGGAATTGCTTGCCACAGGAGGCCAAAACCATAAATGGCTTCTGAAAATCTAGACACACTGCTAAAGGACAGGTCCACCTCAACTGCAAAGCCTGACAATCTAGATAGACACTCCAGCTCTAAATAATCATCACTTAAGCAATTTTTCTAAGTTGGAAGGTATGCCGGGGAATCAGATACACTTGCCTGGTATCTTAAGATCTTTAAGTATGTGCTACTGACCACTCTTAAGGAAAATATGGGATGAAAAATATCTTTTGGTCTAGCCAATTTGGCTGCCAGTGTTAGCCTAAAGTGGTTATGATTTGGCATATGAGTAATCTACCCCTGAAGTCTTCCAAACAGTTGCCCATGGTTTCTTGAACAACATGGGAATCAAATATCTGTCATATCCGTAAGCAAGCATACCAGCCTTGCCATACACAAATACTAACTTCTTTAAGACATACATTCTATCTAAAGCCCAAGTTTTTTCAATCAATGAAGACTAAACCATGGCTCTGAATCACTAATCTGATTTTTGTAATTTCTTTACAATTTCACTTGTGTAAAAGTCAGAATAGTACAACAGCAAGTCAGTCCCAGATTGTCCTAAGCTCTGAAAGAAGCTAGTAGTGGCATGCATATTCTTCATTGAATAATACATATCACAAATTAATGCAAGATATCTGACTTAATTAGAACAACAATGACCACTGCATCAAACCTCTGAATTCAATTTGCTTGCTAGGTTTGGAAAAGTATTCCTATTTATATAAGCTTAAGAGTTGTAGAATTTAAATTTCTGTTGTATGTAGGCAGGGACATAAATGTAAGCCTATGATACTAAGATCATTACTGACTTACCAACCAAGTATCACAGTTTAAGTTTGATGATATAGATAACAGATCCTTTTATTAACAATAAAATATAGAATATAGAACATAGCACATAGACTACAGAATATGATATGTAATGAATGAATTTGAGGGTAGTTTTCTATGACTATACAGTACTCATAGCCATGGAGTTATGAAAACAGAACTAGGAATGCCCTGAGAGTTCACTTCTCTGTGAAAGTAGAGGAAATTATATGTGTTATTCCTTGCAGGTGTTTGCTTACCAATAGTGAGAAACCTCCAGATATCTATACCAGTGCCCTATTAGTACTGAGTGTTTTCCTGGTGTCTAACCTAAATATAGCTTGCCATAATTTATTTCCGTTGCTGTGTGTCTTATCTATGAGGCCCAAGGAGAACAGTTTATTCCTTTCATCTCTATATTTTGACACAGATGAACACCTATTATATCT
The DNA here is from genome assembly GCF_000687185.1 of Egretta garzetta. Lineage (NCBI taxonomy): Eukaryota > Metazoa > Chordata > Aves > Pelecaniformes > Ardeidae > Egretta > Egretta garzetta. Next base: position 880,145 of record NW_009260834.1, on the reverse strand, counting down.
CCCTTCAGTTTCCTTTTTCTAGAATGAACAGTCCTGACACTTTCAATATCCTTCCTGTCCACTGCCTCAAAAGGAAACAAATATGAAGGGTTTAGAAGGGCACAAAAAGTATCTTCGCTGTGCCCAGTCAGAGCAATGATCAGACGTAACTTTGCTCTTTACATCTCTAAATCACAAGGACTTCTGTGCTTGAGCACTTCCTCCGTGACAGGCAGTTCTGGGATGCACCAGAGCAGCTCTTTCCCCCAGGAGAAACTCAGCAGTTAAGAGTAGAAAATGTAGCTTAATGGGACTCATTGCTAAAGGTCCCTACTCTTTTGATTAAAAGACTGGGGGCTGACAGGCTTTTGGCTGTGGTAAAATCACACAGTTACTCTCATCTATGAGACTTCAACTACCAGAACAAGAAAAAAAACCCAACACTCATTTCTGGGTGCTGGTTAGTCATGACTAATAAGAGACTAATAGAGACTTGCTGTACCCAGCTACATGGGCAAGCACAAATTACCTCCTTTACTTCCCCTCCACTCCACCCAAACCACCCAAATTACTTTCAGCTTAGACTTGTAACTTCCTCTGCACACTCACTCAAAATGAACCTACACAAAGAAAAGATCCCTACAAATCTCGTATTATTTTATACAGTAGCCTGGTTCCCACAAGAGGGCCAGAGCATTTCTACTCTAGGTGATCAAGACTATTTGGGCTTTACCCTCCCCAGCCAGTACAAATGCCAGACTTGGATGACCTGCATTACGAGTGAGATTTCCAACCCCCTCCATATCCCTGAGAGGTGGCTATATAAAAGACAGTCATGAGCTTTCACATTGGAAGCATATATATATATATATGTATGGGTAAACACATATGGGTAGCTATAAATACATATAACATACACATGACAAACTATATGTATGTATGTATAACATACATGAAGAACAGAAGTTGAGCTATGTTGGATTTTCTTTGGTTTCAGCTCCGTAGGGTCTCAAAAAGGCAGACAGACATTATTTTTCCTTGGTTTTGGATCTCAGATGAGATTAGAGAAGATTTGTTTTCCAAACTGCTTATGCTAGGGCAGTTCTGGCACATGAGGCAGGATTACAGGTGCTGATATGTCAGACATGGAGATGTCTAGTGAGTACAGGCACATCAAGTGTGCAGTACTGTCTTCCCAAGTAACCATTATGCATGATGAAGCCCTGCTCTCCTGGAGATGGATAAATGGGTTAGACCACATTTTCTGTCCTTTGCATATATTCTTCCCATATTCTGTTGACAAAAATCTATATTCCATCTATTTCAGTATTTATTTATTTGATTTGTGGGCCTATACATAACACATTAAAGTGAAGAGGACATTTCCTAACTGACAATTCATTCTGAGTTCAAAGCAGCTGCAAGTAATTGGGGAGCAGAGATACTTTTCAAATCAGAAATCAGAGCAAATAGATCAGAACAGTTTTGTTTATTAGTAGTATTTCCAGAAAGCACTGGGCCCATTATCTGAGCTGTAATTGTGGCAAGAGTAGAAATTCTGAGGCACATCTTCTAGAACAGATTTTGAGGTGGAAATACTGTGAGAACATTTCTGCAGTTTGTCTACCTATGCCTACCCTACCCAAAAGCTGGAAAATCATAGTCTGAATAGTTTACATAATGGCTGAATATATGGGAGGTGATTTTGAAATTTCCTGGTTAATAGAAAAAAACCCAAACCCACCTTTTCTCCTTGGTCTGATTGTTTCTCTTTGGTTTTCTCATCTTTGCACACCATAAGCATGCATTTTAGTGCCATTTTTCGTAGATATTCGTCAGGAAACTCACATTAAAGCATTTTCTCAGTAGCCTCCAATAGTAAAAGTGGTCCTAATAACAAGAACTAAATTTTACACAGGTATATTGATAACTGATTATTTGTATTTTCTTGCAAATCCAAGGCTGGTTTTCTGCTTGTTCTTTGCCTCTCACTTCTGCTGTGAGAAACGTCAATGGTCCCGATGGCAGTGCAATCACCTTTTTAAGCAAGAGGGACAAATCTTGTGTGTCCCAAGCTCACAGCACCCACCAAAGGACCATCCTGTCTTTGGAGTTCAAGCCACCAGGACTTACCACATTCACAGAAGGCTAGGAATCTTGTGGAAAGATAAGGGAACATGGGGAACAGCATGGAAATTTATGGAGTAGTGAGCAACTCCAGAATACAGGAATACAATACAGAACAGGCTCCCTCTTTACTTCTCTCTTCCTCTTTTCAACATGCATTGTTTTCCGTGCAAATTCCATGCACTCATACTAGGAAGAAGCCAGGCCACAGAGAGCTCTAGAACAATTTTTCTGAAGTCTTTTTCACTTGTTCCTGAAGTTTGGAACTCCCTTGGGATGTTTCATACTTAAGGGAGTCATAATGCTGTTTCTGCAAACTACATGACTACAAAATTGGGAAGCCGTCAGTGGTTCATGCTGTACTACGTGAGGCTGGGCTCAGGCTCCCTGAGGACAGGGATCTTTCTGAGGACTAGCACTTGATATTCACCAGTATTACTTCTTCCAACAGCTAGAAACAGGTTATGTACTATTTAAGAGAGTTCATCGTTGCTCTCATCTAAGTAGGAAACAATGATGTGATGCATAAAATACTATGTATTCTCATGTACAATTTCACAAATACTATCGTAAATCACATCACAGACAGGACACATTAATACCACTACTTTCAATATAATGGAGATTTCTTTGGTTCCACAGCCCCATACACTGTACTAATATGAAACTTGGATGATTTTTTTCCTTTCCAACTATTTCCAGCTATTATCTATATCACACTAAATGATGCTGCTTACATCTCTACACAGAAAGGTGTCATGACCAAATGTTTCTTACAGGTACTGCCAAACATTAAAAAGGAAAATATAAAATTCAGACAAAAATTATGTGAAAAAAAATGTTAGTGTTACAAAAGCAGATAATTAGAATCAGGAAATGCTGTAATAGAGTTTCCTCAATAGTGGAGTGATGAAATAAGCTCCAGAGAGAAAGCACAAGTTTAATTTTACAGTAGTGACATATCATCACTAGTTGGCATGTGGGAGAAAACTGTTTTAGTTGAAAAAAATTTAATTTATGCTTGTGGTTTACTGCGGAAAAGCAATAGAGGCACTGTGTTAATATTGTCTTACCAAGTTCATATTAACATGAGGTTTAAATACTTATTTCTTCTAGATATCCTTGAAATGGCAATAAACAAAATGCAGAATGTTAAATGCTATTTGAATGTGTTTATAGGAGTTCTTTAAAAAATAAATTAATACAGAAAGAATAACAGATTGCCTAAAAATTTCCTGGTTGTTAAGTGCCAGCTGCTTTTTGTGTATTGATTTCTAGAGTTTAGTTATAAATCCATGGAGTGAGATCATTTGAAAGTGTTTTAGCCATGGTAGAAACTGTGCGTTTAGAGATGAACCCATTAAATTTGATGACACATTTGCTGCAGAATGAATACTGTCATTCATTTCGTGGTCAAAAAGAAAGGAAGGATGCAGACACTCTCACGAAATACCTGGGTAGCCTTGGGAAAGATTGAACTCAGGAGTTCAAATGTCACTTCTTCCAACTGCAATTCCCATGCAATTCATTGCCCTTCTTATTGACTTAGGCCTTGTGCCCTAAAGTAGATGACATTTAGGAAAGAGCTTTCTTCTTCCCTCCATTTAAAAAAGACAACAAACAAAATCATATTAGCCAACATCTCATGGAAGTCCAGTGTAAGACCCAAATTTCTAACAGGATATCATTCCCAGCCTTAGCCACCATGGGAGATTGACCTACAGAGCTAACAAACCAGGTTTTATTATTTTCCCTTTAACAAGATTTAGGGATAAAATCCAAGATTTCACTTAAACACTCTCTACAGTGTGATTTGGTTCTCCAGAAGGCATTTTTTATTTCCATTTCCCGATGGATTACAGAAAGCAAAATGTATCTCAGCTACATCAGATGTGCACCCTAATGAAGATTTCTTTGTACTAGTCTTAGCACACTAAACCCAGGAACTTTCCAAAGACATGAAGTATTTGTCAGCCATATGCACTGATCTGCAGATAATAAAAATAAGTTCATTCTCAAGGAAGTGATGGCTTTCACTCTGTCTATATGCACTTAGGGTTTTGGCACATAAGATTTCCACCTGTCAAAATTCTATATTGATTTTGCATGTGTGCATATATTGGTATGTAAATGTATATCTTATGTGTACATGTATATCTTATACAAAGACAGCAAGAGCTGACCAGAAGAATGAAGGAAAGCCATTTTAAGATTTTGAGGTATATTTTCTCTCCATACTGGGTTTTTAACATTTTTAAAAAAATACTATTAATTTACAGATAATAGCCCAAGTTCTTGGATTTAGGAGAGATACAGGAGAGACATGAAATATGAATAATTTTTGGAGTTAGGTTTAATTTAGAGACTAGAACCTTTTTCTTTTTTTCTTACTTTCTAGCTCAGTGCCTGTATTTCTAACTTCTCTACTCCCTTCTGTTTAATAAGAATTTTTTTGAAGCGGTTATATTTTTACTTCAACAGCACTTCAGGAAAATATGCTGATGAACTACTCTGTTACTAAAATATTAGAAAGAAAGAAGGAAATCCCTTTCCTCTTTTTTATTAAATGATGGGGTTATCTTCCATTTAGATCACAACATATTTGGTTTCCATACAGGTTGATGGGATTTCATGCAGTTTGGCATGATTTATTGACAACTGTTTGTTCCTCCTGTCCAAGGTGGGCAGTGCTGGGACACACTGGAACTTCTGATCTGAAAGCTGCATGTACATTTTGTGTTTGTTCCTGCCTATGACAATGTTATACATTCATGCTGTAAATATACATATCACATTAGTGATGGTGTTCTTAAATATTACATCCCAAGTGACCACCGTGAACAGTTTTTATGAATTCCTAACATGAGAAATCAGGCATTTATGAACAAAATACAAAATTACGATTCCTTTGAGCTTGAAAAAAATCTTTGTAGGATGGATATGACTGTGCCATTCATTTCATTTCTAATTCTGAAAAAATGACAAATGGCAATATGATTGACATATTTAGCTTGTTCAGATGAGCTCTTAATAGGATGGCCTGATTATTTTTTGTTAATACCTAAGTCTATTGGATATCTCATAAGATACAAAAATGTGGAACTTAGCAGAAGAGTTATATTTTATAATTTGTTTTTGTAAGTAATAGAGTTTAACCTCTCACCATCTTAAAAATCTTTATCTGTTTTTCTTTATCCTTCCTGGTAACCATAATCTTTATCTTCTCATTTGAGCCAGCCAAAGTTTGCCGAAGGTTAAGTTTCAGCCCTCACTCTTATTATGATAGCAAACTTTGGACATACTGTGTTTTCACATTCTTCAAAAACATACTACAGAAAAGTTTATAAGTAAGCAAGTAAATAAATAAATAAATAAATAAATAAATAAATAAATAAGGATGCTTATAGCAAAAGTTGCAATTCCTTTAAAAAACATGTCTCAGGATAAACAACAATTCTATTCAATAATACCCTCATTTGAATTCATAACAAAAGAAAGTAAGCAATTCTTGCTATTGCTTATAATTAGCACGATCGAACCTGTAGATAAATACCTGTTATGTAAGATTTTGTAGCCAGTATGCCTTATTATATAAAATTAAAGAATGTTGTAAATACATTAAAAATCTCATAATGTCAATATCAAATACTGAAAATACTTGAAAAATAATGCAAGATCTGGTCACCTTACTTTTGTCACAAGTTCATGAATCTTTATAGTTTCTTCAATATGTTTAATATAATGTAATAATGTAAAACCAAAAGCACTCAAAAGTGCTCTCTTGGGACTCATTCTAAACCCTTTTTCTTTTTCCTTTTTCATCATTCAGTCTTTCTGAAGCCCCTGGGACATCCACTTTAAAACACTCTGTGGTGGTGTGATTTATATTTATATATCTAATGAAGCTTATTTTATAATAATTATTCTGATTTAATTTAAATAACTCCCTATCTGTTATCCTGCTAGGGATGGTCGAGGGAAATTGCTGTATACTTTACTGTTAATTGTAAATCTGTGGTTGGTTAAAACACACAGTAACATATCTTGGCAACAGCAGGTTTTTCTCTTTTGCGTCTATGTTCTTCTCTTGGTATATTTTAACACTTTTTCCACACAGTGATAAATAAATAAATTTTGTTTAAGTATAGTTCAAAAACATAAAGGATTACATTTGCAAGTGATGGAAGCAAGAAACATTTGCAGTGGTCAAAACTATATGCAAAAGGATTACAGAAGAGATCAGGCTAAGAAAAATATAATACTAGCAAGGCTTAATTAGACAATAGAATGCAGAAAAGTTTTTTTAGTAATTTTTCACAGAGAGAAAAAAAAGAAAAATTTTCATTCAAGTGAACTACAAAAATGGGAAAGAATGAGCTTTTAGAGGATCCTTAACCAATTTTCTTGGCTTATGTTAATTTACCTGGCACTGTATCACAAGGCGATTTTGGCTGCCCAGATATTAGTATGTCCATGGATACATACATAAGAGTAAGACCACAAAGACCAGTAAGACCATAAGAGTAAATTCCTCAAATTGGTCAATGTTAGGAGGATAAAATATGTGTTCTATTAGGCATTGTAAATGCTAGAAAAACAATTGAAGAAATAATTTTGACTATGTGAAGGAAAGGTATCACAGGATGTGTCATGAACCAAGCAGTAGTCCTTCTTTAGTCCATGCAAATAGGTTGGCAGTTCTAGTGTTAAACATCAACTACTGTTTTGCTACTGCTTCATAATACTTACCACAAGTTTAGCATTAAGCAATCTAATAAAGAAAGAAAAAAAAAGTGTTAGAAATGACAAACTCTTAATAATAGGAATGAAAGTCCTGAAAAAACTTGAATAACAGTATCTTCAGGCATCATTTGTTCTTTACAATTAGCTGTTATTATTACTCACTGAATACCAGCAGTACACTGTCTAAGGAATTGCTACTTTTAAATGTCTTTACTACAATAACTACAATACTACAAGAGAAATTGGAAAAAAGAATAGATCAGGAAGGTTCTTCTTTTTAAATAAACCCTAATCATTTAAAGTTTGTTAAAAATATAGTCTCTTTTCTGAAATACAGGGTTCTGTGGATAAATTTTTCAATAGAGGTGAAATTAAAGATAAGAAGTTTGGCTATTTTCTTAGTGTAATTTGTATTATATGCTCTAATAAATAAACACACAACCAATTCATCTGCTCCAGAAGATATCCTTACTGCCCAGTCAAAAGAAAAAGAAAAAACCCTTCCAGTGGTTCAAAGACTTGTTTACTGGGGAACTGTTTTGACTGATCAAACTTAGCACTGACGGAAAAGCAGGAGGTTGGCATGGCTTTTATGAACTTAATGAGCAAGTGTGAAGTCATCATGGAATTAAATTATTTGCAAAATGAAAGCCATACAAAGGCTTTATACACATGATGCTGGAGATGATGACCAATGGAAAAGTAAATTGCACCAGAAACCTCTTGTATTGGGTTTGCATGGCAAGGTTTTGGTAGCAGGGGGGCTACAAAGGTAGCTTCTGTGCAAAGCTGCCAGAAGCTTTCCCTGTGTCTGATAGAGCCAGTGCCAGCCAGCTCCAAGGTGGACCCGCCACTGGCCAAGGCTGAGCTGATCAGCGATGGTGGTAGCGCCTCTGAGATAATGTATTTAAGAAGGGGAAAAAACCTGTTGGGGAACAGTAGTCAGAGAGAAAGAATTGAGCGGATGTGAGAGAAAACAGCCCTGCAGCCACCAAGGTCAGTGCCGCAGGAGGGGCAGGAGGGGCTCCAGGCGCAGGAGCAGAGATTCCCCTGCAGCCCCGGGTGCAGCCCACGGTGAGGCCGGCTGTGCCCCTGCAGCCCAGGGAGG
>NW_009260834.1:857596-871916 GCF_000687185.1 Egretta garzetta | reverse complement strand
TTCCCCTGAGCCGCTCAGAGGAAGGAGGTAGAGAGTATTGGGAGTGAAGTTGAGCCCAGGAAGAAGGGAGGGGTGGAGGGAAGGTGTTGTAAGATTCAAGGGGTTTTTTTATCCTCTCCTACTCCGATTTGATTGGCAATAAATTAAACTAATTTCACCAAGTTGAGTCTGTTTTGCTCAAGACTGTAACTGGCAAATGAGCTCTCCCTGTCCTTATCTCGACCCATGAGCCTTTCAACATATTTTTTTTCTCTTCTTTGTCCAGCTGAAGAGGGCAGTGACAGAGCTGCTTGGTGGCACCTGGTGTCCAGTCAAGGTTAACCCAAAAGTGTGCCTCTTCACATATAATTCCATGTGAAGTGGTATCACAATCTGAAAAAATGTTAAAATGTTGCAGAATATGAAGCAATGATAACATAGAGTCATCCTCATAATGAAAACCATCTTTGATGGGCCAGTCCCATAGCTTAGAAAAGGATGTATAAACACCCGTATAGGTCTAGGATATATTGGATTGTGAAGAAAGGAACATTTTTTTAGCATTTTTACACTTGCTTAGATAAGCATGCTATGGTCACCCTAAAGAAAATGCCTGATTGAGCACGACCAATTGGCTATCTCCTTAGATCTTTTTGCTTCACATAGGCAGGAGTACCAAAGAGGGGATAGGCAAAGATGTCTGTGAATAAAAACTGTGTTAATATTGTTAGGAACAACAAACAAAGCAAGACGTGTTGGCAGTGGCCACGAATGTGTACAGTGGTACTATGAATTTTGAAATGGAAGGCAGATGGGCCAGTACAGTCACCTGCACAGACATGTCACCTTGACTTAATCTCCATCCCACAGACCTTAGCAACCTTCATCTTAAAAACAGGCGTCTTATTAACACTGGTCTTCAGAGAAAGTTGGTCGCATAAGCAGTGTCTTCTGCTCAAGTCCTGTGAAACTGCTCCCAGCTGAAGTTTACTGGGGGAGGTTATATAAAACTTGCTTTTGCCAAAACTCCTCTCCCAAGAAAGGATATCGGAGGTAATCCAGTGATGAACAGTGCAACATTTCTTCTAAGACTGAACATTTGCTGACCAAAATCCATGGACATACCTGTTCAATGCAGTAACAGTTTTCTTGATAGAGATAATATCAAGAAAGGGGATAAGAGTAATATCTCAGGTCATTAGTTTCTCTAACTACTTCTTGAAATCTATTTTAAAGAAAATAACCAGTTGTTAGAAGTTAGAATATCAGAACTTACAAATTTACTTGACATATATCAACAATTAGAGAGATTTCAATGCAAGGTCTTTTAGGGTAATAGCAATAGTAAATGAAAAGTCCTAGTAATTATTATTTTTTAAAGCAAGCAAAGCTGGGCAGAACTAGAAATCAAAGACAAATATACTGTAATGATTCAAAAGACTAGGAAACAACCTAGAAAGAGACAGGGGAGAAACTTAAAGCATGAATGGTGATGCATAATTATATAAATGAATTTGCAGATTAAGTTACATGCAAACCTAACTGAATTCTGGTTGAAGAAACATTCTATTAAGAGTCAACATTTGCTTTGTGCTGTTTGGAATACTGTATAGAGCTCTGGGCATCCCCATACTGTGAAGATATTGACAAATTAGAGGGAGAGCAGAAAACAGCAGTAAAAATAGTCAGGAAAGAAGAACTGACTTGTGAGAAAAGATTGACTCATTAGGGAGCAAGTTTTTGTAGTGCATAATTAAGTGTGCAGCCAGTTCCTGCAGTGAAATCTATTTTTTAACCTGTTAGAAATTTAGGTAGAAAAACTAACCTTGAATGAAAATAACATGAACATGATATTACAGTTGTCAGCTGCCATCTTACGTGATCTTTTGAGCTGTCCCCTTGTTTTTAACAGTCACTATCAAGCAAGGTTATTAAAGGCTTGCTGGGACTGTTGGCAAGGATCTCTGTATTTGCTTTGCTAATGCTTCCTATTTCAAAGATTCTCTGGGACTTATTTTAGTAGCTTGAGCACATCCATTTTTTTATTGTCAGACTTTGGTAAGAGAAAGGTACAAGTTGGGGAAATGACTTCTTGTTGTTTCAAGAAATTAGTTATCACTGACAAAGTCATAAAATATATTAAACACACCACTTCCCATTAAGTTATTCAATAAGATGATGACAGTGTATGGTAGTGGTAAATGGATAATCAACAGTTTCCCCCACACTGGTGAGGGTGGTTGCCTGGAAAAGGAACCTCTCCAAGTTGTCCTAAGTATGTGAGTGAGAAAGATATAGAGAAAAGAGGCACAGAAACAGAGATCTGAAGCTGACATTTAAAAAAAACCTGTGATGGATTGTGTCCTCTTAATATTGGATAGGCAATGTGCTACAGGAACACATAAGAGAGTTTGTGTTCACCTGGTTCTTTAATTCTTACCAAACAAAAGCTAGAACAAAAAAACCTAGAAAATTACAAATTTTGACTGGTGGTAGTGTGTTTCTATATTAAAAGGACTAGGTGTCAAAATTTCTGATTCGAAAATGATTTCTTAATTGACTTTGCATAATCATGGGTAATTATATTCCTCCTGGACACACCTATATATTCCTTCTGACACACCTATACTATATTTGGTAAATCAGAATGAAGAGCAAAACCTCCTGCTTACTGGCCTGTTGTCTTCGGTAGGTGCTGAGCAAGAGGCTGTTGTCATCACTGTATGAGGTGCAGACAGGGAGTGACAGAGGACTTAACAGGTGGCCTAAAGTAGGATGGGCTGAAGCACAAAGGTGAGAAAACTGAAGGTCCTCACTAATTTTCTGGGGAATACACCTTGCTGATTTCAAATCTAGTGATAAAGCCAACCGTGAAGTTAGGAAAAAGATGTGCTTGATAGACTTTGACAAGAACTTGATGAGTTATAACTGCCCTCGAGTCTTAGGCTTTTACTCTGATGTTCTGCTTGCTGGAAGGCTCTGGCAAACATTTCCAAGGGAGAACACTTACCAGAGGACTGGCCTCTTGTATTACCAGTAAACAAAGAAATTCACCCAGTCCAGTTCAGGATTGCCTTGAAGATTCTTTTTACTTCTTGATCTGTGTAAAGAATGTATTAGTCTGACCACTCTAGCGCACCTTATTGAACATTACTCCTTCAGGCATGAAACACTGTGTGGATCAGGTCACTGAATGTTGGCTTAGTTAATAGACAAGAATAAGGGATAAAACAATAAATTTACCTATTTAAAAAAAAAAAAAAACAAAAAACCAAACCCCCAAACTAACTAACTAAATAAATAAACCCTAGATTATTCTAACCAGTCAGGATTCTCTTTGGTTGCTTCTAGCAGTTTGTGCTTCTAACGCTTCACAAAGTTTGTGGCCTCTTCCAAGGCATACCCTTCATGCCCACTAGATTTTTTACAATTACTTCTTTTGTACTGCACGTGTTTCTGAAGATGGATGTTCTCTCTGCCTCTCTCTCACTCTCTCAAGTAGGAAATGTAAGATGGATGGACATGACTGAGTTACTGTATACATCTCTCCATTTCCAAGCTATGGTCTCCATTCTTATTTATTTACTTCTTTATGAGTGTTTGTTTATAGCTCATGCTGACTGGGCACTGGGGTGTCACATGGAGTAAGACAAAACTAGATTATTCTTTTCTCCTTCCATTTCTACTAGATTGCTTAATTTCCATATCATATGAAAAAATTGAGAACCATTATTCTCTTATGCATGAATATTTACAATGATTATGTATTGATAATATCAAAAATAGAGATAAAAGACTGTATTACAAGGTTTGTGCTTTTTTTTTTAAAGCAATAAAACTCATAATCAGTTCTGAAACTCCACCTTCAATTTACAAAATGTGTGTAGGCATTGCTGCATATATCATATATTAGACTACCCACTGGTATGGAATCCTGTAGAACTGGAAGGTTAAATGGTGACAGCCAAGTTTTGATTGGAAAAGACCTTGGTCTATATGGAAAATCAAATTCTTAAACTTTATTTATTCGTGATGGTAGACTTAAAATGACCAGTCAGACTTTTATGAAAATACAATAAAATACAGCCACTTCTTGAGCAGTCATACATTATGACAGAGTTTTAAAAATATTTTTAAGCTCCAGATAACTGCATTTTGAAATGAAAAGAATAATAGACCTTCAAACAAGGCACAGACTTAAACTCAAATGTTATAAACCTTGCTAAAAAAACACAACTCCCAAAAATATTTTTCCTATTTTTACCCATACAATATTAGTGAGGATTTCTTTTTAATCAAACACAAAACAGGTTCCAATATTTATTGATGTTTTCCTTTTCTTTTTTCTAAACTAAATCCACGTTTTCTAATCATTGCCTGTTGCAACATGATATTTTCAGAAAAATGCCTGCTAGAAAGTTTAGACATGGTAGTTCAACTGTAAGCTTCTGGGAACATCCATGTTGTATTATGCTTGGCTTAGAATGAGCAACTCCTGCTAGATTCAGCAAAAATAAAGCACAATGACCTCTTCAGCTGGACACTTCAGCAGCTGGTCTATAACTTAAGCAGAGTTTTGCTTTACGCTTTCTAAACTGTCCTGGGGATTGAATAGACAACATATAAAAATATGACAGAAAGATGATGGATTATGGGTCATAAGTCTCATTTCAGCCATACAAATAAAACATCATGCTTGTGTGTTATGATAATACGTTTAATGGACAGAAATTAGCAGATGTTGATTGCATTCTAGTGTGCACAGCATACCAAAAATCACAGAGGAATGTTTAAGAGATTGTAAAGAGACTGTACCATTGGATGCCTGTAAAGCAGAGTTTAAGTAGCAAAAACACAGAAAAGACAGTTTGGTAGTTGTCTGGCTTTAGTTTAATCGTTCCTCTCTGCCAAATGCAGTCATTAAAGTGTAACAACAATTGTATGCATTTTAGTTTAAAGTGAATGGTAATGCTTTTTCTACCCCTTCCTAAGCAATACTTTATAGTTGTCAAAACATAAGGTTGTGGCAGACTCTTCTTAAAATAAAACTTCAAGACAAACTTAGGAAAAAAAGTATGAATGAAACTTTGTAGTTCAGGGCTATTCAGAATTCTGTAAATTATCCAACATAACATATAAAAGTACCAAGCTTTGGCCCCGCTCAGCTACAACTTCTTGGAACAGGCTTTTATACATAATACAAATATACATACAAAGAGAAATTCAGTTTTATACAAGAACCACCTCTTTAAAGATTCAGACATGAAAGCTAGATTTACTTCTTTAGAAGAACGACTTGTGTGTACAGTATGTCTTGAAATCCTTCTTAATCCTTTTTCCTGTCAGGTAACATTTATTTTCAGGAGCCTATGAATCTTGTCAATTTTAGAATTCTATCACCATTCAGTGAATTTTAAAATTCTCTGTTTTCATACAGGGGCATGTGCAGTAAGTTTGCCCTTGGTCAAACCCAGACTTAGTGACAATATTAATGGGTGTGCTCTCTGTTTTCATTAACACATTGATGAGATCTGGATATAAGCTTTTTCTTTACTGTTTGGCCTCTTCCCAATCATATGACTAGACCATCTGTATAAGCATTATCTGCCATAGATTAATTTAAAAGTAGATTTAGAAATGTAGTCCAATTCAATCAGATAATTATGAGCTAATATATGTGGCAAAGATTGCTTTGTAGATATACATATTATGTTGAATTTGCATGTACTTTACTGGAAGTATAGGAATTCTAAACAAAAATGTACAAATTATTGTAATGTAGAATAAAGATCCTATATGTCTGTGCTGTTGATTTTATCACATTGAATGCCTCATAGTGAATGATAGTAGGGTGTGTGCTGAGGTGTTGACAGCCTAGTTTAGGTTTGCCCTTATGACACAATATGGACATGGTAGACATGGTTTAGTAGGCATGGTGGTGTTGGGTTGACAGTTGGACTTGATGATCTTGGAGGTCTTTTCCATGGTGGAAGAAAGGAACTTGGATGAGAAGTCCATGAGTGGTCATTGCATGTAAGACTTTGCAACATGAAGGCCTATTCTAGCAGTCTTGCAACACGATTAAAAACAAAAACAGGGACACCAGATGGTGACTGTCCATCTCCATTAGGTCTTATACCTCCTTTCAATGGTGGATCAGCATAAAGGGAGTTCCTCAAAGGGTTAACTATAAGAAGGACAATAGATGGTTATTAACAGTGAAGACTTACTTATCATGTTCACGTTTTTTATGCATGAAATGTCTGAATCACAGAAAAACTCAAATAATCACTTTTGATCTATACTTTTTCGAATATCAGTTTGAACCTTCTTTACAATGTCCCCATTGAAACAATTTGATGGAAGGTATCAGGACATGCTGTTGTGCTATTGTCATTCGAGATAGCAGCCAAAAGTTACAGGAATAGGTGAGTGTTTCAGGTCTCACGATGTTTCCATCTTCCAATACTTTGGGAATACCACAGATATTTAGTGATGCATTTTTGTTATTTCAAGTATCTACAAATTGTCCTTACACATTATAAAATGACCTTACATAAACCTCGAAAGATTGCGGTAATTTGTCTTGAAATCTGAACAGTGATTATTGGCCTTTGTATATTGTTTTTCCATTTGCAGACTTAGCTCGTATTGGGATCACCATATTTTTCTATTACCTACAAAATCATCAGCAGCATGGAGGGTCTGGATAGGAATTTGCTGTTCATTTACTTTTTCAATACAAATACAGGAATCTATCCAATGAAATTTTGAGGAGCCATGTTCAAAACACACAAAGTGAAGAACAAAAACTGGTAGATCTGTGGAACTCCCTTGCAAAGGAAATTGTCTGTACTAAAGATTTACAAGATTTCAAGGGCAGTAGATTAATGTAATAGAAGTGTGCTGAGGATTGCTAATAGAGAGAAGCCATATTTGTGTCAGCTCCTGAGCTGCAAGCAGTCAGGGACTTGAAATTTACTCAGAAGAAACAGCACACCTTTTTTTTTCTCTGTTCCTACTCTTATGAAGGCACACAGTTTTGGTCATTGCTGGAGAAAGAATTTTGTATCAGATGGACTTCTAGTCTGATTTGGTACAGCCTTTCTTTAAACAATTTTCTGCTTTTCCTTTGACCTAGACTATTTCCTCAATTCCATACTCTTTTCTGTATTGGATTCATAGGAGAAAACCTCTTCAGTTCCCCAAATTTTCTGTTCATTGTACTAACAAGTTTATGTGTATGGTTTGCTATTCTTGAGAGAACTTCTGATCACTGTAAGATATTATGGTAAGCACTGAGATGAGCTATATTCATACCGATGCTTTGTGCCTCTACCAAAAATACCTTTTCCCAGATTTGTAGCTGATGCATCTATTTCAAACTAGTTACCTCCACAGAACAAAAATGTTGTATAATAAAAACCATTGTAATATGTAAATAAAATCTGACTGCAAGTACAATTATGAAATTTTAATGTTCTAATAGTTTTAGGTATTTAGCATAGTTTAGGTACTATGCTAAAAATGGTAATTTGAAATTTGTTAACTTTGCATGCATTTCTAAGATTAAATCTATTGGAATTCTGTTTAAACCCTTTAGAATTAAAAATAAAGAAGGAAAAAATCTATTAAATGTCCTAAGCATTCAAAATCTTCCCTAGGTTTTAATTCTTTATTTTGAGTCATTTTTATTACGGAAGTCAGACCCAATGACACGCACTATGCTCTATCTCACAGTTGACAATACAGTGCCATCAAAATCATAATTGTTAAAAAAAAGAAAGATTAAACATCTTACTCTACAAGTAATACATAATGTCATATACCTATTACTAAGAAGGCCCATCTTCTATGACCAAAGAGAATAACCTGATTTGAACTAGAAGAACTGAATAGAATTGTTAAACAATCCTTTGCATTTTAAGCAACATTTAATTAGAAACACACTTTAACCACCAAAATGATAAAAATCCAAGAGATTAAAATTTGAGTGTCAATTATCATAAAATTCATCATTGTAATTCTTATTAAAACTCAGTGTTTAGATAGGTAATGATTTTATAATATGGCAATTTGCATAAGGAGCCCTGAGATGGCTTATTATTTCGATCCTACACAATTACAATTCTAGCTCCATACATCAGAGCTCTTAGCAATGTAAAATCACTGTGCTAATTAATAAGCCATTTACTGACTGCAGCTAGTTATGGTGGTCCTGCAGCTGACCTTACGGAAGATGAGCCATCTCTGAAGTGCCTGTGTGTAACTACAAACATAATGATGTGCCAGGAGGGAATCATTAAAAATAATTTACACAAGCCTTCATTTACAAGATCTTTTGATAGCATGCTTCCCCGGTGTTTAGATCCACAGTGCAACCCCTACCATTTGGAAAGTGCCAAGCAGGAGAGTGAACGAGGATACCTAAGTGGTTAATTAAGAGCCATTCGGACGCCACAAGAGCCTCCTGAAAAATCCCTCTGATGTCTGCTGTGTCAAATGTCTCTCACAGGCAAAACCACAAGAGGTAGCTGCCATAGCAGGCTAATTACTGGGGACCAGGAGCAACTGAGAATGGCCTGTCACTGAGTGCTTGCTGCGAGCACCCAAGCCCAGGACTGAGCAGAGCCTGCTTTTGTGTCATTGGACTTGAGAGAAACAGTGGAAATGAGATGCTGTGATAATCAAGAGTGATTGAATAAGTCATAAAAGTGTGCAGTTGTAGATGGAATTATTCAGTCGTGCTGTTTGATGCATTTTTGTAACTTTTTACACTTTACCATTATTCCACTTCCAACACGTGTTTTTTTAAGACTTTCATTTTGAATGCTTTTAAGAAAACAATAACTTACAAAGGCCTTACAGGGATGAACAAAGATTTCAGAACATCAAAGGTAACTTTTATGACATAAAAATAATTTCAAACTACATAAAAAGAACCAAAAAGATTTTTTTTTAAGGAAAACACATTAAATCACACTGCATCATGAGACTGCAGAAGAAAATATGAACATACAAAACAGTCTGCTAATTTCAGTACAGTCAGAACAACTAACAAGACTAAATCAACATGTCACTGCCTTCCTCACAGAGGTTAGAAACGAACATCATGAAAACACACAACTCATGATTTGTTTCCTCTTCAGCCAAGTCCCTGCAAAATGGAGGAACAGAACTGTCTCCTTGTGTGTCATTTTATTACTTTAGTGGCACTTAATTGGTTTACTGACCTACAAGGGTTTTTTCCAAATCTGCATGGGGGATATGTGTTCTTTTTTCCAGTTTGTTTGTTACGCAGTTAAGAGCAAGTGGCTCATACTCTTAGTGTGCAGACACTTCCAAAGCCTGGCTGATACCTTATAAGTTTATTTTCTGAGGTGCTTTGCACAAGTGTTATGTGAGAAAGCAGCATGAGCACATTTCTTGTGTTATCTCTGCTAGTGCATTGTGGCTGAGTGCCAAGGCTGGGACTGGGAGGAATTAGTTTGCTGAAGGTGGGGGCAGCAATGCAGTCGCTCTGTGTGTGTTTCTGTGTCTGCAGGTATTTGGGAGAGAAAGAGGAGTCCACTGTGTGCTTGGCATCTCATCGATGATACTGACAGGGTTGATAAGTTTGCATATGTAATTTTTTTAATTATAGCCCATTTTGGCAACTTTATGGTAGTAAGAGGAAAATCTTTTTTGTTAGATGGAAACCACCCCTTTCAGGATATCTACAATGTTTACATTTGAAATGTATTAATTAGACTTACTTTGTCTCATTTTTAAAAGAGCTATATAAATAAATTCTCAAGAATTAGAAAATACCTTCACGTTTCTTTTATAAGTACGTCCCTTTGCAGAAGGAAAATATTATTTGTCTAATAACACTACATGTTTCTCAAAGGCATGAAAGAGATGGCTTGCTTTCTAAAACTCTCAGATCATTTTGCATAAATGGATTGAGTAGAATTCACCTCTCCTTGCTACAAGTAAGATGCGTTGTTCAAGGCAATAATTCGTCTTCCTTCTATAACCAGCAGAGACAGACAGCTTCAAAAGGGAGGTGGGTTCAAGCCAACCACATTACACCTCTCTCATTAGACAAGACAAATCATTCTCTCACCACAGAGTGGGAATCAGCAGCCATGTTTGTCCCTTAATTTTTGTAATTGGCTAAAATTCTACTTTTCTATGGTTTGTCTATGGCCTGTAGAAGTGGTGAGAGTTGCAACTGTACTTCACAGAAGACCAAGACATGGAGGAAAATTTGGAGAAGCAGTACTGTGAATACAGCCTACATACTGATGACTTCCAGGCTTGACTGACTCTATACTGCTCATAAGTATGGAGACGCAGTGGGGCAAAACCTCCGGCTGTGGTTCCACCCTGCGGTCTTGCAGGAAGGCAGAACTGCATGGGGTCATGTGAGCTTTATGGTTATTGACCTCTACTGGAAACATGACAGTCACCTTCCTCTGGGCCATCATCACCAGCAATAGTTTCATACATAATTTCTTGTCAAACATTAACTTATGATGAAACAACTATCTGTTCAACTAGTCCAGATATATGCAGTGCTCTTGCAGAACTTTTTTAGTATTATTATTTTTCAATCTACTCCATTTATTGTGGCTGGTGACATTGTTGCTAGTTTTCTGGCAAGCAAGATGAGAGATGCAAGATGCCAATGACTTCACAAAATAATACCAGCAATCAAAACTTGACCAAATTAGTGACTGGCTTATCACCAAGTCTGTACTGCATTTGAATAATTCTGTACCACTGAAAAGTTACAATCTCTAATCAGCATGCTCTATTCTTTGATCTGAGAGACACAGATAATACCCAGCATTGCCAGGTGAATTATATAACCTGTAGATACCACTGAATAGTACAAAAATCAGTAAAACAAACTGTATTTTGAATACAGACTTCCACTCTTGCAGTCACAAGGGAGGAGAAGAGCTAATACCATATCCACTATGATTAAGTGATTTATTCTGTATGTGCATTAAGAGACATATGTTTGCCCACAATTGTATGACAAGGATCTTACAGAGCTAGAAGCTTAAAGATAATTTGATAAATAGTTGTACTTGTTGGGTTACTTGTCTGAGAGAGAGACATTTTCAGAGACACCAGTATGGTTAAAAGCTATATGACCTGCTTTTCAAGTGACAATAATCAGCGTGTCACACAAATGATATTGTTCATCGAGGGGAGCTAAGAAATGCCCATCTACTAATAAGAAAAGAAAGATGAAAAATACAGCACATGACACTGTTATGACACAAGAAGAAGTTCTCATTCTTACACACCTTTGTTCCTAATTTTGTTTTTAATGTTTTGAGTCTTTATTCTTAATATATCTCAGAGTATATTGGCAATGAAAAGAGGCGCAGTGCAAAAAGAAAAACAATTTGTGCAGTGAAGGACATTTTCTTGAGCCCATAATTGTATTGGCATTAGAAAAACGAGGTAAAAAAGGATCAGCCATTTCTGCTGATACGGTGTTAATCCCCCAAAATGGAGTTTATTTCCACACTTGAATTTACAGCCAGGTGAGCTTTTGAAAGGAAAAGGGGAAATTCATGCTTCCAATTTAACAATATTGATTTTAAGGTTTAAAAATTTGTCTTCTAAAGGCCAGCTCTGCTTGTCTTTATCATATACATAATCCCACTGAAGCCAGGAGAGGTGCTCTTGTGAGTGAGGAAAATCCCAAATGGGTTTAACTTTGTGCCTAATGCCAGACCAGATGTTGCTCTGATTAAAGTCAGCAATAAAAACTCCTGTTACTCTGAATGATGCAAGATGAGACCAGTTGTCGAGTGCTGGTGAACCTTTCTCAATTCTGCTGGATTTCCACACATTGTAGATCAAGCCCTAAATTATCTAACTTCATCCTGGCCCCAAGTGTGAAGTCATTCCCTGGGGAAAATCTCCACTGAAATCACCAATATCTCTGCTTGGGAAAGGATTGCAAGAGCAGATGTTAGTGTTTGCCTTGAGGAATATCTAACATATCTGAGCAATCACAACATATAGTGAGATAGAAAGATAACACCAGAATAAAACAAATGCCTTTCTAAGTGCCTACTCTTCACTATGTTTGGGTTATCTTATTTAGGGGGAAGCATTGTATTTCCTGAAAATCATTACCTGTCATTAAAAGAGAATCTGTGACTGCACACCTACATGACTTTAGTGAGAGGGGAACACCTTTGTGTGTACTTTTTCTTTTTCATACGTGTGCAATGAAGTAAAACTTCATTTTCTCTTCTTTTGTCCCTGCCTTTTTTTCTTCTTTTTTTTTAAAGATTTTTTTTTCAGTTCTATAAAGCAAGTAGCTAATAAATCTGTAATACTTGTATGTTAAACAAACAGGTTCTATTTTTATAAATATAGCATAATCTTGCTGGTTTAATGTGACTGTGACAAGCAACCTTTATTTTATTTTATATAATTAGTATTCAATTCAGGTTTTTTCAATGAGATGAAAATTAAAGTTTCTACATTTAATACTGTGTTTTCATGCTTGCCAAGCTCCAGGAATTTTAGTGAATAAATACTCCCAATGGACTGCCAGAAAATGCTTCCTTGAAGAGGGCCATGAAATCTATTTTAAAAGTATCCCTGTAGCCACTACCTGAAATTTGAGAAGACAGCCAGTCATAGGTCCCAGGCCAGCTCCTTGTGTAGTCAACAAGAATCTTTTCTGGGCTTGGTAGGGCTTTATCCAGCCTATGGTTATTAGACAGACAAATTGTGCAATTGTTCAGTCAGTTGACATATAGGAATTTAACAGACATCCTAAAGGTAAAGTATACGTTTTCAACTTCTCTACTGCTAGTTTAGCTGAAGGGATGAACCCAGCAGTATTTTATTCTATATATATAGAACGAGCAACAGTGAGTTCAACAAGTAAAAATCCTCATATGGGTTGTATGTATCTGAAGCTTATGTATGAAATATATCTGATATGACAGAAAAGATTTTTCTCCTATTTTTCCCCTTTTAAAATTCATAAATACATAAGAAGTGATTGAGCAAAAAAGGGATGACCTTAATCACTTGTTAAGTGTTAAACATGTTCTCGTCTCCAGCTAAATATAAACAAGCCTTCATTTTCTTGTTCACTGTACTAACAGTTCACTCTATAAAAGTTATTTTACCTTCATGGTCAGTTTCTGAAGAACTAGTGAGCCCTTTTAATTTATAGCAAATTCTTTTCTACATTATTCTTCAAATGTGTGAAGTAACTTTTCAAACTGTTTTAGTCAAGCAATAAACAATAGAAAATGCAAAATCTGTGTCCTTGCTGTACTCTTAAATTCAACTGATGATATCTGAACCATTAAAAACTTATCTAGAATCTGTAGAAGTCAAGCAAAAAGTTTTTTCAACAGGTTTTCAAGCAGGCCTGTGTAGTAGTAGTCAACAGTTTATTCGGTCCTGCAGACTTTAAGTTTTCCACAACATGGATGGAAGAAAATATTTGTATTAAATTGCATGGACAAATAATTTAAATGAAAGTATGATACAATCTTATAATTAACCAGGCAAGAGGGGATGGTAAGTGGAAGAACACTTTTGGGAATGGAGAATTTGGTAGGATGGAAGTTGGTGAATTGTTGCTCTTCAGTATGTTCTCATTACACTTCCTCATCTTCTCCATATGCCAGAGCAGTAATAGCAGCTAGAACTTGGAATAAAAGGCATACTGCTTCTGGTTCTACTTTCCTACCCTAGGTGATCTGATTTCTTATTTCTCCCCTTATTGTCATCAGTGGGAGTGAAAATTCTGGGGTTTTTTTCCACTTTTTCTTTTCAGTCTCCTACTGTGGTGGTCAAGGGTGTTTACTGCTCTTAGTTCTTCTCTTGCAAGGCACTAAGTCATATCAGTATTAAATGCATGTTTTCATATAATGCAATCACCAAATTTCCATGAATATGGTGGTAGACAACAAAGTTATGCTGAAATGAAACTGTCTCAATTTAAAATGGAATGACAGTGTGGAGACTAAATGGGTTTGGATATCAAAATATTTTAATGTTCCTCTTGAAGAGTCTCCACACGTTCACAACTTTCTCAATGATTGGCAGGTTGTTTATGCTAAAGTTATTTCCTTGTTCTTATAACTAGACTATTCCCTTATCCTATAGGGTTAACTTAAGGTCATGCATATTGACCTTAACAATAACATTAACACTGTTGTCTACTAAGCCAAACTTATGCTAATTGGTACAGAAAGAAAAGGCAGAAAGGTATTCTCTTGGGACATAATCATCTCCTGTGTGGTGCAAGTGGTATTTGGTCATGCTTCCATCTCCTTATATCTGTGCTTAAACCACA
>NW_009260834.1:820096-852596 GCF_000687185.1 Egretta garzetta | reverse complement strand
CATACCGACATGATAGGTACAATGCATCTATAATTGAATTAGCCTTGGAAGCAATTTGCCCACATGGTACACTTGTAATATTCTTCCCAGAATAAATTTTTAACCATTTGATAATTAGCTTAGCCATACCTGTGACAACGAGTAAATTGTAAAACACCAGAACACTATCTTAATTATCCTTTCTAAAGAGACCAAGCAATAATTTGCTTAATCGCAACGAGGGATGAAATAATGTAAGTAATTAAGTAAGAAAGTATTCCCACATGATTATACACTTTCGTAATAATGTAAGAAAAAAAAAAAGAATGAGACATTAAAAATGTATACCATATGATTTCATATAGGAAATATGAAAACAGAAAACAGAACTGCTGGTTACAAATAATTACTAAAATATCAAATGGCCCTAGTAAACATAAACCCAATTTTTAGCTACATTGTTTCTCTAATCCTCCTCTCTTTCAATCCTGTAGTCTGTAACCTTTCACTGCAAAATTAAACCCAATGAGTCTCCTTTTCCAAAACACAGATAAGGAGAAAGCAGTGTAGTTATTTAGTCTCACTGATATGGTTTCCTTTTGCTTTCCTTTTAATTTTTTTCTTTAATATAAAACACAGGAAGTCATCCTTGTATTCCACCACAGAAAGGAGAAATGATCTTTCCTAGGTGTCCATGTGATTTCAAGAAATCTCTTCGGCTGTCTATTGCATGCAACTGTAAACACTTGATAAACAGATTGTGCTCATTTATTTTTATTTCTGCTCCTAAAATTAAAGCTAATGCCTACTCTCCTTATCAGCTTAAAATTCAGAAAACAAATTTTCACATTCAATTAATCTTACACTCCTTGATTAATGTAAAAATAATATTTACCTTCATATATCCATTGCATATTATACTGCTGCATGAATGTAAAAATGTGTCTCAAATCTGAAAATTAAATATTAGATACTACCTACAGTAATGTATTAAGCATGATTGGCTTAGGAAATGCCAATGAATATGTGACAGAAATTATATGAGCCCACCGTATTTGTTCCTTGAGCTTTTTCTCCCGTATTTTTATTGTGAGTAGTAACAGATGAAAAATATAAGTGTTTGCTAATAGGATTCACATCTTATTATTGGTGCTGATTTGCAGTTTTCCTTAACTCGCCATGATTACTTTTTTAGAAGCTTTCACTTTTCCCCAGCTGATCCTCGTCTTGTTAGGCAGCATTAATGACACTTCAGTCATTGTGGCTTTCAAGCAGAGCCCTTCCAGAGTGAACAGAGAGTTGACATTTCCTGACATTTTCCCAACTAATTACAGGACAAATAATTAAGCATGTTCTCGTATGTAACAAATGAAGGCAAAAGCCGTCTGTCAGCGATGTTGATTGATGACACTCTGGGAGACTTTATCTGATGGGTCCTGCCATGCGGTAGAGGGGAAGCAAATTTATTAGAATGAACAATGCAAATTCTGAGTCATCTCATCCAGTTATGCGCCAAAGCAATATCCATGTCAAGGTGAATGTGACAATGAAAGCAAAATATTTGCATTTTGTGGAGCAGGTTGAAGGGGAAATCAGAGCGAGAAGATGACAGGCCTAATTATTTTGGCTCATACAGGCTAGGACAGCTGTTTCTGGTGTCCTGAACAAGGCTGTCACACAGGTAACTAAATAGGTCTGCATATAAGTCTGTATCCAACACTGTACGGAGATGTCTACCACTAATGACCAACGCTAATGTTACTGCCATCCCTGAAAAACAGTAAATGTGTCACAGTGCACCTTCTGCATGGCAGTCAACATTTCACTACATAATTACTTGTTAGTGAATTAATTCCTATCTGTCAGTATCTATGCCAGTGTCATTTTTAGACCATTACGAAATTATGCCATCACTATAGCAACTGCAAGCACAGTTAAAAGGCAAAACAGTTCAGATACTCAAGAAAAGTGCCTAGTTAGGCAGAAGACTAATAATGTAAAATTCAAATTGTGATGTTGCTGTCTGCCATCCTAATTTTCTTTATCTTGATTATGCGTTTGATCATTGATCATTAAACAATAATTTAAAGTTTCCAATTTCAATCCATGATTAATATTTAATATAATTAAAACCTCAGCCACAACAGCATCTTTCCTACAAACATACACACACAGTGCTGTCATTGCAATTAATTAGGAGCTAAAAAGTGACATGCTCAAAAATGAATCCTAATATCAGAGTTTACATGCAAATAAGAATAACTGATAGCATCAGGGTGTTCTTTTTTTCCCTGCTTCCTTTGTGGATTGTAAACAATGCCAATCTTAAAATGCTGTATCCTGACTCATTTCTTATTTCTTTATTTCTTGCGTGCACTCCATTTATCCAAGGAAAGTCAGGACCAATCTTACCATTATCACCATCACTTAAGGATTTCAAGATTCCACCTTATTCACAGAAAGATATTCACAGGCTTAAGACAAATTATGTATATTAAGCTGTCTAAAATCTTCCAGACTGTTGAAATTTCTAATGGCATGTAGAAAAAAGATTTGCTGATATCTACAACTACCCTAAAAGCACACAAATCTAAGTTAAATCAGGGAAATCCACATATGGAGAAAGCATTTCTTCATTTGTATCCTCTGCTATTTTATATAAATGTTTGAAGAAAGGAGATCAAATTCTTCTAGAAACTTTCAGCGCATATTCATCATGTCAATCTATGCAACGTGGTAGCTTTTGTTGGAGTGCAAATGTTACAATGGTGCATTTCAAATGATGTATGACAGCAATACGGTGGCCTCGGCTACTCTGACTCAGTGAAAAGAGAATGTAGAGAAACAATATGAAATTTACGAAATCAATAAGAGGCCAAATGTGTAGGTGAGGGTTTGGGTTGGTTTTTTTTTTTTTATTTTAAGAAAGAAGAAAAGAAATTGCAACTTATTATTCAGTTTTCTTTCCAGTGGTAATGTATGGGACTTCAGGTTGGGGTTTTTTTTTGTTAACTGGTTTGAAATAGCTCCCTTGCTTTAATATATACATATATTTGTGAAAGTGGGGGTTTTTTTCTTTGAATGTATCCACTGTCTGCAGAAATGGTGTTTTAAGAAAGTGAATATCTATTGTTTTCTGTCTGTCTTAACATAGATATTGTCTTCATTTCTATGGCATGTGTTTCTAGAAGGAAAATCAAATTAAAACTGAGTCAATCACATGAAATCAAGGGGAATCTTTGCCAGAAGAAAAACACATGATGATGATAATGCAGGTGTATAGCTCATTAATGTTCTGCACTTAAAGTTACCTGACAAAAAAATGCTTACTTTGGTCTAAAGGGAAGACCCTTTCACAATATGAGAAAAATCATTACTGCCTCTTGCCACACTAAGGTATTTCTTTCACTAAGATTTAGAAATCAGTCAGTCATCCTGCCTTCCCACTTTTTTAACTTCACACAGACAGTTAACACGATGGAAGTGGATAAACTTTGCAAAAACTGCAGTATTGTTCTGAGACAGACCACTGCTCTGAAAGCGACAGGAAGATTTAATTTCTGGTCTGCTTAACAAGGTTAAAAGAGTTTGGTTCTTGGTTAACACTGACCACTAAATGGATAGGAATCAATAGCTCCTCACTAATGCCACAGTAAGGCAATTCCTTTATTGACCTTTCCATTAACACTAAGCAGCTGAAATGCAAAAAATAATTAGACCAATCATTTTAATTTTGAACACCTACCAAATCAAGTGCCTCACTGGGGTTTTGGTGCTTCTATGCCAGTCCTCTCATGTATCTACCTGCATTCTTTTATGACCTATCAGATTTCAAAAAAGCTCACTTCTGAAGGTCTATTATTCGTTTGGTGATCATATGTAATTAGTGTGCTTAGCCTAGGAAGAGCTAAAAACAAAAAATTTGTAGACATGAAACAAGGAGTTTCTGTTCAATTAGAAAACTTTTTATATACCACAGTTACTCAGAAACACTTTTCAGATAAGTAAACAATGAATTAACTTGATAAGGATGATACACAAATTTGATACAAAGAGCCAATGGGAGAGTTTCTGTCTAATGATCCCAGTCAATCTAATTAATGTATTCTGCTACATTACATTTTAAGAAGTGACCATTGTGTAATACACTTTGAAATATGCACAAGCTAATGGGATAAGATACAAAAATTATTATGCTGACAGTAAATCATATTACATTCCTAATAAGCATTAACTAGATAACTAGGTCAAAGCAGTATTATCTTAATTGATTTTTCAAAAGAAACCTGACAGAAAAATGTCAATGCTCGAATATTTCTTCATGCATCATTAAAACAAGATTGGCTTTTAACAAAAGAAGAATCCTTCACAGAATTGATTCTTGCTTCAGGCTGCCTGCAAGTAAGTGTATTACATAAAAATCTATACAGGATATTAAAACAACACCACTCTGCAAGACAGTTACAATTAAAAGCTGACACCCCCCCCACCATGTGTCTACTACAGTAGCTTGCCTGTAAATGTATTTAAAGTCTTCAGAACCAGTGTAAACCATATATGAAAATCACTCAATTTTTTCTATTTGAGTCGGGGGAAAAAGAACAATAATCAGAGCTTCTAATTAAATCAGTACATTAATAACTTGCCCATTTCATAACTATATAGCAATTAAATAAACATGCAAGAAAATAAGAAAAAATACTACCTTGGAGCTATGACTGTAAATACAAGCTCTGCATCTAACGTAATGAACATTTCAGTGTGGAGAGCGGGCATCGTTCTGACATCAGAAATTTCCAATAGTGATTGTGAGGTAAAATGCAATATGCAGAACAAATAATACATAATACCAGCAATAGTACAATGCTGTATGGGTTCACACAATAGATTATATTGAAGGTGCACATATAGGTTGATCAGAGAAAGATTGGCTGATCCGTCTAAACATGAGTAGCTCATAAACCCCAAAGTGATGAATTGTAGTACATTTGTGGCTTGGTAGTACATAAGGCATTTATTTTGTCTAAATAATCAGAGTTCATTTGCTTGGATTTGTGAAGTTAGAAGCAGAAAATGTACATAATAATTTCTTATTTTTGTAATGTCTTTTTTAATGTATTTTTAATACCAGAACTTTCTTAGAAATATCTAATATTATTACCGATTACTCAATGCTGAATAGCTTGATGCCTAAACGTTTTTTGCCAATAAAAGCCCCAGTGCCTACATGCATTTTTCACCATCTAAATTTTTCCCTAATGCTGAGCATATTTTAGTGCTCCCCATGCTATTTGTGAGTCATTACCACTTTCAAAAATCAGGAAAGAATGTTAATAGAAATTTGAAAGCATTATTTCATGGGCACAAGCTCCACAAAGGCTGATCTCAGCCCTTGGGACAGAGAGTAAGGGGCAAGGTAAGCCTCCAAGTTCTGTGAAGATCTAGACTCCAGAGAATGATTTGGAGAATCAGCCTAATTCAGAAGGTGGCTACCTTCTCCACCAGCTCTACCCCACTTAGCTCTAGAGAATCTGCTTTTTATACAACCACCTGATTTGAATGTTCAGTTTTACGTAATTACTCTGAGATTTCAAAGTAGGAACTGTTAGGAGTGTGGTTCTCACATCTACTTAAGTCAGGTTTAAAAGCTGGTGTCAATTTTCTAGAGAAGAATGGGGTCTGAAAATCTTTGTGTAACATTAGCCCAAATCATCATAAATTCTCTGAAAGAGAGTTTCAAAGCAAGTAGTAGTGTGTCTTTTCCTGTTGTAAAATGTCCCATTTCATACTGGAGGCATGTTTTCCATTACATGATTGCACAGAAATACATGATGGAAAGAGGTAGGCAAATCCTGGGCAGCTGGTGCAAAGTCACGCTATGCAACTGGAATCCTGGTGGCTATTCAGCACCTTTGGTCACAGAAGAGGCTCAGTTTGCTCTTCAAATTACCACAGACATTGAAAAATATTAGGTAAATTGAATGTTTCCTGTTAGTAAAGGAGGTTACTGCAGCATATACAGTCCATCAGCAAGGCCTAAGAAAGGGGGAGAGGTCAGGCTGTATATTTGCTTACTGGAAGGGAGTCTGAAGAGCAACTGAACCATAAGGGGTCAATAGAATTTATTAGTAAAAACTCAAGGCCAACTTTCATCCATATCTGTTATGTTACCAACGCAACCTCTATACTAGTATAACATAAGACATCCAAGGCATTTGCCCCAGGATTTGGCCGAAAACTTGTAGCTTCCCTATATTTATTCCTTTTCCAGAGACCTGCCGGACACAGGAGGGTAAGTAGGATCTGCTCTGAAGGCAGGCAGGAAATAATGTTTGTAGTGTGGTGGAGAAAGAAGGGAGAAAAAGGTCTATGGCTGCCGGTATGAGGTAAGCTGCAGGAAGAGGAGGAAGAAAGGTCACTGTCCTACATTTAAGACTTTTTTTCCAAGTTCCTCCTCCATATATTACCAGTATCTTACTGTTAATATGTAATCCAGAAATGCTGTATTTTCAATAGCAGTCTTAGCAGGAGTTTGAGAGAAAGAGAGACTGCATTCTTGTTTCACTTTCAACATGTCTGACACTATAGGTATTGGGATGGGAGATGGGTTCTTCAGTCACTCGCTTGGATGTACTAATGGAACAGTTGATTTTTTTTTTTTGGTGACACTATCTGCTTATTTGATGAATTTATCTCATAAGCCTTGTTTCATGTCCTTTTTTCTTTGAGTTCTTCCATATTCTGGGAAAAGAAAGACTGTTCATTTCCTTTGTAAACAGAATGGGTTTCACTAAAAGTATAACTAATTCGTATCATCAATTTCTTCTCCAAAAAAATAAGCGGGCCACCAACTACTGAATATCATTTCAGTCAAAAAGATCAGAAAGATCTGTTTATCATTTCACAAAATAAAAGTTAGGTATTGCATGAAATTAAAACAACTAATTTAAAACAGAAAGGTTCTCTGTTGAGTTCACAGATAGTCTGTGAAACACACTGCCACAGAACATCCTTGTGGCCAAGAACTTAGCAAGAGCCAAGAATGGACCACATATTTCCATAGACCGACTAAACTGAAGTGTAGTGCTGTGTCACTGTTAAACAAATATCAAGAAAGTAATCTTTGCAGTCTCGCAGTGTTACGTTGTTGATTGTATGGTGGATTAGTCCTTCACTGATGCCTTTAGATACACAATCAGTTGCTTCATTTCTTCTGAAGAACACTTTGCTCTTGTGTCATATGCTTAGATAATACTGTATGGATAACATTTTGGTTTGATATTCTCTATGTTTTAAACTTCTCTTAGCATCCTTGCCTGGCTTTTGACAGTCCTCAGGATTTAGTTGTGTCAATGCATTTCATTAATATTTTACCTCCTGCTTCTTCCAGATCCTCACTGCAGATATTAAATAAGTTTAGGTTTACACAAATTCCTTTTGCATCCTTCTCAAAACCTTACCCAAAAAGACACATTTTTGTCATTTATCTTTTTTTGTGACCTAATTTTTCAAAAGTGCTCTTCCCTGTCCTGGTTCATATTATTTTTTTCAATCAAGATTTAATGAAACGCAATACTGAAAACTACTAAAATTTCTTTGTATTCAAAGTGTATTATTTCCATTAGACCTCATTTTATAGTGTTGTTTTTAGAAAGCAAAATTAAGCTCATTTTTATGCCCATCTATTTCTTAAGAAAGAAACCTTAAGTAAGGGAGGGCAGAACCCTTTCAAATAGGCATTATTGAGAAAGACCTTCATAAGGATGAATTAAAGAACATGATCAGAATTTATTTTCTATGATTAATTAACATCTTCTATTTGTAGTATCCAAACCATAAATCAATAACTCGAATGGATCAATAGCTAAACAAACGTTATGAGCAGATCTTTCTTTCTCAAACATTATTGAAATTTGTTTCATTTTAATTAAAAAAAACCTAAACACAAAACCTCCAAAATAAATCAGCTTGAACTAGTGTAAACACTCAGTTTGGAATTAATTTCACTTATTAGTCATGTAAAAGCAGTGCATATAGTCTTAACCACTTCTCTAGACTCCCTTTTCAAGCATGAAAAGAAAGTTATAAATAGAAGGCGATTTATTCCATTCTGAGACACATGACTAAAACTGGTGGAATGACTCAATTTCTGACATCGTTATCTCTCTCAGTTGATTAGAGTAGGAACCTCATCCAGAACCTTTAGGCAGCTGAAGATGTTTGAGATTAATTTCTTCCTTTATGTAGATACATTTTTTCTTACCAAATTATGACACAAAAAGCTATTTTAGAAACCAATGATGTCACTTTCAGTAATAGGCATGGTTTCAAGGACTATTTCACACAGTCAGATGACCAATGAAAACTTCAACAAGGCCTTTGTCTTAACTAGGATCCTGGAAACAGATGAGGTCTTACCAGTGTTGAGTAGAGGAGTGGGATCACCTCCCTTGATCTGTTGGTGATGCTTTTCCTAGCACAGCCCAGGTGCTCTGGCCACCTTTGCCACAAGGACACATTGCTGGATCATGTTCCACTAGGTATCCACCAGACCCCCAGGGTCTTTTCTGCAAAGCTACTTTCCAGATGGTTAGTCCTCAGCCTGTACATGTAGGTGCTTGGGGTTTCTTCCTCAAGGGGTGGGATTTGGCATTTCCCTTTGCTAAACTTCAGGAGATTCCTGTCAGCCCAGTTCTCCAGCCTGTCAAGGTCCTTCTGAAGGGTAAGGCAACTATCTGGTGTATCACCCATTACTCCTAAATTTTTATCATCTGCAGACTTACATTCTGTCCCATCATCTAGGTCGTTAATGAAGATGTTAAATAATACTGGCCACAGTATTGATCCCTTGGGTACAACACTAGGGACTAGCCTTTTCAACCCACCTCATCATCCACTTACCTAGTCCCTATTTCATCAGTTTGTCAACAAGGTTGTTATGGGAGACAGTGTTGAAAACTTTGCTAAAGCCAAGATAAAACCATCCACAGATCAGTCCTCATCCACTGAGCAAATAATTCAGTTGCAGAAGGCTATCAGGTTGGTTAGTCATGATTTCCCCTTTGACAGCTTATGCTGACTCTTCCAAATCATGTTTTTGTCCTTAATATCTTTGTAAATTGTTCCCAGAAGGATTTGTTCCACCACCTTCCCAGGCCTATGGTTTTCTGGCCCTTCTTGCACTTCTTGACATTCGCTTTCTTCCTGTCCTGCATGCCACAACCTTCCAAAGATAATTGAGCTGGATTTGCAATGACATTGGCCAGATCCTCCACACTCATGGGTGCATGCCATCAGGTCCCATGGACTGAGGGGTAAATCTGCATTACTCCAGACTTTCCAATTCATCTCAAGGATCTGAGATTCCTGAAGATAAGTCTTAACAAAGAAAAATGAGGTAAAGAAGTCAGGGAGTGCCTCAGCCTTTCCCACATCCCTTTTTATTAGGTCTCCTGCCCCATCCAGCACCAGGGCTGTATTTTCCCCAGTCTTCCTTTTGTTACTGATGGACCTGAAGAAGCCTTTCTCATTGCTTTTCACGATCTCTCCAGACTCAATTCCGGACAGACCTTGGCTTTTCTGACTCCATCCCAGCATGTTTCGACTCCTCTCTGTACTTCAGTTGAGTGACCGGATCCTGCTTCCATCTTTGTATGCGTCCTTTTCTGAATTTTTTTCAGGAGAATCTTATTCATCTAAGCATGCATCCTGCCACAATTTGCATGTTCTCCTGAACATGGGTATGGACAAGGAAAAGCTTAGAGGATGAGGGACAAATTCTCTGGTTAAATAGACAAAATGCTGGTCCAATATGGTGTTGTAGACAAGTAATGTGTAAGGATACTTGTCATCCACAAAGAAAGTGAAATCTTATCCTCTTTTGGCAGCCTTTTCTTATATGTGCTTTGTGATACTCAACAGATGTCTTCAGTGTAATCTTTCTTGCTTCCATCTTTGCAGCTGATACAAATCTGTAAAAGTAAGTAGGATTTAGACCCAATATTTAAACCTCTTAGTTGCCGCTCCCTCCCCCCCCCCAAAAAAAAAAAAAAAAGTAATTCTGAAACTATGTTTATGGACAATGTAGGTTATTTTGTGGCAGGTGATGAGGGGAGGGAAGACAAGGATATTTCCAGATGTCATCAATAAGTGATACTTTATTCAGGTCGCTGGACACTTCTACTTTTAAAGTCTTGGGTTTAGTTACTTGGGATATTGCCATCTTCTAATTGATGGGGTGAAAGTTTTCTGTGCTGTAAATCTGCAAGAAGCTGATTTTTTTTCAGATAATCTTTAATCTAGAACTATTTGAAGTTGAAATTTGCCAGACTTGGCAGTCTACCACAAAAATATACTTGTTGTGATCTCTGTGAAAATATAGTTTAGATAAGAAACATGCTTCTGAACATCTAATTGCAGCTTTCCAGTGTTAGATTTTCTCAGGTTATCTGTTCTAGTCATGTTGCATCATGAAGAGGCTGAGGCTGTGAACAACTTTCACTGTAATTATTCACCCTGACATTGAGGGACCAAAATCATAAAAGGAAAGTACCCAAGGAAATTAATAATTGAGTATTCAAAAAAGGGTAAATGGAGTTAAGTAAATAAGGCCAAGGGCTACATATTCAGTGCTGCTACATCTCAGGCTTTCCTGACTGCCTACCCTACTTTCTCACCCATTTCAGTGTGGTCCTGCTGTGAAATGCATGGTGCTCCCTAAGGCTGAGAAGAAGAGTGTGTTGAAGAACTGGAACTGCATGACAACCAGTCAGAGGCCAGTGAGATACTGGTTCAGAGTTAACCACTAGATTGAGACTGGCAGAAACAATTAGTGAGATGCTTGGACTTTTAGGACAGTCTGGAAACTCAGCATAATCTCAGTGTAACTTCCTCATTGAGGGTGTGCCAGAAATCACTCTGATCCATGACCCAGTAATAGCATACCAAATGGACTGGGCACTAAAAGCTGAAAAGTTGAAAATACTTGTTTACCACAGGGAAAAAAAAAAATTCTTGGGGTTGTTCTTGATTTTTCTTTTTTGTTGAGAAGATATGTTTTAAAACTTTTAGGATTGGTAGTCAAACAGAAAAGGTAACACCAAGCTTTATTTTATTTTAGTCAATATTCATTGAGCCCCCTCTAGGCATTACTGGTTAAGTTCCTAGAGGGAATAAAGAGATTAATGTAACTTCCAGTAGCGTTCATCTAGCTGCTGAATATGGTGTTTAGAAAGTAAATTAAACACTGAGTTTTAATTACAATTGTCTTCATGTTATAGTGCAAAAGTACAAGGAAAAAGGTGTGCTTAAATGTTAATGCTTGAGGTAAAAGAAAATGTAGAGGGGAAATTTTGGCTTGCTCTCTGAGTCCCAGGAGTCTGATCTTTCTCCATAGAACACATATAGACATTGCACAGGCCTGTGACTGTCACCTTTTTATATGCTGAAAAGATGAATAAAATGGTTGCTAACATTGCTGTTGCTAGGTTTGTACAGTAGTGTCCCAATAAGATGTATGGGACAGTTTTTACTTCAAATGTGTGGTTCAAGACATCACTGTGCTTTCTTAGAGGTTGAAGCAGAGTTTATGGAGTTCAACTTTGGCTTCTACTTCTGAAAATCTTTGTCAAAATCTAAGTTAAATAAACCAACAAAACAGTTGATCACCTCAGGATCGGATCCTACCCACTAATCTCTCTGCAGGGTTCCCACAGCAACCAACATTTTCACAAACAATTCTTGCCATTAAAATAGTTCACTTACAGGTCTGATTTTAGTGCTACGGCTCTAAATAAGGTAAGTATAAGGCTATTTTTCTACGTACAGCTTTAGATTTCTGTGTTGTTTCACTAAAATAGCTGGGGAAAACCAAAGTTTTACCACCAAAAAAAACCCCAAAAGCAAAAATGGAAAGAGTCTGAAATACACATATTGTTCCATTTCACTAACCATCTGCGCTATGCTATGATGACTTTCCTCTTTGTCAGTTCTCTATGACCAAACTCAGTTGGGATTTGGGAGTGAGCTGGACCATTCTGGAACAACAGCAGCTGTCCTATGTGGCCTATCCTTCTGATGACCATACAGTAATTACGACTGCTTCTTGAACAATGCAATTTCTGCCCTTTTCCTGCTTGTATATTGAGGTAGTTTTAAATGTAAAAGGAAGCCAGCCAACATGGGAAGCCCGTTTCCTGAGAAAAGAAGAGATGTGCCACAGAAACATCTGTGTATATACATGCAAGCTATACAAAGTCAAAATATCCCAGGTCACCGGAATGAAATGTTATTTTAAATCCAACTTAAATTACATTTTTTTAAATGGGAAATCCAAAATCAGGTGGAATTTTTTGTTTCTCTTCCCACTGATTTCTTTCTCCTCCTTTTTAGAATTGGGCCTTACAAAACAAGCAAGGCAAAGTCCTTCTTTCTCTGCCTCTCACTTTCTCTCTTTTCTTGCTTTTCTCTTTGACTTCCACCTTCTTCAGCTTTGGAAAATTACAAGGTAGTACAGCAAAAATAACCTCAACAACTTCACTACTCTGTTTTTCTTTCCAAACCTGGACCAATGTTAAGAAAATACAGGATGAAGTAAGGGTGTGTGTGTGGGTGTGTGTGTGTGCATGTATGTGTACACGTGTGTAAATTTCTTGAAATTCTTCATTTGGTTGCGTTGGGATGGAGCACATGATGTACAGGGAGAAATATAAGGTGCTGCATTTACATTTGTTTAGACTAGAAAAGAGAATGTTAATAAGGGAAGATCTAATTGAGGTCTTCCACTTCCTTGAGTAGGAAGTAGGAAATACACAACTTATGGAGAAGACAGAGACAGACTCTTCTCTGAGACACACAGCAAAAGGACAAGAGGCAACAGTTAAAGTGTTCAACATCTGAAACACCAATCAGATGCAAGGAAAGAAGTGTTCACAGTGATGGCAGTTTACTACTGGAAGAAGCTGCTAAGAGGTGATGTAGAACCCCCATCATCCTTCTCATCCAGGGCTCAGACAAGACACTGAGCAACCTTATCCAAATTTGAAATTGCCCCTACCTGCAGTAGGAGGCTGGAACAGAAGTTTCCTCTAACCTGCACTTTTCTAAAATTCTACAGTTTCTGTGACCACATGCTAAAAGAGTAAAAAAACAGAAATCTCTGCTCTGGAAAATGCTACAGCTCCCCCCCAAAAAAAAAAAAAGAAAAAGACATTTCACAGAAAATACAAACAAAAAAACCTGAGACCTATTAGGTATTGTACAGTATATAAAACTTTCCAAAATTTGGATTCCTCAAAATCCTGATTTATGAGAGGAAGGTGTCAGCTGCTGTATTGATCTTTTCCCCTAGTATAGTGATTTTTCCTGTTTTCACAGTAAGACTGCACTTTGAGTTCTATAGTATTTACAGGTGAGTTCAAGTAGGTAGTAATCTAAGGTTTTAGCTACATTTTTAAAATGTATTTGAATCTGTGATCTACTGAGAAATCTGTTTCTACTGAGATACACTCTCATTGATTTACCTGTTGGGTACCCAATTCATGAACACTCATGTAATTGAAAAAAGAAGTGAAAAGGATTTTGTTTATTTGCTTTATAATAATTCGTGTCTTTTATTCCTTGCTTATGTAGAACTCCAATTAGTTGTAACATGATTTAAATCTACAGGAGTGACAGGATCAGGAGGAAGATTGTTTTCTTAATAACAGCTATTTAACATCACTTTGATGTTTAAATGTGCAGTGTCACCTACATAAGGAATATCAAATATCAGTGAATATACCTATAATGTATTTTTGGAACATGGTGATACCCACTAAATTCAGACTATACCCAGTTGGTTTTGCCTTAATTGCACCACTTGAACTGTTCAGAAAGTATCTTCTAATTTTCAGATAAAGCTATTTATAAAAAGATCTATTTTAACCATAATCATCTCTGAAGTTTAAAACCAAACAACATGGCTTCAGAGTCAACACACTAATGTTATGGTGTGTCATTTAGTGGATTTGCAAATGCACACACACACATACCTATTTATAAATTTAGTGCATGTGTACCTGTACAAATGTAATATTATCCCCAAAAGTCCAAGCCAATAGATGTAGCAGGATTTGAAACTTTGCTGTTTACATGCTCTGTTTTCCTATACTGTCCCAGTTCCACATAACTTTGGTTTTGCTTTCAGACCTGTGCAATCCTTGCTTTGGTGTAGAGACCAGAGGAAAAAAGCAAACAGAAAATTATTTGCCACTGCAAAGGCAAGAAAACACTGAAATCTGGAAATGATAAAATTATGGGTCTCACAAGTAAGCAGCAAATATGAATATAAGTCTTGCTAGATTTAATTTGGTAATAGGAAGTAAACAAAGAACATGACTAGTATGAAAATATGGAATTTTAAAACATATTAATATGAAAAAATTCTACAAAGATCAAAATTAAGATAAATATGAAATACACATTGTCCAACTTTTTAGTAATTATTTATACTATAAATACACTCAAGTGAACGAAACCAGAAATATTCTTCAACGGTATAGGTTAATACTAAGGAAAGTATTATTAATTAATCTGAAAGCATGTTGGTTTAATAAATATTTCCAAAGTGAATGCCTACTTCAACAGTTCTTTACTGATGTTATTTAATAGGTCAAGAAACTACTTAATTTAAAAATTCATACACCAAATAATTCCATGTAATCAGACTGATTTGTCTCAGTGGCAAGTCACAGTTTAATCTATATTCTGCTTTAGCCTAGTCCAAAGTAACCTCTATATACATATTACAAAATGATGCAGATGATACCAAAGATAATGCAGTACCAAATTATGGCAAAATTCATCATCCAGGTACAAAATTCTTAAATATGGTCATGTTCAAAATGATCAAAACATGTAATATATTTATAAATGGAAAATATACATCTGTTTTACAATTTTTCAATGTGAGAACATGCTGATTAAACTTTTTTTTTCTTTCCAAATAAATTACGTCTGTAAGAAAACAAGAAAACCTTGGTTTCTTGGTTTTCTTAGAGAAGGATGTTTCAAAGATGCCTTATTCTACGAATAGTACAGCAAAACTGTAAGAATGAACCACAATAAAACTGCTTATGTCTTTCATTTGCTATCATCTCCTTAAAAACTTATTCAGTATAGATGTAATATACTTGCAATAAATAGCAAGGTATGCCTAACATTAAACAAAATATTATATTCAAATCCATTTATGTTACATCAAATAATAATATAGAACAGCACAAACCTTGTTGCACAGCCATCTGCAGTGAGAGAAGGCCTTGACAATAGCAGAACCAATGTGATTTCACTGTGCAAAATGGAAATCTGGATACCAGCAAGTAGGGATGTTCAGGTATTTTTCACTAAAATTTTATTGTGAGAAAAAGCTGATTCATCCAAACTAAAACTTTCCTCTGGAACATTTCAGAAAACATTTTCATTAAGAAGTGTTTCTTCAGGTCTGGGATAGGACACCTTGTCAGAAACAGAACGTACAATCCTGTGACTACAGGGAATCCAGCACACTCAATGTAAGAGAGGTAGCTCCTATCAGGCAAACGTAGGATTGGAAAATGGAGCTCCAAGCTCCCCTGTGGATAGCCCAAACTCCTGGCTGCCATGAGGACTCTCATAGTTTTGCCCAGGCATTCCTGAAGTGTGCCAAACATCCCTGGCACCCATGACTTGTGCATGCAAAATGAGCTGGATGCAGGCAGAACGTGTTGAGTATTTTGCACGTGCATGGAAGCATTCACTGGGAGATTGACAGTGCCAGTTTCTCCAGGACTTCTGCACATCCTGACTGCTCCGGCCCACACATGGGTGGCATAAGTAGGATGCAAATGGAAATGCAGGCCTATGGTAGATCCAACTATGAGCTATTCTAACTGCATAAGGTTTTAAGATTATCACAGCATGGTGTCTGGACAACTGTCATTGCCAATAAGCTCCAGAAAATGGCCTTCTATAGCTTCCAGCCAGCCCGACCAGGTAACGACATTGGCCACTTGTGCCCATTAGCACTGTAGTGTTTGGTGCTTGGAAGGCAGAAATACGGTCCTTGAGACATTTGGTGAAGACCCTGTTTCATTTCTTTGTAAATTATAATTGACATATATTCAGGGACCTTGCAGTTTTGAGTTTGCTGCTGTTGTAGGACATGCAAAAGGTTTTTTTTTTCCCTCCTAATTCTAGCAGGAGACAATCTGGTAATAAAGCCAGCTTTTGAGAATGAATACATGAGTCCAAATGAACAGGCTACTATTTATTAATTTTAAAATATTAAAAGGAAAAATGTTCAGTATCACCTTTACCTTTTTGTTTCATTATGGACTGTGAATAACGTGGAGTTCTAACAGGGAAAAAAAATTGCAACTATTGCTAATGTCTCACTGCAAACAGCTAGACTGCATCTGAAGGCAGATTGCCCTATATAATTTTCAGATGGGCCACTTAAAGATTAATGTTATGAATTTTCCATGACTTCAGAGCACTGAGTATCTAGGTATCGTGTATACATTGCTCACAGGTTTATTTCTGGTGTAAGTATGTAAACAAGAATATGACTAGTGGTAAGAACAAGAAAAATGTATGTGAGAATTGTTCAATTTCCACTTTTCCTCTGCAGTGCTTCTTAGGAGGCCCAAGTCCCTTCTGCTTCTGAGATTTTTAACAATTTGAGTACTAAATGAACAAGTTGAATTTAGTGTAGTTATACCACGAGAAAAAATAGCCTTATCTCATGGGGGAGCAGCAGAATATTGTGCAGAGACCATTCCCCTGACATCAACTGTGTTTGGCAGATGGTGCTGTCAGTTCAGGTCTGTGTTTATTCTATCATGCATGTGGTAGCATATTTTAAAATGTACAATCTCATGTATTATCTATGGGCTAAAAGCATGCAACACAAGCAGGACTATATCACAGGAGTTAAACTTCTGTAAACAACTAGCAGTGGTTGTGTAAATGCTATTTTCTTGACATAAATAACAGAAACATATGGCCAGAGACAGGAAGTGGGTGATACCTGGATAGATTGATATCCTGCTAGACAAGTGGCTGTATTTATGACATGATTCTGCCTGACAGTGAAAGAGGAGGGGAGGAGAGCTAATGACTTTTTCATGAACTCTCTGACAACATACATTTGACCACTGAATAGCTTTGCTCAACAATCTGATTCTCTGCATTGTTGTTAAATAAGTTCAATGAAGATGAAGAAATATTGGGGTCAGAAGTGGAAGGTAAAACCCCTATCTTCCATTTTCTTAGGGCAACTTATGTTGGAACGACATTCTCATTCTAATAGTAGTACTCACATGATTTCCAAGCACTAGTCCTTTACTGGAGAATACAAGTCATGGGCCAGTAGTGTCCCACTGTAAATATTCTATTCCTGTTATGGCCTGAACTTTAAACTACCACAACACCTATTTCATAATCCTGCTTCCTTCCTATTTCCTGATAAAAATCCTGGCTATAGTAAGCTTAAACCCTCCAGTATACAAATTTGCACCTTCTCATATTTGAATGTAACTCATTGAGCATTACTGTATCATAGGAAAACACAACTTCATACATTTTCAGATTCCGTCTTTTACTACACATGACTCCTCCACAACACATTAGAACAGTGGAATGTAGTGTTTCTTGTGTCTGAGTATTCTGTTCTCAAAATTATTCAGCTTACAAAAACACACAAGACTTTCTGACAGCAGGATGAGATTTCTTCCATCCAGTTGTAAATGCGGGCCAAACTAGGTTTTCTAGCACATCTATATTACTGCTTTTCACTCTAATTTTGCCCTTAGCAATACAGATTCAGTTGTCTTCCTTTCAGCATGGCTCTGTGTCTACAGTCAACCATAACTTCCTGAAGTGTATGCTTATTTGCTTTTAAATGATGCTCAAGATGTACTGGAATCACCTCTAGATTACTCTTTCAGTTGTAATGGGTTTCCAAGGACAAGTTAGGGTCAGATCAAATTTTAGTTTTGTGACTAGAGGTGGTGGATTATTCTCTCATAAATGTAAGAAGAATGACTCTTGTAGACAGGTGTTTGAACGTTGCCTTTTCGGTCTCGCTTACATCTAGATAAAATGGAAAAATGTCCAAGGAGAACATACATAAACTGAAAGGTCCACTTGAGGTGAGGAAGTTAGCAGGATTGGTTCCTAAACAAAAAGATGCAGAAACTATCTTCAGGAATAAATCTACTTTTGCAAAGCAATTCAAACAAAAGAACGCTTCCAGAATTCACACTGAACTTGCAGAGCCTGAAAAAGAAGCTGTTGAAATCCTGGTGTCCGGGAGCCAAATCCTAGAACTTTTAAGGTCAATTTTTATAGATGAAGCAAAATAGGGCACAGCATGCCTGAGGTTCAAACCACCTTTCTCATCTGATTCAGAATATTACAACCATCTGGAATACTTGGTCATCTTTTCCTGTGTTTCTGTGCCTGGGTCTGATGAGCCCTGTCTCACAAGGGACCCCAGAGGGAAGCATTCCCCTTCTTTACAGTACCCTGGTTGTTAAAATACAGACCCACGATGTGGGAGGCCAGAGCTCAAATTCCTACTTTGCTTCAGCAGGCCTCACTTCACATTTCCTACACCTCTGTGAAGTGCCTCATCAACACCAAATAGCATATTCCAGGCAGTTTGTATGCTTGTCATATCCTCCTGTTGCCTCTGTTCCACTACGCTTGACATCATTAAATATCCACTGGTGCAGGAACTCAAGAGCCAACGGTTTAGGATCGCTAACAAGCAGTAACCTATGATTTTTAGCCACGTTACAATACATATTTAATTATTTATATAAAAAGTAATTATCAAGAAAACACTTTTGGCCAATCCTCCCTCTTGCCTGTTGGATCTTGACACTCAAATGAAACAGGGGAAAGTAAAGAATTGACTGAGCATCAATGCTAGGAGCTGAGGCAAGCATTCTAGGCTTGTATGCAGCATTTGCAATGGGCCAGTGGCCAGGTCTTTGACCCAGTAAGACTTTTTTTTCTATGCACTCTTAATGTAGCTTTTGTGAAGCAGAGTAAAAAGCCTGCTGCCCAGGCTTCCTTGACAGCAAGTGAAAATGTACCAGAAAGAGCAGGGTGACCCCTAGGTGAGGTTTCTACACCCTAGGCTCCCTGTTATGTCAACCATTAAAATCTAGACCCCAAGAACTAGAAATCAGATATGTTCCTTGATTATAATTTCCAGCACTGAGACATGTTTGTTAAACACTTTCTAACTTGTATCAAGCTACAATTAATAAAATTACATTTAGAACTATAATTAGCACATAATCACTTAGTCACCACCTGCTGATAACTGGTCATGATTTCAACATCTGAGTGAGGGATGATGCCTGAAATATATTGTGTGAATCAAGAATATTTACATGCACATTAATAATCATATTCTTGGCATCTCAAACAATCTGCATGTAAATGCAGAAAAAAACCACAAAACCTCTTTTCCCACAGAGTTCCTCATTATCTGCTTCAATGGGAACATTTAATCATTTCTAAGACATTGGGGAAATCCAGCAGTGGCACAGATATTTTCCTTGAGTTTGTGCTGTTGTAGGATAGTTGTAAACAGAAGGAATCACTCATGTAGTGTAGTGTCCACAAACTGAGAGAAGCACCTGCACGGGAAAGTGTTGGCAAACTCAACTTGTGTGTCATCCCCTGCTACTTTCAGAGAGGCCCCTTGAGTGCTTTCTAGAAAACAAAAAAAGAGGAAACATATGTTCATGCAGAGCTTGAAACTGGAGGGAATGTGCAGCAGTCTATTAAATGCATAAAGGTTGATTTGCTGATTTCTTTCTATTGCTAATTTCTCTGCACCCTGGATCCTTTCACTGTATGTCTCACTGCATGGGTTGATCTAGTGAATAACAGAGGGAATATTCATTACATGTTAGAAAATTATGTTGTTTGTGAGGATTCCTTTAAAATTTAAATTCTTTTTGAGGACTGTCAGCATAAGAGATGTCTTCATAGTTCTACAGAGAGGTGGTACTTTTTTCTCCTAGTTTGATTTCTCAGAGAAGTATAAGATAATA
Organism: Egretta garzetta; assembly: GCF_000687185.1. Classification (NCBI taxonomy): domain Eukaryota; kingdom Metazoa; phylum Chordata; class Aves; order Pelecaniformes; family Ardeidae; genus Egretta; species Egretta garzetta. The sequence continues at coordinate 832,524 of NW_009260834.1, read as the reverse complement.
CTCACCAAAATATTTCTTGAGAACTGATCACATTCAACCATTGTGTATGGATATGGAAAAATGTTTGGTTTCCACCAAGGTCATATAAGCTACCTCTGACACTTAGTTTGGCATTACTGTGACTCAATTAAAAATTGACCCTAAAATAAAACTGATGGTGTTTCAACTTTAACTCAATCTTCTCAATATTTAAAAAAAGGGAGGGAACCCCTAAAAAGTCCTCCAGCATTCTTCCAAAGACTAGCTTTTCTTTTTTCCCACATCATTTTGCAATGTGCATATCAGTGAAATCTTCTCCTGTGCTTTAAAGCCTGAGGAGTGTGAGGGTCAGTCAGTTTTAAGACATATTTGTTTCTGCCTCACACCGGGCAGGACAGGGGTACCTGGTTCTCACCGCAGTTCCATTTTTGTTCCTCACTCATAACTTCACTTGTTCCTCAACCATGACAATACCCTGAGCTGTTATAAGTCAGAGGCAGCTTGGTGTAGGTTTATTCATCTCAGAGGCAGAAGAGACTCTCATTTTGCATGGGGAAGCCCTAGAGCTACACCAGCTATCTGCCAGGCATTACCTCTGTGGACCCTTTCCAGCTCTTTCATGTTAGTAGAGCTGGCATAAAAAAAAAAATTGCAGTGAATCAATGAATCAGCCAAATGATCAAGCTGTGAAAAACCTGCTGGCTGCAGCATAATCTTGCCTGGGATGTGAAAACTTTGGTGAAATTCAGGCATACGTGAAAACCACCTGTACAAACTAGAAAGGTTTGTACATGATGCATTTCCACAGAGGTATCAAGTAATATAGTACTTACGGTTTCTTTACATTGCATAAGTAGAAACCTCTTGATATGTCAATATTCTACATAGAAACAAACAACAACAGGAAAGAAAGAAAAAAAGAAAAAGAAATTAAAAATTTCAGAGAAACTTTGCTTAAATTTTTATGTACAGATTTTGAAAATATAGGTTCTTATACTTTTGGCATTAATTTTCATGGTAATTTTCTTCCACTTTTATTTTGTTTTCAACTCAGTATCAGACTGTTTTACTTTATTTGAAATGTAAGATGTGAATAAAGATCTTAAATATGTCATAAAACCCAGTCTCTTTCATGACATTTAAAAAACCTCTGGAGTCAAAACCAGAGTACTTTAGAGCCATTAGCAGGAAACTGCTTAACTACAAATGGCCTGGTTGGTATATAAAATGCTTAATGTTAAAGCTGTTCCCAAGGTAAACATTCTGTAGTGACTTTACAAATAGTGCACAGTAAAAAAATAATGGGATCTGTAATTGTTCAGTCATCTGCACAATATAAAAGTTAAGTATCTTAACCATACACAAAATGCATTCGGGCCCTGTAATGTTAAATCTGCTATCTTTCACACTTTGTGCCTGTTGTTATAAAACAAGGAGAAAACAAGCTGTCTATAGAGAATCTTCTGCAGCGCTTTCCCATATGTCAGTCTCTAGGACAAGGCGATATTAATGTACGAGTGGTCAGCTGCTTTCATATACTACTAATGTACTGGAAAGTCTTCCGCACTCAGTGCTTTCCTTCATGTCTCAGGACATCTCGTGCAAGAGCACTTCCCCACGCAGAACAATATGGCCTTCTCTTGGAAAAGCCCTCTGGGCTGATCATTGTCAGGTTATGTTATGTTTTAACAGTAGGCACTTCAATGCTAGTTTTGTGCAGAGTTGTAGCAGGAACAAGAGGTCTAAACAAACAGAAGGGCCACGAGAGCCCTTTCATTTATCATCCTAACCTGACAGAAACCCCTATCTATTCCCTAGCTTTGCTGAATTTTACACGTTTCTTTTAAAACCTCTCCTTTTAAAAAGTAGCTACTCTTATTCTTGGCCCTTCTGCATAAGTATTTTCTTCCTTACTGTTTAGATAAGTCAGCCTGAGAAATCTGAAGGAAAATGTAAAATCAGAGGTTACTGTCTGAAAGGTTTTAACAAAGCGTAGGCAAATATTGTTAAAAATAGTGGTGTTAATACATACATAGCATCTTTTATCCAAATATGCTATGAAGGCGTGAATTAATTAGTGCTCACATCACAACACCCTTGTGAATTAGTTAAGTATTATTATAGCAAACATTCACAAGAGGAAACGTATAAAGAGAATATAAGTGTTGCCAAGGTAACACAGGGAATGGCAAAGGTGGAATTTAAGCCCAATTTTCTTCCAGGTGCTCATTAAAAACCTTCCTTCTTTAATAACTGAAAGCGTACTGTCAGTCCATCTTAAATGAGTGATTACTTACAAGGAGAGTTGTGATAAACGTTCAACTTTTCTTAAGCATGTAGTTAGGAAAGCTCCTTGAGCACAAATGTAAGTGTAAGTCTGTTTAGGTAACTCAGAAGTTAGTCACGGCATTTTCCCACTGTCTGTTTGCCAATAACAATGGCAATACAGTTTGGAAGGATATTTTTTAGAGTTTCAGATTGGGTTCACTGCTTTTCGTCATGCAGCTGAAGCCAAGCATTATTTCGGTATTCATCATTCAATATTCAGTATTTCTGTATTTTGAATGAACTTTCCTCATGTGATCATAAAGGGGCTTGTTTCCCAGCACTGAGACGAGAAAGATGTATCCCCAAGAAGTACTGGCAATATGTTAAAAGAAATACCAAATATTTTACATGGAAAAAGAACATGAAGTCAGAACTCTGTTGGAGTGATTTATTTAGAAGAACTACCTGGACCAGACACGGGAGGTCTCTCTGTCTGATGGTAATGGGATATATTTTCCTCACTTTTAGAAGGGGATAGGTTTGGGTGGGTGATGATTCTAATAAAAGGGTGAGGGAAAATTTATGAGTCTGAAAGGAAGATTAGTAGCATGGGATATTTTGTACTTGGGGTATAAAAATATGCTGCATTTTTTGGGAGTAATGCTATTTTGATGGAAAAATGATTCATTTCCTGAGAGTTGCAAGGCACATCTTTAGTTCAGAGAAGGATGATGATGGGGAATGTTAAATACTTCAGTGTATTCATGAGAATTATGTGGGATTTGAGCAAGTGTTGAATCTGTGAGATTAATGGGGAATTGGTGGCACAGGGGAAGGATTAAACGCATGTAGTCATGGGGTTGGGACCTGAGAGATTCAGAAAGATTGGATTGGGAGGCACCACTTGGGTCATTGAGTCCATTCATTCACAATCTCAGTTAACTCTGTGATAAATGTTTATTTTAGATTTATCCACATAACATCTATTCTGCTTTCTTCCACCTATCACATTTCCCAGCACCAAAGGAAAATTAAGACCTTCAGTAAAAGTCACAAGTACAGTATGCCACAGAAGGGACACAGAAGAGGTTACGGTCACCTCCGATAGTGAAGTCCCCGCATTATCAGGGAAGCAATTAAATAAAACTCTCAAGTGAGCCTAGAAAGCAAGTACCATGCTCCATAGTACAAAAGTGCATCAAATTTCAAGTAAGGGAAATCTTTCCTTCTAAAGCTAAACCAAGTGGACATTTTACCCTGTGTAAATGAGAAAGCTACAATAGTATGGCACTGAACATTAATTGCACTAGTATGGCACTGAACATTAATTGCCGTAGAATAACAGCAGAAGCATCTGAATGTCCTGCCTCTGCCTTTTCTCTAGTTATGGCCAATTTCCAACACTTCATGGAAAAGAGAATTTTCCTTCCTGAAAAAAACCCAACTTGTTTATCAAGATATGAAAATATGACTTCCTTGCTTCCAGAGGTGACCATCAGAGATACAAGGCTCAAGATTAAAGCAGTCTATATGCAGCGTAAATAGACAGCACTGTCTCATTTCAACACGCACATTGGATACCTAGTAATTCCTATCACAAACCTAATCTCTTTTTTCCCAGAATTCTCTCTTTGAGTTTTGAAAATTTTCCTTTTTATCACCATCTTACATTTAAGATCCTAGTCCACTGCCCTATTTGGAAACTAGAAGTTCATTTCTTTGATGGTTAAAGATAATCTAATTAGCAAGCTAAATGTATTTATGACCAATTTATTACAATTTTTCTTATGCATTTCAGAGTTATTATATTCCCTCCAAACTTTCTTTTAATACTGCTAAAGAAGCTAGAGCATTTAAATCTGTCTTCATAAAATAGCTACTGCATGTCCCTAATAAATCTTCCCTGCATTTAGGTCTATATTCCCTGAATACAGATAACTAGTTCCACATATGATACTGCTAATGCAGTCTTATGATTGTCTTCCCTGATGGTTCTAGTCATTCTGGACTGTAATAAAATAAGCCAGTCTAATATATCCTAGGAACTTGTCATTCTTTTTCGCAACTGCATCACACTAGTTGCATCCTTACATACACTCAGGTTTTCCTTCATTTTGTTAATTTCCAATTGATAAGTCTCCAGTCCCCAAATTTCTTGTTGGCTGGACCCAAGCACACCACATTGCATTCCATGATAATAGCTTCCATCCTGTTTCTGTCACTGATAACTAAGCTATCAAATTCCTTTAAGGTACTTCTATGTCCTCATTAATGGCAATACCTTATATTGTTCTAAAAAAAATCATAATTGGCCCCCAAAATCATAATAGCCCCCTGTAAGCAGGAAAGATAGGTAATTCTTGCAGCTTGTAATTGGTATTTTATTTGTACTGTGGTTTCTAAGAGCACCGAGTGCACAGCGCTCATGCATGGGTGTACAGCTATGACAAAATGCTGTTTCAGCTCTGAGTCAAATACAGTTTGAGCGACAGTAGTGTGTAAATCCATGGCCAGCAGGTCGAGGGAGGTGATTCTGCCCCTCTACTCAGCTCTGGTGAGACCTCACCTGGAGTACTGCGTCCAGCTCTGGAGCCCTCAGCACAAGAAGGACATGGAACTGTTGGAACGGGTCCAGAGGAGGGCTACAAAAATGATCCGAGGGCTGGAGCACCTCTCCTATGAGGACAGGCTGAGAGAGTTGGGCTTGTTCAGTCTGGAGAAAAGGAGGCTACGGGGAGACCTGATTGCGGCCTTCCAGTACCTAAAGGGGGCCTATAGGAAAGATGGGGAACGTCTTTTTCATAGGGCCAGCTGTGTTAGGACAAGGGGAAATGGTTTTAAACTAGAACAGGGTAGGTTCAGGCTAGAGGTAAGGAAGAAATTTTTTACAATGAGAGTGGTAAAACACTGGAACAGGTTGCCCAGAGAGGTAGTGGAGGCCCCATCCCTGGAAACATTCAAGGCCAGGTTGGATGGGGCTCTGAGCAATCTGATCTAGTTAGCAGTGTCCCTGCTCACTGCAGGGGGGTTGGACTAGATGACCACTAGTGGTCCCTTCCAACCCTAAACATTCTATTCTATTCTATTCTATGATAATAGCTTCCATCCTGTTTCTGTCACTGATAACTAAGCTATCAAATTCCTTTAAGGTACTTCTATATCCTCATTAATGGCAATACCTTATATTGTTCTAAAAAAAATCATAATTGGCCCCCAAAATCATAATAGCCCCCTGTAAGCAGGAAAGATAGGTAATTCTTGCAGCTTGTAATTGGTATTTTATTTGTACTGTGGTTTCTAAGAGCACCGAGTGCACAGCGCTCATGCATGGGTGTACAGCTATGACAAAATGCTGTTTCAGCTCTGAGTCAAATACAGTTTGAGCGACAGTAGTGTGTAAATCCAAACAGATGAGGTGAATAAAAGACAATAGTGAGAAAAAAATGAATTGACAGCTGTACCTCAGTGACTACTTCTGCTCTTCCAAAGGATTCTGAGCACAGATTCTGTGGTGGGGATTTGGAAGCCAGCAGGGGATCATTTGTAACTTTTAGTCTTTTTGATCCCTGACCCAGTGGGCAAGGAAAGACTTGTCAGGAAAAACACTGTGTTTGGGGGAGCAGCTAAGTACAAGATGCTTAGTACCAGTTAGTCTGATCTAAATATTGTTTTAGGATTTCAGCTGACCAAGATGTTGTCCTATTCATGCTGTTTAATGTGCAATAGGATTAAAGGCACGCATAATCTGAGCATGTATGAAACCCTTGAGACCCAGTTGAATGGCATGCTGAGGCTTTTGGCTCAGATCCTGCCCAAGAGGTATTAATTTGGGTATGAATCAAATGAGGCTGGGAACTGGTGCAGTTGTGTTAGTTACATCTGATGTCAAATTTAAAGTCTCCCAGCTCTAATAAAGCATGTTGTCCAACTTGTGAGATTGCATTAAGAAGGGCAGAGTAATGGTATTTAATGTCTAGCAGGTCTGGAGCTCTGTGGAGTGGACATGATTTCAAGGTTGCCAACCTTTCCACCTTTCCCTCAGTGCTCCTGTCCCACAGACAACAAGCAGTTTCCCAAGTCTCTCCTCTCCTTGATCTCCTAAGGAACTTCTGGTAATATATCAAGTGAAACACAGAGGATTTGAGAGGAATAATAAATAATTATGAGCCAGATTGAAATGTCCTTTGCTCATAATGGTTGCTAAGACTACTAACAGAAGAAATTATGAATTCAAGTAATGGGTTTCCAATGTATCAGTGTACACAGAAGACTGGATTAAATTGGAGTGCTTGGGCTGAAGTTCTTCTTTCATGTGGCATTTAACCCTAATGGTACATGGGCGCTTAACCTGTGGCTTGAGTGAAGGGAGATGACTGCACTAGTGACCAGGTCTGGTAGACAGTAGACAGGAACAGAGGTGACTGCAAGCTGGTGCAAGGCGATCAGCTAATGAAAACAAGATGCCACCTATAGAAACAGTGTGTGAGTCAAGGAAACAAGTAAAATTTCCCATATGTGTTTTATATCCAATATTGAATCCAGAGTTTTCAGAAAGAAAATAGCTGAATAAAGTCAAATTTCTGAAGTAATTGTTCAATTAAAGCATTAAGTGACTGGACTTGAATATTCTTGTTGCATTAGTTCCTCTTGGAGTGAAGGAAGATTTCCTCATTTCTCTGAAAAGAGAAAGAGCTTGTGACATGAAAGAGCTCTGACAGTTTATGCCTCAATGACATTTAGAAAAGAGGTACCCTTATCCATCTCAGTGGAAGACTATATGAGTTCAGCAATGCTCAAGAAGGGCTTCCAAAACATAGATATCCTAAGGACAGAGTCATTCTGCCATCTTCCCTCAGATAACCTCTAGAGAGGAACAGTTTGAGATATCGGGCTCAGGCATCACGTTATGTTGCTTATCAGCTGCTTCAGCTGGCTCCTCACTCCACATGTGGGTGTTCAGGATTACTTGCTGATCAGCCCATGCCCTTTCAAGAGATGTTAGGAACATTGGGTTTTAATTGTTGTCTGAGGGCCAGGCACTGAAGAGTTAGGTGCTGCTTTGATTAATTTGTAGGTGCTTAAGTTTATTCACTGCATCTAATTTATGGCAACACTTAACATTTATCACATCTGAATCCTCCTGTGGCTTAACCCTTTAGTACAGGATGTGCAAAGCAGCCGAAAGCAAACAAAAATGGGACCCAAAGCAAAAGGTAGTGCCATATTGTGATATTTCATTTCCATAAAACCTCTGTCAAAACATTTACCAAAGTAGGATGTGAAATGAGAAGAAAGGGTAGAAAAGATTTTATCAGCAACATGCCCTATTAGCACAGCCTCTTACTTGTCTTCGTAGAAAGAATCTCAGTAATGAGAATATCCAAAAAAAAAAAGGAAAAAATTTGTCACTATGGCATCAAAGTAATTAAAGCCATTTCACTTATTACTGACTATTTGCTTAGGGAAATTATTCATTTTATCAGAAACAGAACAACCACAATTTAATAATTGCATTCTGTGCAAAGAGACACTGATAGGCACAGTAAGACCTTCCTATTTAAATGTGTAACAGGGATATGGGTGCATAACTGACATCATTATTCTTTTAGTTTGTAAAACATATACAAAAAGATAGGTCCCTGGCATTCCAAATACTGTGTAGTTAAATTACAAAACCCGTATCAGCTGAAACTATTAACTAATTCCACAAGAAATCCTCAACGTAAATCCAAACACTACCACACCAGCTCCGTACCTCAGTAAAACTCTTCAAATCCTCTCTCACAAATCCCACCTAAATAGGGTAGTCCTGCAGCAGTGTCTCTGGAAGGAAAAAGGGCTAAGGACCACAACAAGGAGAATTTTCTGCAGTGATGGGATTCCTTCTATTCTACCATAGCCCTTTCTATTTTAAATCCAGAGGACCTCAGTTTTCTAACAGCTTTATGAATTGCAACTCGACCAAGACATTAGAGAAAGAAAAATATCCTTTTCCTTATCCATTTAAAGAACCAGATACAATCTCCATCTAGAAAAGATGAAGCAGTCCTTGCAAACAAGTGGACAAAGATTTAGGGAGACCTTGGATCAAATCTATGCTTAAGCTGACTATCTTCTCCCTGTTAGTCTTTGCTTCCACTGTTTTTTAGGTTATAACCTCAACTGAAACTTGGTGCTCTAATGCGACACAGGTATGGATGATTGTAGCATCCACATGGATTTCAGAACAAATATAGTCTGTCCTCTGGATTTTGCTCTTTTTTATTTTTCCTACATCCCACTCTCCTCCCTGTGGATAGAAGAAATTTATCGGGCCTGAGCTATTTTTCTTCCATTATAAGGTACTTCAAAACACCATAAACCAGTGATGTGCATCTAGATATCTACTTTGGAATAGATCTGCAGGCAGATGCAACACCCAACAGCAAGTGATAATTAAAAGACTATTTGCTGTATTCTTATGGAATGTCTCAACCTGAGCATCATCGATCCTGATAAAGTATGAAATCTTGAAATATTTAATGTAAGAATATATAAAAATAAAAGGTATGTGCTTGTGTGTGCACATGTAAAATAAACACATTTATGTTACTTTAGGTGTGTTAAATTCTCATATACATTCTGTAGCTATATACAGTTTTGTAGAAATACATAATAAACTATGCAAAGGGAAGAAGATAGATCTATAGCTTTAATTTTGGGGAGGCCTGTTGAATCCCTGTATATTTTCCTGCTTCAAAACCAGCTCACAATAACTTGTGAATCATTTTTTCACCATTGAAAAGAAATTTGGATTGTTGCCCTCCAGCTCTCCTGTGGTTGAACTTTAAAAAAGAATAAAATCCTTGAATAGTAAGCATTATTTTTCAAAGTCAATAGCTACCCTAAGTTATTTAAAAACTTCCATTACATTCTGAGTTATTTTTCTTCTCCTTTATTTCGGTGAAAATATATTTGCTTCTCTATCTTGGAATACATAGGGCTGTTCATAGTCATTTAAATAATACTGATAAAGAAGAAGAAAAAACCACCCTGTATCTTTGTATTGAGATATTCCATATTGAGGTATTGTGTTTACATTTACTTTCAAGGTAAAGTTGAAATAATTCTATTACCAACAAAGCTACTAATGTAGCCACTAGTGGATGGATAAAGGTACAGACTTGCAAACAAATATGACAAGCCAAATCTTAGTAAGTTAAGTATTATGACGTTTCAAAACATTGTTTTCCTGCTGTAATGTATAATGTGACTTGATATTTTAATCACAGTCAAATGCACTACAGAAAGCATCAGAATACTTTGTGTAGGCATACCATCTCCAAAAATGTCTATAAGCACGTAACAAAATGCTCTGTGCCAGAGAGAATATAGAGTTTTAGATCAACACAATTTCAGTGAAGCCAAAGTCAAAATAACTTATACTGGAGGAATTAGGATTGACTTTTACTATAGTTTCAAACAATAAGCCATTTTCTCTACTAACTTACTTTCCATTCATTAATTACATTACAGATTAAAACAATCAGTAGGGAAAAAAATCCCATACAGCGTAAATTTTACTTTATTTCCATTTCTTATTTCAGCCTATAACTTTAGATATAATTAGTTATATTAAAGCTCTGAAGAATAAGGCTGCCATTAACAGTGATTTAGCAAATGCTTTCGAATTTTAGTCTTACACTACATAATTATACTTACATGAAATATAATTAATGAGGAAAACGTCTCAGATGTGTGGGCTAGGAAGGCAAATATAACTATCCTTTATTGTGCCTTCAAGGTTAGAATTATTATAGCACTTATAATTTTATTATAATTACCCATAATGAGACTCCACATGCATGATACAGTCTACATGCTTTTGACATTAGAAGTTTTCAAAATGCCTCATTAAGTATTTTACTCCGTATTTATGTGGTTTTCCTCCACCTCCCATTTTTGGTGGCCATCTATTCCATGTAAAAGCATACAAACTTATTTAAAAAATACTACCATTAAAGATCATAAAATGATTACAATGAATAGATATTAAGATGTCACAGCTGTATAACCTATTCCTTTTATGTACTCCCATGCTGAATTGTTTTATGACCTATCATAAACCTATTAAACTACTGGTAATAAAGGATTGTAATTAGTGATAAAACCTTGTTGCTTAGTGAGCCAAGACAGTCATCCTTACTTTGGATTTTATTGAAAGTAATCAAGATGAAACCTTCAGCAATGTCAAATAACACCTTCAGAGAAGAAGGTTTCACTTTTGGTAGAGAATGCCAATATTTAAGTTTTTCTGTGGTTCACCTGTGCTGTATTTTCCAGGCTGAGCTTGATTAACTCTGTTCCCCTCCATCCTTTTTCCTATTCCCCCATGAACTTGCACAGAAGAATAAGAAATATAGGATAAACGAAGCCAAATAATCTTGGAACACAGTTTGACTTCAGTGGTTTTCCATTTTGCTATTGTATTACGCATGTAGAATGCTGTCCACAACTTGTTTCTTGGCAGGATTCAACAAGGGCTATAGCAAAGCAGAAATCCTTAGAAGTGAGCTCTGGCTGAAATGGAGAAATCTAGTTAAGAAAAAAAGCATGCAAGGCGCCGAACAAAATGTGTGACCTTTTCAGCTATCAAATCAAATTAACTTTTTTCCTAGTCATACTGGGCTGAATGCAAACATAGCTTCCAGAGGCACAAAAGCCACTGCTTTAATCTGCACTGTATCATCAAGTCCCTCTTAACATTTGTGTGTTGGCCTTCTAGAATACATTAATTTTGCCAGCGTGCTCAGATGGTTCGTTCTTGATGTATCCTGGTGAAAGCTGACATTTTCACTTTCCTTAATGTAAATTTTCTGTAGCTTAACCTCAAAATTCTGGGCGGAGTAATTTTCTCAGGATATAAGAAAATGCCATTTACCATTTTGGTGTGGAGAGGAAGCAAACATTATACGGATGCAACTGGGTGCAGGGAAATTATAATGCCATAGATTAAACTCACAAATCTGTATTCCTGTCTGCACCGCACAGCTACAGTATCTTGCACATCTTGAAAACTGGAGAGGAGGGGGGAGGGGAAGAAGTCAAACAATATTCACTTTGTCTTTATAGCGCTATATTTCACTCTGCAGTAAACTGGAAAGACAGAGCTCTAAGCATCAAACAATTAACCCTCCACTAATTCCCCTTCTATCCAACAAAATAAAGAATACATCAAAGACGGAAGAACAGGTATCTTCTCTCCCATTCTTCACAACATGGATTTATTTGTCCTAACTGGACTTTTAAACCTATTGTGCCTGGCTTTTCACAGCGCTGAATTGAGCAATAGGGAAACTATAGTAACCAATAATCTGTTTCACTTCAATGGAAACTATGTATCTTGGTGGATAACAAAGCCTGGGATAAACACTAAAAACCTCTGACAGGGTTTGGAGGGGGAGAGTATGGCGTCTCATTCAATAAGCAAATTCTTCAAAGGTGCTTAATGGATCCCGTCACCTCCATTAAAATTCACAGTATTCCGTGCAATTAATTCAGCCATATGCAGAGGTGTGTGCATGCTAATCGCTTTTAATCACATATATATTAAGATTATATGCGCTAGGCTCCTTTCGAAAGGATGCCTCTTCAAGGAAAGCTGGTAAAACTTTATATAGGAATATTTGCGGTTGGGTCAACACAATCCACCTCTCCTTTATTCTCGTAAAGATTTTAAGTCATTTCAAAGGTAAGAGAGGAAAAGTGTATTCAGCATTCCCTATGCAATTATAAATTGGAATTAAAACAAGCCCGATATCCACTTAGATGTCAATATGACCAAATAATTTTGCGTTACCTAAGATCTACATGAAATCGAGAGCACCAGAAGCTGATCACTTTTGCAAGTAAATCAAAAAGGCTGTTCCTCTATTTTATTTTTTATCTTAAATGTATCCAGAGTTTTATGGCTAAATACTAAAGCACTAGCAGTTGGTCATGCTTTAAGCTACTAGAAGAAAGTTAAGCTTCCACGTTGGCTAGCCGAGATATCAGCTATAAGCTGACAAGTAATTAAACCAGCATATCTATAACAACTGTCATCTCTTATTTCTGTGCAACTTGGATGTAAACCAAAGGCAAGAAAGCCAAAAAAAAAAAAGACTTCACATTTCTGGGCAACTGCTGAGCATCTCCTGCTG
>NW_009260834.1:728013-820082 GCF_000687185.1 Egretta garzetta | reverse complement strand
GGCATTTACAGGATTGTAGCAGAGATCAAAAGGGTCAGAGATCCCTTTACCAATTAACAGCAGGGAGAAGAACATCAAATAAGGTGTAAATTTTAGCTCTGCAGTTTTGAGTAAGCCAAGCATGAAATGCATTCTAATACTCTTGAGTAGCTGCAGCTTTGAGCCATCAGTGATGTCACTGGTGCACTAAAGGAAGCTTAATCGCACTTAGAGTGGCATGTAGCAATCCCGCTCAGCTAGGTGCTAAAGCCTGCTGCTTCTTGTCTCTTTTGATAACACATGGGAATTGCCAGCCCCGGCCTGGCTGGTGAGAACAGAAAACGCTCCGCAGAAAGCAGGCTTTCGCCGGGCTCTGACGCTGCTGCTGCTCCCGATCTTAAAGCGATAGCGACGCGGTGTTTGTTTTCTCCCCTTAATTGTTTCAAATAAAGAAGGAAATAATTAATAAGGCCCGGTGTAAGTAATCAGCCTTTGGGGGCCTGAAGCGCTGCTTAATCCAACTTTATGCAAATCACCGTGGGGGGAAAGCTGTTCCTATAGACATGGCTCTTTCTTCTCCTTCTTTTCTCTCCGCACCGCCCCCCCCCTTTTAAGTACGACAAAAGAATGCCATTGAGCCTTTTTATCCGGCCCCTTGACCAGTATGTACTGCCCAGAATATGCAATCCGAGATGACAGTGCTGGGAAATGCGGAGCGGGCCAAGAGCTGGGCTGGAGCAGAGGGAGGTCAGGGCACCTGTGAAGGTGGAAGAAGAAAACAGCAACAGCAACGACCGCAGCAGCGAGAAAAGAGATGAAACGGGCGGAAAGTTCTGCCCTGGCAAAACAGCAGTATAGGGTTTTCAGGCTGAGCTAGAGGTCGGAATCAGAGAAGTTTAACCTGGTTTTAAAGCCGGCTTTGTGTGCGGATACTTACTGATGAATGATATCACGCGTGCTTTCTCACAGACACGTGCATGAAACGGAGTTTAAACAGAAGAAGATTTTCATTTTATTTTATTTTACTGTTTGTGAATTCAAATTATGTCAATAATAATTCGAAGCACAAGTCTTGAAGAAATAAACGTGGATATTATGTTATTCTTTTGTTTATTTTGGCTAACAAAAGATTACCATGGGGACAATTACAAATTCATGATATGGGTACATTCACAGAATACATTAGCGGCCCCGCTTCAGTGAGAAAATACAGTTGCAATGCTTAAAATGGGCTAAGAAAAATTCCCACAACTTAAATATGCGCTTCCATTTTACAGATCTCAACTATAACAAGTTCAAATTATGAAGGCGCTATCCCTAATGGAGTTCAATTAAATGCATCTCACACGAACTTAATTATTCCGCTCAGAAACTCATCCCAGAGCATCAAATACTTCATTTTACATACCTAAGTATTCATAATTGCATATACCTGATTTATTTAGGAAAAAAACCCAGTGAAATCCCCTTCCCACTTTGGTTTCAAGAGTGCAAGTACTTGGTTTTCTAAACATTACGAATACAACTAGATCTGAGAGACATCATCTCCACAACAAAGAGCAGCTAGTGACCAGCTCAGATACATTGTCTTTTGAACAACAAGTCAGTGCAGACAGAAGTAAATGACAGTTAATTACAAATTACATTCTGGTTGGGGCTGTGAAGGCCTCCTGGCTTGAATAATAATCAGGCCCTCGGGCACTCACCTGCCTGCAAACGAACATACGGAGACACAGGCTGGGGTGCTATACAAGTTTCAAAACAAGCTGCTAAACACAAAAGCTTATTGGATTACAGAGATTTAGGCAAAAGCATTCAGATCTCTGGCAGCAACTCTAGTACTAGGTTGAAGGGATTTCTAAAGGATGAATTGCCATTCACTGTAAATTTCTGAATATTGCTGCTGGTTTGGGGGGAAGGAAATAAGTTCTCTTATTTTCTAGCATTAGAAAAGTTATCCTATTACAAACGCCCTTTAGGAAACACGATAGGAGAAAGTGTCTGTTATGAATTGGAGATCTAATCTCCTTCCAAGTTAGAGAAATTACACATACTGTTTACATTATTTCTTTCTGCTTCTTGCCATTCAGCCAGTACCGTATGTGTTCTAAATGTAGCCTATGTAAATGCAAACGAAACAGAACAAAATATTACTCATGGTGGAAGAAGCACTTTTATCCAGCACCTATGACCGTTGGAATTTGGGCTGTTTACTGATGTATGCTATGTTTTTTTAACGTTTGATTTTAATCCCATATATTTGTAAAATATGACAATGTCTACATTAATTAATGTCAGTATTAGTGCACTGTAAAACCTTGGCTTTTGTAATTCACTAAAGCAATTTCTATTCATTTAGTTGAGCTAAGTGCTTATTGTTAAAGACAAAAGGCTCAACAGTTTGACATTGAGCTCATTATGTATGTTTAAAACATTCTGCAACTCAAGGCCACACCACATGCAATAAAAAAGAAGCCGGTGGGTTCAGGGATTAAAATTCAGACCACACAGTTCTCTTCAATAACTTTCCATTTAAATCTGATTAAAACTTCAAAACAAAGCTATTTAGATGTATCAGCGTACGTGGGTGTGTAAGTATGGGAGAATATGTATCTTTTGTGCTCTTGATATGCATACGCAAGCTTTCGTTTTCTTTAAGTCAGTCAGCTGCCATGTAGCTTCTGTAGGAAGATTTTCCTGTTTGTAAGTGAATGTGGTCATGCATTTTTGGAAAGAATTTCTGGTTTTAAGACAGAAATAATTTAGCAAATTTTTGTACTCTCTGTGATTATTTGCAAAGACGCTACATGCAGGCAGCACGCTATGTTGGTGCTCTATGTGTGCATGTAGATGCACACATACTGGAATGAAAGTATAAATAAAATAGAATATACATTGGGGTGGAAATTATGCTATATATTTCAGGTTAAGAGCACAGGCTGTGAAAAGGCTTGAATAATAAAAAAGATTATTGCAGTTACATATATGCCTGCACATGCTTCACCCCAACTCTCTTCTAACCCGGTAACCAGACAGTGACTACGATTTTCTTCTCCAAGCACAATTTCTCCAGCAAAAGTTTTGACTTCAGGATCAGAATATAAGAAACAATTAGGTTGAGTTGTCATCATGCCACTGTGCACGGAGCAGCACCCTCTGTGTGCCACGAAAGCTCTATAATACCCATTACGGGACGGAAGCGGTGCTGCTGTGGTCTCAGAGGCCCAGCAAGACTCTTTCACACTTGTCTGCCAAGCATGTTTGTCTGCTTGTGGATCATCTGTATCTCTTACACAACCTTCATAAAGAGCAAGCTTTAGTCTTAATCCCACCTTTAGGCTTGCAGGGATGGGGTAGGAAAGGCATTATGGAGCAAAACTTTGTGTCAGGGAAGGCTGTGGCACTAATTGTCATTGAATTCTCAGTGACAGAGTTTTCCAGCAAAATAGATGTGCTCAGCGCTCCTCTTCTGCAAGCTGAGGTTTCAGTTCTCCTGTCTGAGCTGTATTTACTGTCTCTTCCCCATCTCATCCCCTTTAAGTTTTACAGAACCAGCTGGCATGGGGGAAAGGCTGCAGCATCAAGCACTACGCACAGAAGAGTTTGTGACTAGCTCAGAGCCAAACAGCATTAGGGCCCCTGTTGAATTTTTTATTGGCACCACCCACTACTCGCAAAGCTCCCCTCCAAACATTTCCAAAGCCCTGCTGTTTTCCAGTGCTTTATTCTCTTCCAGTGCTACTACAAAGATAGCTGTCTCTTTTCTCACATACCCTACAGAGAAGAAGAATCAGGAAGCGTTGCTAGCAGTTCAAACCTGAGCCTGTCTCTCTGATAAATTGTGAGGAAGAATGAGTTCAGGAAAACATTCAGTGTCCCTCTTAAAGTATTTTATTTTCAGGATCAGAAGAAATCAAGCGATGTAAAATATTTAATATGCATCTGTCCATTTTGAAAGTAATTTTCAAAGGAATTAGTCTCCTATGGCCTGAAGCTACTATGTAAAATTAAAAATAGTCTTTTCCATCTTTGATTTAAGGGGTGTTTGTGAGAGCTAGTTTTAAAACCAGAAGGAAAAATAGCTTCACTCAACCAGAGTAAAGGAAAGGGACCACCTTATCGGCAGCAGAGTGATTTTGACTGTACTGACAATGACATGAGTAATCCATCATGTCATCGGCCCAGTGACGGATGTACCCTGCACCTCATCTCTGTATGTGTGCAGAGAGGACTATGTAGCGAGCCAGGAGGCAAGTAACACTTAACCCCTGCAAGCTTCATGTTCCTGCTGTGCTTCAGACAACCTCTGTCATGTATGAAAAGCCTAAAGAATGACAGTAAATCTATACAGACCAGCACAATCTACCATCATGACAACTACACATGACCATAGCCTTATAACACTATTAAACTGTATCATCACAGACATGTAAGACAAGGCCTGTATTATGTGCTTTGTTGAGCCACTTAAAAGGTCTTTGGAAATGCACTGACTATACCTTTTGCTTTCATTCAGTCAAGAAAAGGATATAGTTCATAAATACTAATTCCATGTATAAGGATGATTAATAGTTTTGTCCCAGCAGAAATAGTACCTGATTCCAGAAATGGAATTACAATAGAAGGCAACATTCAAAGGGAGTAACAAAAGTTAAATCTGGCCTCTTAAAAATGTTTCCTAGGATTATTTTGAACTGACAGTAGTTTTAACAGAAAATTATAGTTGTTTCCTGCTTAAAGGTATGAGCTGCTTTCTTCAAAAATTTTAATTTGCATTGTCACTTCTGAAGGAAATATGGACCTTTAAAAACTTGAGATCCACTATTTATTCAACTCTGAAATGTAATAAACATTCTTCTGTTCTGCCAGCACAACTGCCTTTCCATAGGATCTTCATGCAGTGTAACATTGAAATGTCCCAGGATGGTAACCTTACAGAGTAACGCATGTGTGCTAGCTGATAGTTCTCCGTCATGTGTGTATGTTCTGGAAGTGTAACATGCCATGGAGATACCACTCAAAATTTTCATTCAGACCAGGAAAGAGAACACTGGATAGCTCCTTTAAAAACGCGTTCAATGACTACGTTTTCTGAGTTTTCAAAAATGGGCTTTTACAATCTTCCCTTTTCTCTTTCTGTTAACATACAACAAGCTTCTCCTGGGTAAAAAAAAGCAAAATAGCTGGTTGAATAGTAATATCGTTAGTTCATGTATATGCAAAAAAAGATCTTTTCACACCTTGATGAAATTAACATAAATTTAAATACTAATGAATTGGTAGAGACCAGTGAAGAATACCAAGGACCACATTGAAACTGAGTTATATCCCTATAAAACAGATCTATTTTCTAGGGACATGTGACATGAGTGTTATATGCCTTTATTGCACAATCTGCATAATTCACAGTCCAAAAAAATTTGCAGCTGGATAAAGAAAATTGACTCTTTACTAGTGGAACATCACATCTAAAGGATATTATTTTCCTTCTTGGCTGAAATTACCATGTACTGTTGGAAGCCAAAAATCCACAGTCAGAAAATACAAGGAAATATGTGTTTGGAGCTATTCAGCATTTTGTCATTGGGGAAAGCACAGTACAAATATACACAAGGCAGTGGGGGAGAGGAATGTAAAGATGAAGAACCATTGCATCTTTCAGTAATTCCAAGAAGTTGCCAGGAGAAGGACAACAGAGATCAGGAGTGGTTTGTCTGTTCTGTTCCCTCCTGGCCCCATACAATGTATGCATGAAGCAGCACAACAGGAGCCAGTGCAAAACAAATATGCATAGTGGCAGATGTCAGTGTGCACATCTAAACAATTGCTATGCCCGATGCGATGGAATTTCCACACTGTTAGTGCTTTTTAACTCATCTGTTTATTGTGTGCAGGGTTTACTCTGGCTCAGTTCTGTTGAGGTCAGTCACAACCTTCAAAGCCAAAGTTTTTCTATATTTGCCCTTCTTTCCTGCATTGATCAGATCACACTCTTTTGTTGTTGTTTGATGACTTTCTTCTTCAGACAACCATTCCTTTATCTTCTTATTTTGCGAGGTCCTCAGAACACTGGAGACCTGATGGCAGGATGCTCCACATCCACCAAAATCAGTTGACAGATTTCAGTAGGTATCAAGTTAATGCTATACTTACCTTGGGTTAAGGGGTCAAAAGCTTTTGACTTTTATGCCTGTAGAAGCAGAAGCTGGTTCAGCACTGCCTTTCTCCCCCAATATTTTCTTCCGGTTCTACAACAATGCATCAAACACATGATCTGCAAGGAATTTGTCCAAGAGATAAGATCAGAAATGAAAAGAAATTCTTCTACACTCTTACAAACAGCATGATAGTATATTAAATCACTGTTTATAAAAACACAAGAGTGTTGAGCAAAATTATAAAGTCCCATTCAAATGGGAATGTCCTTGGTAGGAAAAGATCAGCCATTTAAAAACATGTTTATTGCCGAAATTCAGAGTTTTCTTAACTTTTAAAATATCCTTATACATTACTTTCTTCTAGTGACAACCAAGACAGATAAAATATAAGTAACACCATTAAAAAAGTATAGAATGTTCAGTTTCAACATATATGCATTATCTATGAAAACGCCTTTGAAATACAGATTTAAGTTTGTTAAATTAAGTTTGTGCATTGATCTCTCACCTGTTGGCCAAAACTGGTAAATTTGTTTCTTTATCCCCAGTAAAAGTATGGGAATGTATTGCTTTTTCAAGAAAATATTTTTCTGTCTCCCTGTGCCTGTCACTATACATACCCATGTCATCCTCAGAAGAAAACTTCCTAAATGTATTTTTTTTACCATTATGGTATTGCCATCCACAATGGGGCACAATAGATTTACTAAGAGTATGTACAGGTCCAACAGGTGTGAAATAGGTATGACTTGCTGTACAAAGGAATTTATCCTCCATAAATTACAAATTACTCCTTAATTCAGCCCTTTTTGCACAACAGCCTGTTCCTTGTTCCCTGTGTCAGGGTGCAGCACAGGCCAGGGAGTCAGGGGGCAGCCAGGACAGCCCCAGCCCTGGGGATCAGGCACTTCCATGGGGACAAGGATGGCACAGCCAAAAAATCTTTCTGAAGATGCTAATTGTAGTGAGCAAAGCAGATGGATCTGCCTAGATGAACCTTTATTAATGCCAAGAAAAACATTCAACTTCACTTTCTCAACAAGATGAGGTATCTGTGACCAGAAATGTTCCCACAGGGCCACAGCATGATTTATTTAAAACAAACAAACAAACAAAAAGCCAAAAAATACAACCCCTTCTCCTTAAAACTGAATATCCGACTTTGCACCAGCTCCTTCTATACACTGATACCAGCATTGTTGTGGAAAACTTAAAAATGAAAAAAAGATATAACAATAAATATTGAACAGTACCTCACAGAATAAAAATTCCCATGAAAATCTTATTTATGGATTTCATTAAGTTCCATAAACAATATAGATGAAAAAAAGTATCCTTAACAGGGAATTTACCAGTGTGTCAATCTAAAGGTTTGACAAGCCATGCTCCTCCTACAGGGAAATTTCATGGTCCCAGAAGCCGTTTTGGGGGGCAGCACAGCCATCACAGCAGTTCTGCAAAGTCTGAAGCTGAACACTCCAACAACAAAATACATTTCAGGGTGGTGAAGTGCAATAGCTATAATCAAACATGCAGAGTCAAGAAGTTTCTGTCCTCAGCCTGTCCCCAGCTGCTTGTCATTGCTCCCCTCCTCAGGGGTATGGCCTCTCAGATTTGCAGGTATAAGAGCACTTGTAACTTCCTAACTTGTTATCTGGATGATAATATTTAGCCTGCCCAATCACAGCTTAAATATTCTGTGTTTTAGCTGTCATGTCCCATTGCACTGGTCAACAGAACACTTTATTAGAAAACACACAAAAAAACTAGTAAAATTGCAATCAAGCTTAGTTAAAATTGAAGCGCAGGATTTGGAGGTGAAAGATTTTGCACCTTTAGATGTACATAGAAGGGTCAGACTCTGAAAGTATATTATCATATGCATTATCACTACTCACTCAGTTTATCTGGTGCTATGGACCATTCAAGATGTCCTATAATTTTTTTATCTGTTAAAGGCAGGACAGACAAAATCTTTCTACACATTCTCAAACTCAAAATCTGAATTCTCTCCGATTTAATATAGTGTAAAGAAAAGGCAGCATATTTGACTGAGAAACTGGCTGACTTACTCTTAGAACAGCTGACATATTTTTGTTTTAACTTAGCAAGTGGCTTTTACTTTTTGCCCCATACAAGAGAATGCCGATGAAGAGCAGATTTTAGCTAAACTACATAACCATAAGTAAAGATTCAGGGATTTAGTTTGCACGTTTGGTTTAGTTTTTAACATTTTGTCACAAATGAATGGCTTTCAATTGTTTATGGGATAATTTTAAATAGGATTATGATTTCCCGCAGTTTTTGATACAGAAATGCACTATAATAGAAGAAATAGAATAGAAATTCTGGATGACCTTAGATTCGGATACATAAAAAGCCATACGTGACTCAAAGTTTCTCTTGCAGCATGATACATGCAATATAATACAAAGCTTCAAACTTCAGGATGTCAAGAAGGCTGTGTAAGTACTTGCAGACAAGAGGAATATATATGCAACTCAACCACAAACCTTTACCTGCTAGTTCAAAGGACTGAAGTGTGGTTCTAATTGTTCATTTTGGAAGAGCATTGTATTACTTTTCCTGTCAAGGAAACAAGAAAAATGAAGAATGCAGTGCCTCAGAACAAGAAAACCAGAGCTGTTGAGAGAATATAGTGACAAAATGTTCTATGGACTAGAAATGAAACATTTTAAATGTGCTTCATTCCCTATGTAACATATGGAGAGTGAGAGCAGAGATGACTAGGAGGGATTGATGTGCATGTACACACTCTTGAGTAACTCTAGAATAGAGTGAATCAATGCAACACATATTGATTCAGGAGATTAGCAGTTAAAAGACTTAGTTTCATGTTAGAGAGCCCTGAAGCTGTCACTGTTACAGTATCACCACTTTAACATCCCAAACAACTATATCTACTAGTAGCACCGACATATTAGGACCAGCATACATAGATATTCTACCATCTAGTAGAAAGAACTGACTGAAATAAACTTCTGAAGTCAATTTTGAGTAATATGACTTTCTAAAAATAAAAGTTCAGTGAAAATGTATTTGAAGAACTAATATATGTTCTAGAGACAAGTCGGTATGGAAAGCTTCAGAAATTTTTTCCTTTCTAGTGACAAAATAAAGTCATCTACTTTTACGCAATTGCTACAGACTGCAAAATTTCTCTTCCAACCTCTTCCCTACGTTAATTTTTGATTCCCGTGGCAAGGGTTTTTAAGGCCTTCATCCATTTCCTTCCCTCTTTCAGACAGAAGAAAAAGGAGAAATAGGTCAGTGTTTTCCTTACAGTTTTCTCTTGGGGAAGTGGAATCCTACAAATACATCATCCATGGAATTGAATAAATATTCAACCTTGGTGTGTGACCAGCCCCCTGCAGATCAGAGATCGTACATTCAGGCAAATGAAGGAGTGAGACTGCATTTTTTGAATGCTGTATGGAATACCAATCAGTTTTTATAATACCAATATGGTTGATCTAGTATTTTATCATATACATCATATACCAGTTGAATGACCAGGAAATTACTGGGAGAAAAAATTAGTCAATCTCATACTGCCTTGTATTCACGAGACTCCAGGAAAGGAAACTTTAAGAACAATATCAAGCATTATCAGATGCATGATAAAATTATGAGAATTACCAGTGGTAGTTTTAGCCTATGGTTGTCAGAGCTCCTCTAAAATAGTGTATTTTTCAGGTTATGAACACCCTCTCCCCCCTTTTTTTTTCACAGGAGATTGTGGATGCCTGTATCATTAATGGTCCAGAAACCTTTTTTTTTTTTCCAAAATCCATAAAACACAGGTTAAAATGAGTTGAAGGGCAATGAATTAAGAACTTCTCCCAGGCTACATTTCTCTTCTGAACCAAGAAATAAAAGCTTTTTCTTTAACAAGTTTGGGTTCTAAAATGTTGTCCAGGTGGGATCCATGCTGAATGAGCACTTACAGTAAGTCTTTTCACACACCCATTTTATCTAAAAACAGTAAGTGGTTGCTTGGATTCAGAGCTTTCATTTGGGCTTTCCCTGAACATTTTCACCATGATGATGCCAGGGCTGATATGTGTACGTAAATATAATCCAAACCAGAAAACTTTTTCTAATATACTTAGTCCCTTAAGCAAGGAAAACATCAATACTAAATAGTACCGCTAACTCTTCTTCTGTGAAAAGGCATATCTTCCATTGGACATCATAATTAAAAAATAAAAAACAAAATTTTTTTAAAAAAAAGGGCAAATAATATAACACATTTTCATTCAATACTTGATAGTGTATACTTCTCTTCAGGGCCTACAACAGGAAAAAAAGAGGGATTTTCAGATAATTATAGAGGGCCATGTGGGGAAAAAGTGATACAGAAAGATGGAGGATGAAGAAGGATTATTAGAAAAGGTTAGTCTATTACTTGTTATCACTGTGGTCTTCCTCAAAACACCTCTTAAATACCCAGACCATAACACCTCTGAAACGAGGAGTGCATCTGAATGTATTACAAGCTATCTATTTGCAGAAAACACTGCATAACAGTTATAAGTTTGCTTTACTGAGCAGTTCATTCCTTTCTTTTCTTTTTTTTTTTCCCTCCCTTCAGCTCACTGGCTGTAATTTGCCACTGTAATTTATTTCTTAACAGTTACAGTTTAATAAAAGAGAGGGTTCATCATTTATTTCTAGTACAGTTATCCCCTCCATAATAAAAGAATATCTGGTGCTCCTTTCAAAATCAGAAGGGTTCCACTGGCCAGTGATTAATGCTAACACTTACTTTATATTTTTTTTTCCAGTGGCTATTTTCACATTAAGGTGAGGCATACAATTGTTTAAATGAGGAAGCTGATTTATCATTCAAAAAGTAATTCTTCATAGGGGCACATTAGGTGATAAAAATCAATGACAAGGATAGTAAATTGCCTGGGAGGGTTCAAAACAGATTCAAGATAAAGGAGAGAGAGAGAAAGAGGGAGAGAGAGATTAAGTCAAGACAGCATCTAATGCTTTTGCCAAACACTTCAGCCTCACCCTATTTGACGTTGATCTAATAGTCGACCATTTAATTTCCAGGTCGCAGTGCCAATCTTTTGTCACCTCTGTTGCCCCATATCAAACTTTCAGGAAACAAAACCCCTGAAAGCAGACAATCAATAATGAGATCAGCAGATTTTATCTTAAGAGAAACAGGACTTGCCTGCTTTGTTTGTGGAAGGTTGTTTCTCTGAATGCTTCAGCTAGGGCTGCTTGTCAGTAAGTGACTGTGATGTGCACAGCATGATTGAATGAGACTAGATAAAGTCACCAGAAAATGTGGCAGTGGAAAGCAAAACACATAAACTAAGGGGTGAAAATGTACCACACCATGTGTGGCCACACAGTTCTTATCATATGCACTCTCCTAGCATGCCATCCCCTATTATTATTACTGCATTTTAGACGCCTCATAGCTGGTCATGTGCTAAGCACATTTTTACCTTTACAGTTTGAAGATACCACAAGATTCCTAGGTTTCAGGATGTAAAGAACTATGTATTTCACTATAATAGTGACTTTTTGCTGCTCTGAGCTACCATATTGTTTAATAGGTATGTTGTGGACTGATAAATTTTTTGTATAGTCTGCTTGTTCTTTCCATTGTTTCTAAATATGTTTCTGAACAAAGTAGTAAAGAGGCAGGGAACACACTAGAAGATACACTTAAAATTTTTTAACAAGATTTTATGTGTAGGGCCTCACTCAAGGAACTCTAATCCATGGGTTTGTGATGTTGATATTTCAGTACAAAACAATTATGCAGTGTCAGTGTCTATTTTCATATCACATTTTGCAATTAGAGTACATCGTCACTGAAATTATCTAACACCACTTCCACTCCCCCTTCATCTCAGCAAATTGGTATTTAAAAAAACTAAATACAAAATTTTTTTTAAAAAAAGTAACTTTCTGACAAACCTAACTGCCACAAACATTAATGTCAATGTAGAAAAATAATGACTCTGTATATTACTTTTTCTAGCTTTGTTTTTTTACCTTAAAGCTGTACCAGCCTGGTCACAACATCTCTTTTCATAATGCAGAGTAGGATAAATATTCACTTTGCACCACCTACTTTAATTTTTGCTTCCATTACAGCTGGTATGAAAACCACTATTAGTTAAAAATGTTAGCTTTCAAAAAAATTTCATAGAAAAATTTTCATTCAAATGAATACTGAGACCCTTAAAAAGGCAAAGGCCAAGCTCTTTTTTAGCCACAATGAGGTGCTATTCAGTTATTTTGCTTAATTTGTTTTTGAGCAATAGCAAGAGATTTGAATGAGAATGGTGAAATATTCATCATGTGTGCTGCACTCGTTTTTTATATTGCTGCTAATAAAATAGTATGGCAGTAATAACATCCTTGCTTTACTTGGGAAAAGCACAGGATTTGGGGGTTTTTAGTTACTTAATTTGATCAAGAAACTCAGCTGAATGCACTCTACAACTTTTGGGACACGTAAACTGCTCTTGCTAAAGCTTAAAAGATGTTACCTCAGTGGCATCATTTATACCTTCAAAACCTATGTTAAAATGGAGGGCAATTTAACTAGAGAACGCCCTCTTTTTCATTCAAAAAGACACAGCGTAGAAATTTAGGAGGCAGAGAGAAGACTTATATTGTTTAAAAAGAAAACGGATGGTTCTAACAAACAGTTACTCTGCAGATCCCTACACTTAATTTCCTATGCTCTTAATTTCTCTTCCTGAATATTTTCACTTCCAACATACTGAGCAGTTTGTTCCAGATCTTTAAAAATGTCTATTTCTAAGGAGAATGTTGTTACTCTGAGCTGAATGATGATTTAAAGAGGAATTTGTGCCCAGGGCATTGACCTTGGTGGCCTTTTCGTACATTACAATTCCAAAGGAAATCACAAAAGAAGATGGGCTTACTGTAGTTAATGAGATTCCTCACCAAAAACACTAATCTGGGTTAAAACTAAAAGAATGCTGATAAGGATATTACAGCTCATACTGAGAACAAGAAAGGTGCACTGCTAAGATCAATTGTGGATATTAGGAGGTAGTCTTCAATAGTGTGGAGTTTTTTTTAAATAGCTATCAAAATGGACGTTTGAGAAAAAGCCTTTTAGATGAGGAGCTGCTAAAATAGAATAAAACATATCATTTCTACTTTTTCATATTGTACCAGGTACAAATCAACCAATATTAGCAGAAGTTTAACATCACTTTAAAAGAAAGAGATTGACCTACTGAGAAAGTACATGAGTAAATGTGTAGCAATACACTGATTATTACTGTTT
This sequence comes from Egretta garzetta, assembly GCF_000687185.1. Taxonomy (NCBI): domain Eukaryota; kingdom Metazoa; phylum Chordata; class Aves; order Pelecaniformes; family Ardeidae; genus Egretta; species Egretta garzetta. The sequence goes on along the minus strand of NW_009260834.1, from coordinate 806,627 downwards.
CCCCTCAGGCAAATACCTCTCTCTTAAGCATGTGCTTCACTGGAACATTTTGTTTTATTACCTTGTGAGATAAGTGGGGAAAAAAGCCTTTAGTACCTGGGGAATTAAAAAATTCAGACTTGTCATATCAGTGTCTGTTCTCAATTTCATGCAGGGCGCATAATTATAACCGTGTTTAAATTGAGCCCAGAAGAAAGATGGGTTCAAGTGCAAATTAATTTCAGATTATCACAACAAAGGCAATCAAATCTCAACAAGCTTGCCAGCAAAATACTTTGCAAAGGTCCCCAGGTCCCTTCCCACCCCCAACTTACAACAAAGACCTTTCAGCTCAAATTAAGCTAATGATCTAATACAACATTTCTGCCTACCTTTTTGGGTTTTTATTATTTACTCAGATGTATGTATTAAGCTAGTGAAAAATGGGGGGGAAAGAGGAAGAAAAGGTGGCACAGAAAGGTCAGCGGTTAGTATCAGTAAAGCGACAAAATAAACAGTCAACAGCCCTGACAAGGTCTGCATGTCGTCAAATTGTCTTATTCTGTGGAAACTATCAGAGTGAATTGACAGTGCTGAAAGAACTTGAAATTTATCTGAACCCCTTCTCATACAGACAGAATCCAAAACCAAATAGCATGGCTCACCTCCTCCACCTATCTATCAGCACAGCTTTTATATAAATCCAACATCTTACTCTATCCTATGGGAACCTGCTGGGGAATGAAGGGAATCAAGTGCTGAAAAAATTCAAGTCAAGCCTCATTACCTCCTCATTACCTTTGCAAAAGTGGAGTGAGAGAAAATTTTATCTAGGGAACAGAAGCTTGGGAATCTCATTCAGAGTTCTGTCTGGTTATTGCACAGCCAACCATGGAGCTCTGCCTCTGTGGGATTAAAGTTTTCTTCCCATTTCTCTATAGTAATGATCCACTCATTAAGGTTTTTAAGGTAAATTACCATCACTTATCATTATGCCAGTCACTAAGTAAGCTGCATTAAACAAGGAATGTCAGTCGTATCCTTTGCTTTTCTTTCTCCCCAGTTATCATGAGGAAATAAAGAAAATACATTTCACAGTTGGTTTTATAATTCTATATTAATTATATTTTCCCACTTGTATTTGTTAGACCCTTAGGGCAGACATATTAGATAGAAATATAAATTACTTTGTAAAAAATATGTATATATAAATGTATACATGGAGGTACACAATTCTGTCTTCCTGAAAAAAACCCCTTGAAACATGATTTGTTTTTTTTTTCCAGTTTATTTTCATATTCAGTTTGCTTCTGTCTGAGGATTTTGTGCACCACCTCGCCATAGCATGTAAGAGTTATTCATCTTGCTACATTTAAGTTTGGTTGTTATAATGCGCTTTTTAATTATTCAGCCTACCCTTTTTGTTTTAAAACACTTCTTTTGTCAGTTTATCCTTTATTATGCAAATTGTTGATGCAAAATAAAAATGCCCCACATTCACCCTATTTTGAGCTTTTTGTAATGCTCAGTTCTTGCTTCCTTGTTCTTTGCCGTAAAAGTCTTGAAGCTCGTTGTACATTTTTTTCTTTTAGACTCAGCATTGCCAGGCAAATTTTTATGGGTGTTTTTAAATTCTAAGGTAAATTTCTTGGTCTTTGAGATCAAATGTTGCCTTTGGGAAATTTCTGATTGTTTGTTATCACTTCTCAAACAAATGTATTGGAAGTTCATTTCATAAATAAACACATAAAAAGTCCTAACTGTGTCAGCAGTTATTTTGTTTTGCCAATGGAAAAATGATCTGCAAGAGCTATATCCTCCCAAGCATTCATTTGCTTTTCTTATTTGACTGGAGAGACTTGCATTTGCCCAGTGCATATCTGTTCCCATCGTGAGACACTGGGTGATAGCCACCATTCCACTGTAGATGACAGAGAAGGCCACAGAACTAACCTGCCCAGATCAACCATACTTTCAAGGTGCTATGAGCAAGAAGAGGAGGGTCAATGCATTACAAAGGAATTACTGCTGCAAAGGCTTGACTGGAAATACTGGAGCACATCCTTTTGCAAGAAATACATACAGAAGGAGAGAAGAGGATGGGAGGAGGTAAAGGATGAGACATGATGAAGGGTGGGAATGGCAAAGGCAGACAGAATAGACTACAGGAAGGAAATAGAGTGCAGAAGATAAGAGCTGGGAACTCTCATGGCTCTGATAAAACGGCAGCCAATATCACATTGCACACATGTAAACATAAATTCATATCAAAGGCAAACTCTCCAAAACTGTAAAAGGCTGCCTTAGTTTCTCTGCTATCGGTTGCATTTCCAGACTTCCCCTTCTTTTCCTACATGATGCCTTTCCCCCTCTTCCTACAGTTCCACTTCCTTTCCTACCACTTAGAGGTCCCACGTGAGAAAAAATATGAAAGTTTGTTCATAAGCTTCTTGACTATGATATCTACCCTCGCTTCTATATTTCAGTTTCAGACATAATTTTAAAATACAAGTTTTTTCAGCTAAAATAAAACAGTTGAAAATCTGCCATAAAATAGGGCACATTTGAAAATTATATCGTTGAATGACTCATGTCTCCACTTGCTTATGTTACTGTTAACAGTTTGGAAATTTCAAAAAAAATTGATTTTCTAACAGGGTTTGCAATTTTCCAACTTTACTGTTTGTGTAATGCATGTTCCCCATTAACTCTGCAGTAATTATGGGTTGGGAGACCATATGTTCCTGTGACATAAAGAAGTGAAACTGATTTTTGTACAGGTAGTGACACTTTGTGGAGCCATGAACCTCTGATATAATATTTTTGAAAGTACATTTCAGCCCTCCTGGCAGAGAAAATCTTGAAAATAATTCTTGAGTGTCTCCAAAGACTCTGAAACGAAAAAGCAAATAGGAAGAATCAATGTTGCACTATCTTTTAAAATATGCTAATTATGAACCGGTCATGTGAGGCCCATCTGACATCATTCAAATGTGACAAAACGGATCGTAAAATTATTATTTTTTCTTTTTTTGTTACCAATCAAGTCACATTTTAAAACCCTGCACCTAGCTTTACTTAGGCACCAGATATTACTGAGTTAAATCAATGTGGCTGTCATAAATGTATAGTTACTGTCTTTAAAAATTCTGATCTTGAAAAGACTTCAAAACATGCTTAACTTATCAGTTCAGCAGTTCTTTCTGCATGTGGAAAAATGAAGTCCTTATAGGACTAAACCTGGTTAGAACGCAGTCAGAATTATTTTCAAGAAGCAGATAGTACTGTTGCAGGCTGGGGAGATATAAACTGCTTCATGCATAAAATATCAATGAGGTTACCTGGTTTGGAGAATGCAAGAGAAAAGAACAAAACCAGCCACTTTAGACTAGGTTCTAAATGAAATTTGTGTAAGCTATTTATCTGGGGTTTTATGTTAATTAAATGTATAAGACTGGTCTGCATAATATTTTGTGTTCAGCTATACATACTTCAAAGTGCTGGTGCTGATGTTTTCAATAGTGAGTATAAATCTATGTAATACCTTTAAATCCCTGAGTATTAATAACCAAATATTAGCTAATATCCATTAATATCCAAGAGCAATTAATCAAATGACTGCAAGATATAATCATATGACATGACGAAAATCAATAATTAAATAAAATTGTATGGAGAGAAAATATACTTTTTTCTTTAACAGCTAGAATAACCATGATTAATATTTGCTGTTATAAATGTTCTATAGGCATGCTCATGTGCAGCGCAAATAGATAGCCCTCTTGTCAATGAAGCACATATTGTGTTCTAGGTTAACAATGCAAATGCCTTCATTGGGTTTTCGTTTCAAAACTGGTACTGATTATATACCAATACGTTTTTTAGATTGCAGCTGATTATAACTTCAGTTCTGCAAGCATTTTGTGACTGTTATAATGATTTTATTGCAGGTTTCTACTTTATGACACCATAACAAACTTGATGTATCGATTTGTCAAATAGGTGAAGGATTGGCCCATTCTGTGAATAAGCACAAATAAGAATAATATACAAATAAATAGGAATGGGAATGCTATCGTTTTAGAGAGTCACATACATTTCCTCAGACAGGATAATCTACTGAGAAGCAGTAGATTATTGTGTTACACTCAAGGCGTGGGAAAGGCTGCAGAGTCTGTATAATGATTATACTTTGTAAAACATAAACTAAGGTAGTATGAATTGCAAATAGCTTTGGCTTGATATGCAGGATATTGTAATAAGCGTCCTTCCAAACTCGAGCAATCAATGGAAGAGCCCCTTATAACTGCAGTCTTTGATCTCAAGATAAGTCTGGATTTGTTTTGCCACTAAAATTGCTCATTTCTCCTGAGGCAGCAGTAAGAGAGCAGAGCTAAGGCCACACTCAGTCTTTTTCACTACACCTTTAAGGGAATGATCATCACTTTGGGCAAATGGGTACATTCCCTTAAATACCTCCTATGTGCAGATTGGCCGAAAATACGCAATCAATACCTGAAATACTTAGGACTGCCTTTTACAAATTTTATAATATTTTTTTCAAATATGTTCAAAGTATACGCAATGTTTCCTGTGGCGTACATGAGAGTTGTCTATTTCATGGTTCATAAGAAACTAGATAATTGGGAAGGTAAGATTACAGCTGTCAATGTAAAGCTAATTTTAGTCCCCTTTCAATGCTATTTCCTCTGTCTTTACCACAAATGTGAAAATCCCATTTTTCTTTTAACTTAAAATTGTTCTTTAACGTCTTTTGGAGGCAAAGAAGTGCTCCCTTTTACATACAATTTTATGTAATAAACTGGATTACTTTGGAATCCAGAGATGACTGCTACTAGTTATCTCCTAAAGTGAAATTATTCACTTTTACCAGCAAAATCTGGACTTGATTCCAGGGCTGTAACAAACCAGGCTAGTCACTAACTGACTTCAGTGGGCTTTACATCAGGTACAAGGAAAGGTACCTGGTGACATTTTTGTGAACTCAAAGAGAACGGGAGTACCACATGTCCCTGGAATACCTCTGCAGTACCAACCACAGCACACACACTTCATGCACACATCGTGTCTCAAAAGCCCCCTGAACTGATACTGTTGACCTCTACTTCTCTGTTGACAAGCCACAGTTCAAATATTGTTGTTATTTGATGGTCTCTAAAGAAATGCTGTCATACTGTGGCAACTACTGTTCAGAGGCATGCCTCACTTTGTCTCAACATCTCTTTTCTCGTGACTAGAACCTGTTTCTTCTCTCTGTTTGGATGCCAATACCCAGCTGAGGGTGTCTTGCTATGCAGCAGAAGTACACCCAGCCTCTCTGTGCTGCCCACCCATGGGATATGTGGATATGAGGAGGGGAGGAATAGGTGTTTTGCATGTTGTTTATCATAACTGGCTGCATTGGCATGACAGAATGTATCAGAAGACTGTTCATCTGAACAGGCTCCCGTTGCCACTGCAGACATAATATGAGACACTTACTGAGTCAAGAGACTAGGAAGAGCCAGCATTTTGGCCATGCAGCTTTTGGTTAGTCAGTGCAGTTAGAGCTCTGAATGTTAGGGAGGGATTAGCAACCTGCACTTCCTAGGGTAATGCCACAACTTAGAACAGCCCTGCAGTTGAAATATAGCTACCATACAGGTCATTGAACCTGACCGGGATATTTTTTTCAGAAGTCCAAACAGTCTTCCCTTGTCTCCTTCCCTGGCACCACAAGGCCTCACACCTTTAGAAACGCTTAAAATGAAAACAAACTCTCTTCTACACACACTTTCTAATAGCATTAAAATAAATCATCATATATAAAGCCAAACAATGTCACAAATCTGTTTCCAGCCACGAGTTGGTTTCAGTAGTGCTTACCAGCAGCCAGTATTGAGTTACAGTATTTTCTTTCTATTTAAAGAACTAAATGGGGAGCTTTTTCCAAATCCCAAGTCAACTTTTTAAAATAGAAACTAGCACACAAGAGCTTGCAAATCTGCTTGTAATCAGGACTCCTGAAAGTTACATCTGGTTGACAGATTTAGAGCACAAGTGTAGAAAAAGGAAGGGTAGAAGAATAGCAACAGCAGCAGCAAGAGTGGGAGGAGATAAACAGAACAGCAGCAGTAGAAATTAAAGGAAGCATCTAGAAAACAGAAATGATGGATAACAATGAATAAAAAGTATTTTATGCTAACAACCAATACCACAGGATACTGAAAGAAGAGGTAACACACTGTTAAATATTACCTGCCTGCCTAAATTTAAGAAATGTATACTAACGATTTCTTGATACATTTTGGTTTAAAAAATAATTAGAATTATTGCTAAGTGCTTCTCAGGAGCCTATAAAGATATGATATTGATGACTTAAATGCATCACAAGTGGGTAGAAAAGAACTGGTGCTTATAGCTACTCAGCAAAATAAGACCTTTTAAGAAAATGTGTTTCTTCATGAGACTGAATACATAAAGATCTCCCACACTCAGCCCTTTAATAAATATAAGACCATGGAGTCATTAGTTTACTGTGGTTTACTTCTAACACACAGAAGTCTTGCAAAGCCTCGGGGAGTTTTGTGAAGCCAAGCTTTGTCGATCCTCATCCTTTTCTCTTCAGAAATTCTCAAGTTCCAACCTTGAGCAATTAGTGTTAACTTTGTTGGAAGCAACACTGTCAGCCTGTGACAATAGTACAATATTATATCTTTAGCCTAAAGCTGTTCATAGCTGTATTTTACAAGCCTTATCATAAAAGCAGCTCTCCAAAAATTGTGAATACTTTATTAAAAATTAAAAAAGAAAAAAGATGAAGTGTATGATTTAGAAAGAGAGTGCTACTTCAATATTATGCACAGATACAGATATATGCATACAGACACAGAGAAGTTGCTAAAATTTGACTAAATCTCTCTCCATCTCTCTCTCTCTTGGTTTTTTTTTTTTTTTAAAATGTCAGGAAAACTACTACAGAAATATCAATCACTTTAGAGGCATTTCTGAGTATCAAATAGCATTCAGCACAGAAACAACCTACATGTTCTGTGGCAGGCATATGTTGCTTGTCACCAAATGAACGTCGCTCTGGAAGACTCAGAAGAGGCTGAACCATCTGAACATCCTCTTTATGCAGGAGCTGTTTTGAAACACTACATTTCACTGCCACTCTCTGTTGTGATGGGTTTGCTTGTTTCTGGCAATTTAAGCTTTGTTCTTGGAGAACTCGCTATTTTCCACAGGATCTAACAGAACAGGGAAGTTTCCAGCTTAATTGTAGAACTTTGTAGTGAAGGAAAGTTAATTTCGTTGCTTCCCCCCATAGGGGAAAAAATGGGGGAAGAAAGACAGCCCAAAAAACTCCAAGGCAGAAAAGGAGGTAAGGGGAAAGATTCTTTCCATTTCCCTTTCTCATAAAACACAGGGTAGAGTGTAAACAAGCAAAAGGGAACGGATCATAAAGTTCGGTAGGTTAAACGTAAAAACAACACGACAGTCCAAACAAACGTTTGATGAATAACTTTCAAAAAGTACCAAAAAAATTTCATAAACCTTTTTTCAAACACTTCAGCGTTGAGAAATGTACCAAGGAATGGGTAGAGAAGGTAGGTGATGAGGATATGAAAAGAGAATTGATGGAAGAAAATAGAACAGTTAAAAATTAAAATAAAATAAATAAAATTACATTAAATAGTTTTTGTTTGTGGTTAATATGAAAAAAACTGGAGAAATTCCTAAGCCACAATTCATCTAAATAAGGGGACATCAGAAATTCCACCTCAAAATGAAATCTTTCTAAAACAGTTTATCAGACAAAAAGAGAAAATGAACAGTGGCAAGTCACCAGCATGAGGAAGTATCTACCCAAGAACCCTAAGCTAAGGGAAGAATGAACTCTCACATGAATTGAGATGCACAATCTTAGTGTGAAATAATTTATTAATGGTGAAAACATATTTTTTTAAAAGGCTGTTTATGGATATTGAAGGAACTTCAGACCAATAAGTCTAACATCAATAGAATGAATGGACATATTAATAAATAACATATAATAGGAAGGAGCTACAACTACTTCTATAAAGAGAAATAATGCCTCACAGATCAATACAAGTTCTTTAAATGAAACACAAAAGAATGAATAAGATTCACCCTCATGATACAGATTATTTGGATTTCCAGAAGGCATTTGACAAGATCCCTTACCAAGGGCTCTTAAAGAAACTGAGAAGCTAGAAGATTAAAAAGAAGATTCTTGCATGTATAAATAATTGGTTAAAAGATTGGAAGTAGAGATTAGGAGTCCATTCTCAGTGTAGAAAGAGTATCCCTGTGGAGCTCTACAGTCATGTTTTTGGGTCTCGTACTGCTCAGTGTATTTCTAAATAACTGGAAGAAAGAGAGGGTGAATATAAAGTGTCAACATTTCCTTATGATACTAAGCTATTTTAGGCAGCAGAAGAAAGGGCTGACTGTGAAGTGCAGATAGTGATACTGGAATTCAGATACTGCAGACACTTCTTAGTCTTAACCTAGAGCTGAATCATACCTTCAGGGACTGGGCAATAGAATGGTTGGTGAAATTCATTGAAGGTAAATATATAGGTAGAGATGCATACGGAAAAGTGATAACCCTTATTTCAGATATATTCTCACAGATTCTAAGACGGCCTTTATCATTTAGGAGCAAGGTCTTCCAGTTACAGCAATGAACAGACTCTTTTGAATCTTTAATGCTGACCTCAAGTGAGTACTGGGGAAATTTCAGAAGAGTGGGAAAAATCTAGTGTGCCAATCTTTCAAAAGGGCAAAAAGGATGAATAAATAAAACCAGTTATCCTGGTTATTTGGGAATTATGGGGGGATAGTAACACTCCATGATTTCATCCAAAACAGCTCATGTACAAATTAACTCAGTATGATTTGTTGACAGAATGACAAATATAATTAATAAAGGTAAATGATGTGATATACTTAGACTTCCATAGTTTTCATTGTGTTTTATGAAAATCTGATAAAAATTTGAGTATAAAAAACATAACATACAATATAGCAATTGATACTTGGTTGAACAAGAGTGCAGAAATGACTGCAGACAAGGAATAATCTTCATAGATTTACAATTTGTCCTATTCTTGAAGTGTGATAATAAGCTGTGCAGAATAGGTTAAAAAGCCCAGGTCCAGTAATCAGTATTCTTCAGACATTAATGTAACACACAATAAATGCATTTTTACCATAAATCAGGCAACTAAATTTGTGGTGGAGTTACTGACTAAAAGAACACCTCCAAAAGAACTTGCTGTAGATGAATAAGACCAGGTTGGATGGGGCTCTGAGCAACCTGATCTAGTTAACTCATGGCAGGGGGGTTGGACTAGATGATCTCTGAACCCAGGTTCCAACGCAAAGCATTCTATGATTCTATGATTCTATGAATAAGGAAAGGAAGTTGTCACTTAAAGGTACCTTCACAGTATCACAGAACCTTGCACCTGATGCTTCCTAAAGCCTAGTATAAAAATACAGGCAATCTAAGCAACCTCTTGCGAAGCCAATACTTCCAACTGAAATTACCTACAACAGAAAACTTGTATTGAAATTGTAATTTCAATAACTTGAAATTGCCTACAACCAAAAAGCTCTAACTCATACTCATGTCAGGCTAATCTCACACACAAAAAACAAGAAAAAAGAAAAAAGGGAAAAAAAAAAAAAAGAAACCCATCAATTTATTAAAGACTAAGCTGGAAATAATAAACATGATCAGTCAGGCTAATGTTATATTGAAAATGTTATCTATTATTCCCTCTCTCATGAACGTTTACTATTGCATTTTTAAGCCCCCTTTTTTTTTCAGTTATATGCAGCCCTATAGGTTTTTATTTTTAAAAACTATCAAAAAAATTGATATATTGACAACCAAGAGGCTTGTCCACAGCCAAGTTACATTAGATTCAATTTATGAATATCTGCCACTTGAGATAAAAGAAGCAATGGGTATGGAGATAGAGCTGCATTTTCTCTTTTCTTCAGAGTCACTCAAATACAGTTGCCCCAATCCGTCTCCCATTTCTTTCTGTCCTGTTTCCATTTCACTCCTGTTGGACCATGATTGTCTTCGCATCCCAACTTCTGTTCAGTAATATTTTTAGCCCAATCTTTTCCTAACCTGTCCTAATCCTGGTTTTAGTTTTGCTAATAACCTATCACTTTCCACCCAATCATAATCTGCTTGCCCTCATCCCAATCCCTTCCTCTCATTGAGTCTTCATCACATTTCCATACCTCACCTTGTTACAAGTCTTTCCTTGTTATAACATCATGACAGAGGCTCTGATTCACACTCCAGATTCCCTCTCACAAGGCTTGTTGATCGAATTCTGCTCCTCACTTTTCCCCAGAACTGTCTTTTGAACCCCTCCTTTCTCCAGGTTGCTTGTGTGGTAGCAGGATTACAACACAGAAAACACAGGACAACTTGACCTTAATTCTGGCATGGATTGCTACCTTCCCTTTGCCCTGAACAAGGCAGCAAGTAAAAGGGAAGAGTCTCTGAACAGTGACAGGATCCAGGATATTGACTCACCTTCTGTGAAAAAGGCCACATACGGTTCAACTAGCAGTAGACACTGTGAAAGGATAGCACATGCTCAGGGAGGAACAGTCTTTTGAAACATTAGCTTTTTAATATGAACGAAGTTGGCTGAGCGTATATTTCAAATGTTTATTATTTGGCCAAATTTCAACAGATTTTGAAGGGGCCAGCAAAAAAACACATCCCTGACCCATATTTCAAGTCTCTGTTGGAAAGAAGGGGGCTGCTGTTCAAAGAAACATGACAAAAATAATGTATTGCTGAACCACTTTGGTTGAAATTATAATAAAATGCAAAAATAAAAAATCTTAGCCTGAGGCTGACATAAAACATGGAGAAATTTCCACCCAAAGGACTGAAGTTGTGCCAAGTTATAAGCAACTGAAAAACAGGGACTTATAATGGGGGCTGATAATGAAAATTATTGATAATATTAATCTTAATATTACTAATGATTCGATGCCACAAACCTACCTATAATAATCGACAAGTAGTACTCCCTTATATAGGCTAAAAGTCATATTATTTAACACAAATATATGGACAAGCAGCCACATAATTATGTATCTTTCTCTTACAGCAAAGTGGGTGAGATAAGAAACTAGGTGATGGAGGATTTTGCTTCTCCACAGAAATAGGATTTTCATTGGTTTCACCAGTTGTGTAAATTTGTTTTTGTACAGCCGTATTTTCTTTTAAATCCTGAGGAGCAGACATTTGTCCCCTAGGACAATTTTTCAAACATGTATGAAAATATCCCTAGTTGCTGTGTAGAGTGAACAAAATCCATATCCAATATCCATACGCAATTATGTTCCATTAGTCACCCTTCCGTCCACCCCCTCCTTCCTTCCTATTACTCTTTTACCAAAGACACCTGGCTTTTTATTAACTATTGCACAGATTGAGGGTGTCATCCTCGAGCTACTGCGTACCAACTTTTCACTTGACATTTGCCAGAAAAACTCTGCTTCCTTAAAGACTGAGTGCTGTAAGCTCTATTATCACCAGTATTGCTGATCAGTGTACTCTCCTAGTTTACCTAAATAAGTAGCCGTCCACTTAACCTTTAAGAACTCTAGCATCTCTAATAAAAGTCTCGTTATTTTTCCCCCCGTATCCCAACACCTTACTTGTCAAAGGTCAGTAAGGGAGTGTTTACCATTCAGCTTCAGAAACATCTCTCAGCAAATGATATGAATGAAGAATTACAGTCAGGTATTGTCTTGCATATAATACTTCCAAATTGCAGTCTGAGGTTGAAGGGGTCTCTGTCTTGGGTTAGATGCATGTCTGTTTTATAATGACTTTCACTTGGCATAAACTTGGAAAGGGGGAGGGGACGAAACTGTAATAACTCAATATAGTATAAGCCTAAATTAGTGTAAGTAGGGATCTGATCTACATGCAATGTAAGTGACATAATATGCACATGGGAATGTATCATTTGTGCATTTTTCCTTATTGGATCCAGCCGAAGTTCTCTGTAAAATGATTTTCTGATCTGCCATTGAAATAAAAAAAAAACCCAAACCAAACCAGAAAGCCAAAATATTATTCATTTCTCTTGTCAACTGTTTTCTTTTCTATTGTCACCGATGAAAATTCCTTTTGATTGTCAAGGCATGTGCCTAGGTTTTTTGAGTCCTTTATTTAAAGCTTTCTCTTAAAGACAACAATTGTTTCGTCAAGCTTTCTTATCATCGCTTGAATGTATTTGCTACTATGATAGCTGCACTGCTTCCTGTTCATAGAAGGTGTAAAATGCCTGTCTTTGCCACTTCAGACCAGAATGCCTCCAGTTGTCTCTTCACATCATTTTCACATCTTTATACAGGAACACATGTAGTTCTGCATGAGTATTAAATGCATGTTGCAGTAAGCATGCATACTAGAACCAGATTTTGCATTAACCTATTCATGTAGAAACATCCTTGGTTCATCACAGAGCACCAGATTCACTGTAAAATCATGCTGCCCTTTAGTATAACCTTTATGGCACACTCTACTGGTTGCATTATGCAGTAGCTTTATAAGACAGTAATATTATGCCTGATACGCTGATGTCCTATCACACCTCAGAGAACACACCAATTAGCCACATCCTAGATGGTAATCAGCCTGCTCCCCATCATTTTATTGAGAGAGTCTAGCTGTGCTTTTGTGCAATGCATAAAACTCTGATGTGCTTTTCACTTCTGTTATTGGTTAGATGAAAAATGCTGCCCATGGCACCACACAGAACTTCCCTAAATCATTTTCAGTGCCAGAAATGTTGTGCTGAGTTGGACAATGTAATGGGGTTGGGTTCATATTCAGTACTAAGATTTGAAATCTCCTTGGCTGTAAAAGGCGATAATAAGTATTTCCAGTAGCAGAAGGTCTTTAAGTGTTCAGGAATCGTGCATGGAAGGATGTGTAGACATCATATTATTTCAAGGCATGACTATGGCTTTGCCATTTGCCTTTGAACAGATAGGAAAGTAGCCTGTCATTTGGATGAAGAAGCTGGGGTTTTCTGGTGCTCTTTTTTCTAGCTATGAAAATATTTGGGGTCTGTCACTGCTTATATATTGCAGTGTATTTTTCCAACACACAAGGTTAGTTATGCAGGTTGTACATTATTATTCTAACTCATGCCAAAAATCCCTTCATACTTCAAGGACCTCCAAACCCAACTTTTCGCATTCTTCCTGGCCAAAGATACTTTTCTTCTAGAGCTCTATCTTACAGGTCCTCCTGTTTCAAAGCATTGCTGCCTTTCCATATAATCACTAATTTCTGTCACCCAAATTCCATGGTGGTTTGGCCCAGACCTCTACAGCTCAGACCTCCAGCTGATACCTTTTACTCAACAGTCCTGCACTCCTTGAACACTATCCTACCTGTCTTCTGAAGTGTCTACTCGTATTCACTGTTGATTTCCCACTGGCTTCTAAACCTTGCATACAGCATCATCTCCTTGCTAGGTCTCCCCATGACAGCTATGCTTACCAGAAATCTTCCCACATCAAATTTGCAGACTAGGGGTGGTGGTGTGGGAAAAGACAGGAATAAACCTACATATGAAAGCTCTACCAGACTCACTCTACTATTATTAATAAAGCTATCAATTTGGCTTGTTCTTCAAAATATGTCATACTACCCAGGGACATTATCATCATTCCTAGTCTAAAACAGGTTTCAAGCAATAAAATATTTCAGCTAACAACTTTTATGTCTCTTTTTAATCAAATACATATGTGCATGGTCTAGTTTATTTTTGAATTTTTAATCAATATTTTAACAAAATTTTAATATCCTTTCTGTTATTGCACCAATAAATATAAATCTGGGAAAGAAATATATTAGAGACATTGTCTAGTTAGCTCCAAAATTTGTGCTACTTACCCAGTCATGTTTTGTCAACAGACAAAATAGCAAAAAGAACAAAAAAAACTGTAATATGGACAAATGTGATAATATGTCTGTGTCTCCATGTAAAATTTTGTGATTTTGTACTTTACTAAAACACAGTGCTTAGTTGTATTACCAAAAATACATGCATGTTATTTTCACTGTTAACCAGACAAGGGATAAAACCGTATTCAGTCTTGTCCTGGTATGGAAGATATTAAATAATGTCATAGGTAACATGGGCAGTTGAAGGAAGTTGCAGCAGGGAGTAAGGAAGCCTTAAAAAGGTGAAAATTAAATCAAAGAAGAAGAAATTCTGATATTTCATATATGAAGGTCCCCTGTGGAGACTATGATTGGGCATGACCTTGATCTTGCATCACCAGTTTTGCCTACCCTCAGCAAGGGGTAATATATTGTATAAAGGAGCTCTCTTTTATTACTGAGCTCTGTTTTAATGCTCTTGCCAGGCCACAAGCTAAACATTATGTCTTCTTTTTACCTGTTTTTTTGTTCATATGTTGTTGCTAGAATGGCTTTAGATGTGTTTTATTCCATGCCACTAGCTTCTGAGCCGTAGAGAAAAACTTACATGTTTTGCATTTGATGACCGACAGACACTGAAATTGTTGGGTTTAGTGTATCAGGAAATAATAAAAAAAAGTTCTTTTAAAACAGAAGAACCGATAGCACCCCTTGAAACATATTTCCTGGATTTGAAAAAGTGGTTGCTATTAAATATTTGTTAAAAAGGAAGAAGAGTTTTATTTGCTTTCTTTTTTCTTTTTTCTTTTCTTTTTTTTAGTAGACAGCTTGTTGCCAAGTAGGATAGGTATTATTTAGGGTAGAAAAGAGATGATATACCAAGGTCTACTGTCTTTTGTTACTATATATTTATGAATTATGCTGGTGAGCTGCCATGTGGTTAACATCTTTCACTTTTTAAGCTTCTTTTTTTCTTTTCTCTCTTCCTTCCCTTCTCTTTCCAACAGCCCTGTGAGTCATTCTTTATATTACATGCTTTCTTCTTCCACCGTCCCCAGCTTTCTGATTTCTACCCAAACCTGATAGTCTCTGCAGACAACATGAAAGTAAACGTTGCTTTTCCTTTCAAGTCTTGTACCTTCAAGTTCTGATGCAGACGTGTAGCCTTAATGCTGCTTCAGTGCCTTTCGCCAAAGCTGCGCAATAGCCATGAGTTCAAGAACCTGTCACACTGTACCTCCATGATAGTATCCATGGAAAGATTAACCCTGCAGCTGTAAATACTTGCAGTGGTACAGTAAAAAAACACTTTAGTTGCTCCAGCTTTTTGAGCTCCTTTGTTCTGAGGACTGTGCCCATGTACAAGAGCAGTTTGTTGCTACCAAGCAATGTAGTTTACTCTTCCCTTCTTCTGGCTTTTCTTCCCTTTTATTGGAGAAAGGATCCAGTTCTGATCCCACCTCATGCTATGGTTGAAGCGAAGGCAGAGAGACCAGAGAAGCACATGTGATAGTTCTAGAAGCCACTGTTTTAAAACTGCATTAGTTTCATAGTCTGAAGTTCCAGATGTAATAAGACAAAATGTTAGCTCCTTCAGTGCTTCGTAGGCACAGGTATTTCCTTTGCTAAAGAAGTGAGAACTCCCATTCAACAGAGAGCATGGTATTCACTTCAATAGTCATTCAGTAGCCTCCACAATGTGAATAATAAAAATGAACTGGGAACTGAAGCAAAAGTGCTATATATCTTCCCTGAATCCCTCTGTGTCGTGGGTATCATAAAGTTTTCAACCAAATTTTTCTTCCTGATATCTATCAATATATAACAACACCTTGGGAGAGCTTCTCAACACCTACTTCCAGCTGCCAAGCAGCATGTAAAGTCATCTCTGCATATTTTTTTTTGAAAATATGGTTGAATGTTTCCTAAGAATCCCACTACCAGATTGAATTTTCTTTGATATGCTGCCCACTGTGTTTTAAGTTTTGAAGAACAGCAACTCAGAAGATTTTTTTGCCCATTGCCTGTAAAGAAAAAGGAGATGATAATCCTCTAGACAGCAAGTGATTAAAAGCAGCTTATTGATAGATAAGTTAAACAGCAGGTGGTTCCCAGTCTTCGAAACTATATTGATTTTCTTTCATTATTTAACATGGTTAAGGTCTGGTTTTGTATCACCACAACTTTAAGAAAAAAATGTTAGTATAAAAATTTTTCAGTTGGAGAACAAAGGTATTAAGAATACTAGAAATATAAAATAATAATTTTAGAAGTCCATAAAAATTATAAAATTCAGATATAAAAGTTGATAGAATGGATATCAAACTTAGTATCTGGTAAATATTGTATATGGGTATTATATATATTTACTACCTTGTAAATACAATGGTGATGTTCATATAATTTCCATGGATATATTACTTTTGGTTACTTTTCTTATTTAATTGTAGTCATATACAATCAATATTGTATAAGATAAGGCCAGATAAGAGGGCACTGCTACCTGAATGTTGAAGGATAAGGCAATAAGATGCCATAGGTATTTCTAAATGAAAAGAGAAAGTTTGCTGTAGCTCTAGAAGAACCAAAAACTCTCAAGACCCTGCAGATGAAAACTACCAGATATGCTATTTCCATATTATGTTGAGGGTTTAGATCAATGATCTAAACTAATCTACTAGGTCTATTTTAGATGGATTGTTAACAGTAATGTTAAACAACAGAAAAAGCATTTTAAATGCTCAGTAAAGGCAAGGAAATTGCAAAGTATTATCCAGTGCAGTTTGGGTGGGAGTGATACTGGACTGAATTTGCAAACTGATTCTGCAAATTCAATATTGGTTTGCAACAATTTGTAAACTGATTGAGGAGGGAAAACTACTCTCATAGTAAGGAGTTTTATTTGTACTAAGTAAGGATGCCACATCACATCACAGGATGCTAACAGTCCTACTGCATGCTTCAAGCAGCCATTAGAGAAATTCAAGCATCAGCTTTCAGCACCAATAACCTAAAGTGAGGCTTCTAACACAGAAAAACAGTCATTTGGTTATAAACCTATAGTATATGCTTGAACTCGAAAGACATATTGAAGAGCAAATATTTTAACATTAAAAACATCTGTGATTATTCTATCATTCCTAAATCACTTGACTGCCTGCTATGTTCTTTTAACTCCCATATTGCCTGATGAAAGGATACTTCATGATTCCTCACCATACATAGTGTTCACCTCAAGTCATGGGCATTAATTTTGTTTCCTTAATAATTTTCAGGAATCAGTTATGACAATACAAGATTTTTTCCTCTTTGTTTTTTTATTGTGACTCTTCCATGCCAACAATTTTAAGGTATTCATTGACAATGTACCTTTTCAATGTACTTGTGAATAAATGTAGATGTTTATTTAGATATCTAGTGTATTAGCTATGTGTGGTAGTTATGCAAGCAAACAAACCTGTCCAGGCAATGAAAGGATTTGCAAAGAATATCTACATTGCCTTTAGAAGACCAGGCCAAAAAACCAAGTCTGTGCCCTGCACACTGCCAAGCAGAGCTCCATGAGACTCCAGTGCCGTGTGTTTCACCTGGGATTCAGGTTTCCTGCAACTGCACTACACAGGTGCAGTCTGAGCCTACAAATCCCACTTATCATTAAGTGAGGTGATATCTTGTTAGCCTGACTTTCCTGACATTGGGTCTTTGTGACCAGAGAGTCTACAGGGCCAGGTATGTCAGGACACATATTTGTTTCTGGCCCATATGTGTAGGCAATAGAGTTGGACATGGAAGTACATTGGCTCAGATTTCCCCTTAGTCTGCTCTGAAACTCATCGCAGCTGGAGTGGACACAGAGATACACAGTATGGCAGCTACTGGGTTGGTTTTTGTGTAGAAAAGTGGGCCTTACATACTTCAGAGAGGCACTGGATGGTTTCAGCAAGGATGAGTATAGACAGTACAAAGTTAGCCAGCATTTCCTTATCACAGTTCAACGACATTTCCCAGTTCCTTCTTTCACCCTTTCTCTATAGTAAGTTCTTAACCAATGGGTATATGTCACAGCTTGTCCTCAAAGACCGAATCACATAATAAACATATTACCTGTACCATGATCTGCCACAGTCAGAGCTTATTTGAAGACAGAGAAATATTGCCACCCTTGGACCTGAGGAAAAAAAAGATTTAAAATACGACTTCTTCAGGAATGTGGTAGGTCACCCTGTATTCATCTTTGTACCACCACCCAAGGAATACTGATTTTTTTCCAATGCCATGGATAAGGTTGCCCTGGAATAGTACTGAATTCAACTTTCTTCCCAAAGAACCTATAGAGTCATGTTTACAACATTCCTCTGGGAATCACAGGATTGTGTTTTCTTTGGTACATTAAAGTGAACAATGGTAATTGGCTCTAAAAGGCAACACTAAACTAAAGCTGTTTCACCTTTGATCAGTGAATAATATTTAGGTGAGAGAAGATTCAGGCCTCACATCTATCCACTCAACCACTCACTGAATCGCTTCCACACTAAAGAAACCTGCCAAAGAAATCAGGAGGTTTCTCACCAGTTACTTTACCAAACAAGGGTAAAAAGCAGAAAGCATACTGACTCAAGGAGAAAGTGTACTGAAGAAGTATACTGAGTAACCCACCTATACCCAGGTAAAATTAAAAACTCCTCAGAGCTATCAAGTTTTTAACGTAAATTCAAGGCAGGCTTCCTTATAGTTTTAAAGCTCTTGAATATCTATAATAATCTTACTTCATTTTGTTCCATGGGGAGAAGATGAAGACCTGTGGAACATAAGGCCAGAAAAGATCACCAAACCTGACAATCATGTGGTCTTCTCCCTTTTTTATATCAGAAACCTTATATATCACTCAGTTTCATACAAACCCAGAGTTTCAGAATAAACCAAAGAATTTCAGAATAACTCTGTGCTACAGAGAGAGAAGAGGAGATCAAGGCATTAATAATGCCAAAAGATCCTTTGATGTTAGAAAACTAATGAAGTGAGAGCTGCCCTGATGATTCCCAAAAGCTAAACCACATCCTATGTTGCAGAGGAAGTTGAAAACACCTTTCCTCCTGGCACAAACACCCCCACCCCACCCCACACCCCAGCATCTAGATCCCTGTCAATCTAAATCAGGTTTGACCCTCATCAGGCAAGCAGCCCAATCCTCAACCTTGAAGCAAACCACAGCCTTCAGGAGCCAAAGAAAGCAGTTTGTCTTTGCTAACTTGAACTACAGTTCTGGGTGACCAATTGTCCTGTCTAGTTGTGCTCAATCTCTGATAGGAGAAAGGCCAGGAAAAAAAAGAGGATGCCCACCTCAGAGTGCAGCTTGCTAATTACAGCTGGACATATCCCTGAGTTCCCATCCTGGTTTGCAGATACAACAGATGGTATATTTGAAGCATCAACATTTCTAGATTCTGGCAAAGACAAAGACTGTGGATAAGCTTGCATTATAGGGCAGAGAGATCTAAGCTAGCTCAGGATAAGGCTAAGACTGGAAGCAGAGTAGCCACGTCAGCATAACTACATTAGCCAAAGCATAATGCACTGCAGCATTGATGTGTCTGCGTTGCTTCCAGGATCCAGAGTATAATTTCTGTTCAGCATTGTACAGATGTGTAGATCTACCACCTCATCTGGAACTAGCCTGAAAATCTTAAACAGAATTCTGCACTGTAAGGCAGCTGACCCCTCATGCATGCTTCCTATTGTTTCAGATCACGCAAGGAAGAACTTTTAGACATTAAACACATTCAGTATCTGGCAACATAGCATCTCCTCTGCATTATTAAAAAACATTGCATCCCTTTCTGACAACAGCTACTTGCTGAATATTTTCCCTAACACTGATCAGGCAGGCCTGAACCATGTCCATTTCTAGGAAATCTCAGTGATCAGTTTACATGCAATATCGCCATGTATTCAACACCAGGAGCATAGGAATGATCCTTCAGGTAAGCAACGTCTCTTCTTTAAGAATAATCTCAGGAAAATAGGTAGATCCTGTTTGTTTCCATTATTGTTCTTCGTGTTCTTTTTTAGTGGAAATTGTATACAATTTAAGCATGAGCACTAATATCCTTTGCTTCCTCACAGTTATTCCTTTTTTACCTATATCTTTTTATATATAATTTGAGAACTGACCTGACTAGTACCCACCTGCTCTCCTCAGAAAATCTATTCATCTGTCCTACCCATTGGTCATTTAAAACAGATTAAAACACAGAGAGCAAAGCTACATTAACTTCCTTCCTTCCTTGATCCCTTGAGGAAAAGCCTTTCCAACATTGACTGTGGGTCTTATTTGACTGACTTTTGCACTTTTGATTGGTCCTTGGATACAGCAGTGAGAAGATATTTCCTGTGTTGTAGAGTGTAATAAGAGCAACAGATTTTACCCTGAGCCATGAGCTGAACAAGAGAGGAAATTGGAGTGCCTCGCAGTAATTAATCATTGTACGATGAGACCTGTCAAAACCCTTTCTAAAGCTAATATTGCTGTCAATAACCAGCTAGTACATCACCATCTGTGATTGTTTAAAATAACAGCCTATACTGCAATCAACATATTTTACACTTACACTTCTTTTTTATTTACCAAATACAATTCTCCTAAGTACTATATGTGCTACAGTGTTTGCCAGATGACAGTACTGCTAGTGTCAATATCTAAACTAAACGCTTTTGCCCATAGTAAGTATCCAACAAATCCCCTGAGCTGTAAAATAAAGTACCAGCTAAATTGCATTTGTATCTAGTCTAAATTCCAGTGGTAAGAAAAATTTATCACGAAACAGTTGTGCTCTGGATGTTGGCTTATGGTTGAATGAGAAAAGAGAGAGACATCTCAGAGTAGTTTCATGTCATACTGAAAGTTAAAATAAATAATAGCTGCCAGATTCTCAGCTGATATGAAAGAAAATAATTCAACTGTAACTATAGAAAAATGTGTTGCTTTACATCAGTTGAGAATCTGGCCTACATACCCAAGCAAATCTGTACCTAAATTTTATATTTGCTAAATTTTATGTTTTATCTCACTAATTGAAAACAGCAGCAACACCACCTTCCTCTAAAAACTACTAGCTTGCTCTTTCTTCTATCAGATGTCTGTGTGCTTTGTGCAATAGTTCAAGAAGCTATGAGGTAAGGCTCAATTTGCCTCTAATATCATTTTACTTAACAATAAAAAAAATCTAAGTTGCTTTTCCTCTAACTCATGCAGCCTGTGAGACACTCTTCTGTTGCCTGCAGCCACAGAAAATTAAAATGTTCAAATAGAGGTTAACAAGGAAAGTAAAGGACAGTACTGCCCACAGTCAGTTATTTGCACAGTACTGTTTTTCAGGGGTTTCTGTATTTCACAAGCTGATAACTTAGTATTCTATTTCTTCCAGATCCCACTGTAAGGAAACTAACTCTCCCTGGAGACTGTGTGAGGCACTTACATGGCTAACTCAGATTCATACTCCAAGACCCAGGCTACAACCTTAATGTATAGGCACTGTGCAATCTTTTGTGTCTTTTCTTCAGAACCCCACAGAACTCAAGCTCTCCCCATTTACCTCCAGTATTTTGAATGTAGTTATCGACTTTAGTGTTAAGAGCATGTGAGACACAGGTAGCTCCTGAGCAAATGAGTTCTGCTCCTTGCTGTCGCAGGAGACTACAAAATGTCACTTATGGGACGCTCTAAAGGGAGAAGGAACACAAAAGTCCTAGGACTTCTGGGGGGTCAAAGCAGGGAGACCACAATGGAAAGCTGTGAGTGATAAAATATGACTTGAAGAGCCCTGTCATAGAGGATGGGAATGGGAGAGGTTGCCAGTGGTTTCTGGCTGTAGAAAAGTATGCAGACTGTACCAACGTCTCCTGGGTTGGCTTCTGGTTGTCAGTGAGCATAGCTTTGCTGCTTCCCATGTCTCTCCTCATCCCATTTTTGTAAATGTCTGGAAAATAAAAACCAACTTCATTGTTCCTTGTGGTCTGGATGTGATCAGAACAACCAAATCTATAGCCCCGTCATATAGCATTGGTCCTTGGTGTTGCACCCACGTAACCAAGATAAACAAATTATTCTGCTGTAGTAACCTACCCTGTTCATTAGCTATCTCTCCAAACTTTTCCATCATTTGAAATGGTGGAAATACAGCAATTCTCCGTGCTTTTGTTTCCAGTCACTGATATAAAGTATTAAAGAGATTAGAACAATGAAAAAAAATCCTTGCAAGACTCAGCTCAAACCTCACACATTCAGTGATAACTCTGTTTGTATGTTAGGACCTGTAAGATAACCTCTTTCACTGTGTACCACATTAATTCTGAAACACTATTTTTTGAACCAAAATGATGTATATAACTATATACATGTCATATATACATGTCTGTAAGACATGTCCTGTCTAACAGACAGGTATCTTGTATCAACACAATTCTGTTTTGCAACCAAAGTAGTAATCTCACACAAAAGAAAGTTATTTTGGCAGGATCTACTTTCCATATGCTTATGTTGATTGGCATCCATTCTATTTTCCTCCTTTAATTCTTTGGTAACAAAGTCCCATATCAGTCACTCTATTATTTTGCCTGGGATTGATGTCATGCTGACAGCCATATAATTATGTGGGTTGGCTCATTTAGTCTTTTTAAGCACTGGCATGGTATTATCTTTCTTCTAGTCCTCTGGAATGTCTTTAGTGTTCATAGGGTTATTGCAAATCTATATCCTGGTACACACCAGTTGAATACATGCTGGTTTACCACTTGCCAATAATTTACTTCTGTAATTCATCTTACAGAAGTTTCCAGCTGATGAGAATCTTGGACAACTTCATGTGACTGCACTTTTTTGCCTAAGTTGCAAAGTTCTGAATACAAACTTTAAATTTTAACTCTAACAGTGTCCTGAAGTGAGAACAAAACTTCAAAACATTTCTCCTGTATATTTTTAGTAAAAAAAAAATCCAGATGGTTCTACCTTAAGCATGCAAGAGGTTTTCATATATACATGCTTGTATATGTGTGTGTGTGTTTATATATATGTAAAATCACATACCAATTTAAAATGAATAACTGAATTACATGAAAAATTATTTGTGGTCAGGATAATATTGGCCAAGTCTATGCTAAGAAGTGATTTAATGCAATAGCAGGAGTCAGCAGATCAAAACAGTTGCTGCTGCATCTCCTATAGCTAAATGGTATTTCAGTCAGGGTCTCACTCAGTACTCAGTTTAGTTTGGTCCTCTGCACTGAATGTCCTCACCATGTAAGTGGTTCTTAGCTATCTGAAAGACAAGTCATAGGTATGGACGTTTATGCCTTTACTGGGGGTTGGGGTTGCATTTATAGAATCATAGAATCACTTTGGTTGGAAAAGACCTTTGAGATCATCGAGTCCAACCTTTAACCTAACCCAACACTAAACCATGTCCCTAAGCACCTCGTCTACCTATCTTTTAAATACCTCCAGGGAGGAGGACTTGACCACCTCCCTAGGCAGCCCATTCCAGAGCCTGACAACCCTTTCGGTGAAGAAGTTTTTCCTAATGTCTAGCCTAAACCCGCCCTGGCGCAGCTTCAAACCATTCCCCCTCATCCTATCATCTGTTACCAGGGAGAAGAGGCTGCCCCCCACCTCACTACAGGCTCCTGTCAGGCAGTTGTAGCGGGCAATAAGGTCTCCCCTCAGCCTCCTCTTCTCCAGACTAAACAACCCCAGTTCCCTCAGCTGCTCCTCGTAAGACTTGTGCTCCAGACCCCTCACCAGCTTTGTGGCTCTCCTCTGGACATGTTCCAGCAACGCAACATCTTTCTTGTAGTGAGGGGCCCAAAACTGAACACAGTATTCAAGGTGTGGCCTCACCGGCACCGAGTACAGGGGGATGATCAGTTCCCTGCTCCTGCTGGTCACACTATTCCTGATACAGGCCAGGATGCCATTGGCCTTCTTGGCCACCTGGACACACTGCTGGCTCATGTTCAGCTGTCTGTCAACCAACACCCCCAGGTCTTTTTCCACCAGGCAGCTTTCCAGCCACTCTTCCCCAAGCCTGTAGCGCTGCATGGGGTTGTTGTGACCAAAGTGCAGGACCCAGCACTTGGCCTTGTTGAACCTCATACATTGGCCTCAGCCCATCGATCCAGCCTGCCCAAGTCTCTTTGCAGAGCCCTCCTCCCCTCAAGTAGATCAACACTGCCACCCAGTTTGGTGTCGTCTGCAAATTTACTGAGGGCACACTCAATCCCCTCATCCAGGTCATGGATAAAGACATTAAACAAGACTGGCCCTAGAACTGAGCCCTGCGTATTTGGTGTACAACAAGAGCAGAACTTTTTTCCTCTGAAAAAAATCTAGTAGTATGCAGTGAAACTGCTCTACAGTCCAAATCAATCCACAGCAAATTCTTTGGACAGGGAATTTGCTTCTAAGCTGCAGTGTTGTTCTCAACCAAAATGCAGGTGTACACGCAATCATGACAATAATTTGTTGTATTGAAAGCATTTGTTACAGAATGTTTCAGTTAATTTGTTTCTTATGTTTTAACTGACATTTTAGAATCTTTCTTTCACTAATGAAGTATATGCTGTTGCATCAAAGATGAGAATTAGATCTCCATTATTAATTTAATCAAAGAATTAATTTATCAAAGAAAAGCAAAAGAGAAATTTAATTTCTCAGTTTAGCAAACATTGTTAGCTATTTGTTACATCTACTCAAACAAAAAACAGGTTGAATCTAAAACAGAGCTACTGAGAAGAGGGTGCTGAGAGAGATTTAATTCTACCTGTGTCAAGCATTTAGATCAATGTATAGCTGTACAGGTTATTATTCTAACTACACTACATTGCACAGATTAATTACCACTTCAGTATTTAAAAAAGGGAGTCGATTCCTTCATTTGCTCAGTCATAAAATTAAAACCTGCAATGTTATGTGTCTTGGGCAGAAAGTGAATGTCATGAGGAAGTTATAGCTGACAAAACACATGATCATCCTTTCCTGGGTATCACAGAGCAGTATAAACAACTTCCTTCATGTGGCACTATTTCCTTGCTGTATATCAGATCTGACAGAATGGCTTGATACCGGTTCCACACACATATCAGAGATATGACCAGCCTGTCTAACGGCATGGCATAATACCACATTTCTGTTTGCTATGAACTGCAAAGCTTACTCAGCTTGTAGCAATCTGTAGTTTCTAAGGGTTTGAGTATGGCCTCCTATTACTTCAGTCACTGCGATGTATAACACTTTTTAGTTATCACCCTAATCATCATCTAAAAATTTCTTGTTATGATTCTTGCTAACATCGGTTCAAATCCCATGGGTTCTAGAACTTGATTGTGCTAAGGAACCTGCTTTCAATTTCTGGTCTACATTAATTCATGGCCAGTTCATAGCCTTTGGTTATTTTACAAGAACTTTCCTTTGTCATTTGTTGTTTTTTCCCCCTCTCAAATATTTTTCTGCAACATGTTGGAAGTTATAAGCAATTACACCTATACTTAGTCTCCTCTTTGCTGCAGTGAATGAAGAAAGTCTTTAAAGTACTCAGTTGACCAACAAGCATTTGAGAAACAGGTAAAAATACTTTTTCATACATTCTTAAAAGCTCTCATTCTTTATCCCAGAACTTGATAACTTCAAAGAAAAAAAAAGTTTTAAATAGGGAATTATTATAATAATTTTTAAGTTATTTGAATATGCCTTAGACATATTTAACATATAATATCTTTCCTCTGAAGACCTCCAAGGAATTAAATATTCACTAATTAAGTACGGTAACATCCTGGAGAGGCATATACCATAATTATCTCCATTTTACAGATGGAGTAAGTGAAGCACACGGAAGCTAAGTGATTTGTCCAAGCTAACACATTCCACTGGAGTGTAGCCAGGAGAGATACCCATAGTTTCTAATTTCCAGTGTAACAATAGATTATGCTACACACACCAGCCCCCAAAGGCAGTATGTTACTGTTTCTTCACCAGAAATTATTGCTTCCTTTTTGAAAATAAGATGCAAAACTTTGCCGTAGTTCAGATTGTCTAGTAGCTGCCAACCAGTCTAAAAATATATTAGCATACAAATAATTACAAAGGGTTGTACTCAATGAAAGACTGAGTTGGAAATGATACCCAAACACTCTTGCTCAATGACAGCCTTCAGTCTTGTACCTTCTTTCCTAACTGCATATCTAATCATCCAAAATTCAGGCATCTCCCTTCATATGACAAAATCATGTCTGATTAGGTAATAGAAGACTGCATATGCATCAGGTCATACCGCTGTAGCCTGGTAGCATGTCCCTTTGACTAATAAAACATACACCCATTACAATGATAGGAAATATCTTCATTTTGGACAGCATCCTGGCAAAGGTCTGATCATATGAGAGGGCAGCAGCTATAACCCCTGATTATCTCCATGAAAAGTGGTGTGGTTTTCTCTAGGCAAAATTCTTGTTGCCTGCTAGTAGCAGCTTATAAGGTCCTGGAAACCTTATGAGAAATGTTTGCGTTCACTTTGATATAGCATACTTTATCAAACATAAAATTCTGTTTTGAGAGCCAGAATCAAAATTCAGGAACCGTGCAGTTTTCTTTCCTGTCTTTCCTGCTTCTCCTAGTTATTACTGTGTGATTCTCCTCTGTTGCATATTGTCTTTCTGACCCTTGACTTTTTTGTTTCTTTAGGATACAACCTCAAAAGGAGAGTGACACATTTGTCTCCCTCTTCCCTAATTAAAGTGCACCGCAGAAGGACCCAAAAGACACTTTCCAGGGAAGCGCGATATGAAACAGTTGGTTTGGGCCACTTAGGCAGAGTAGGACATTGATTCTGGTCTTTCCTGACAAATTTCTAACTACTAGACTATACCATGAAAGATGGGAAGTGCAACCACTCTGCCCTCTTCCACACTCTGAGTGAGGAAGAAATGAGTGGACGGTGTTAATTTCTTCCGAAATGAAGTGGGCTGTGGGCCCAAGAGTCCTTGTGGGTTTGCTCAAGTTGTGGTTTAATTTCCTAAGTAGCTCTGGATAGCTCCTTTCTCAACATTTTAGCTGCTTTGGATACAGTCTCAAATGCAGTCTCCCCTATAGCATGTTTTTTCAGATTAAGTAATGGGTTCAACATGTTAAAAATTGGTAAAAGGATGAAAATAGCAGAAATGTATAGCTCTTACAACTTCCCTCCCTTCCAGAAGTTGGTGACTATAAAACACCTGAGATTATTATTTTACTAATTCATGTTTCATGCAACTCGTGCTCAGACTAAAAGGAGTTGCACATGCTTATTTAGAGGAGGAGAATATAGTAAATCTGGGAAAAAAAAAGTGTTTATCATTACAAAATTTAGCATTATGACAGTACATGAAGCTGGTTTTACTATTTGCATGACTAATACAGCGATTCACTCTCAGAATTTCAACCTTACAGAACCTCTGTTGTCTTAGAAAGCATGCAATATCCTCTTACCATGACCTATTATTTGAAAAATGTGGAGAAATATGGTATTAAGTACATACATGTTTTGAATACTAGATAATCACAACTTACTATAAAATTAATTTATAAGTTTATTTTCAACACTGAGTTACATTTAAAAATCATTTTTACAGAGTAAGTATTTGTTTTACATATAGAAATATACTGACACCTGTTATTATGCAAATACATTTAAAAGTTTGAACTAAATAAATATGCTAAGAAATATGATCCAAAATTATAATTAATTTTAAGATTGTCATTGGAGCCTTTTCCCTATTCTTAAATATTATGCATCAATTATCATGGGGTAGACAGTGAATAAATATGACAGTGTAAAAGAAAATCATCATAAGCCTTGTATTTAAAATGAATATACACCTACCACCAGTAAAATTTGCCAGTGGTGCATGAAAAAAACTTATATGTTAAACTCTTTACATCTACTTTTATGTTACTATATATTCATTAATTAAAGAGCAAGAGCAAAAAATGTACAAAGTTGATGAAAGGTTTACAGACCTAGTGACCTATCCCAACCCCAAGGATTAGTACGGAAACTGTGTGTGACTGCAAATTATTACACCAACCTTATTAGGATAATGATTTCTCACCTTCCATGGTGCTGCATTGTTATCCATAAGCTCCCAAAGGTCCTTAAGCTTGTTAATAACCATTATAGGTGTACAATGAACTGAATCAAGACTAAAATGAACTCACCTGAGCCTAAGTAGATTAACCCTGTTTAAGTCTGATGATGGCCATATAAATTCATCTGGATCTCCTTCCATCAACAAATAGAAAAGTGCAATAAAGCAATAAGACAACGGTGTATTTTATCCATTCTTTAAAAAAAAAAAAACAAAACTGCAGGAAATTATGCAGGACACAAATTCAGGAATCACTGTTTAAACTGTAAAAGAGGGTCACCTTTTCCTGGTGAGGACATATCTGGGCTCCCGGGATTATATTTCATATGTGTTCAGCTCTTAGCATTCCTTAGGCTGAGGGCACTGTGACTTCTAAGATGACTGAAAAATGTGAATTAAACAAAGCTGGACATCTTCAGAATTAGTTTATTAGCTAGTCACTGAGAAAGTCATTGAAAAGATGATGCATGCAAAAACGCAGTTACATTCACATTCAAAATAAAGATGCAGATAACAATTTCTGAAACTTTTAGACTAGTTTTGTATTTCTGAAGAAAGAAAACAGACTTTGAATTTGTTCTATTTTGGAGGAAAATCAAAACATGTTTATAAAACAGTCTGCTAGGATTCATAGAAAATACTTAAATCAAAAAGATAAAATGTACTTAAACATAACACCAGTGGGATTTCACATACACCCTAGTATCTTATTTTTACACATATTTAAGTTGCAGTATTTCTGCATGTAATGAATACATAACTATGACATGTTTTAGTTCACGGAAATCCTCATCTAATATACCAAATGTCAGATTTATAATTATTTTATTATATGTTGCTACAGAATGTGAAAGAGGTGGAGTTTAATGGGAAATTTAAAAGTGGAAATGGTTTTTTGATGTTTGAAATGGATAATGAAGAAAGAATGAGCTTATGATGGTGCTTAGATGAACAGTGGAAAGAGAAGATAAAATTAAATTAGAGTCCTGACCATGATGACATCTGAATTTGATGTGGAAAGACATGACAGGTGGACTTTGCAAAGTGTAATGTGAGTACCAGAAGAGAGAGATAAGTATGGAAGTAATATTTCAGACAGGAATGATCAATTAGATCTGAAAAAACAGATCGATAATTAGGCAAGAAATCACTCTCCGTGACAGCTCAGGCAGCAGTAGCAAAGAAGGGATATTTTGTTAAAAAATAAATAAGATTCATTACCTGGGTATAATTTGTATGTTGTACGTGAAGAAGAGAGATATCATGCAAGGACAGGAAAGAGAAATCTGGACCTAGAAGGAAGGCATGGTAGGTTCATCTGTTGTGATGAAGAAAGATTATCAGGGTGATCTGGAAGAAAAGAGGAGACACAAATCTGTTATACTGTTGTCATAACCAGAACATTCAGTGAAAGAAGGAGGAGGGGAATAAGAAGAACCATTTTAGTTATGGGCCTGAATACGCAGCAAGTGATAATAAAACTAATATAGAAGTGGGTTGTTAGAGACCAGATGTAAGGAATGAAAAGGAAAACCCTCAAAAAGAGGACTACAAAGGGAACTCTGAAGAAATGTATTATATGAAGCCTCTTATATTGGGTGATTTGCATCATATCTGTGTGGAGGGAGAGATAGGTAGACAACCATTTTCTTTAACAAGAAAAATCTAGTATCAAAAAATATTGTTCATGATGGAGCAAACAGAGGCAACCTGAAGCAGATGTCCCTGCCATCCAAACTGCCTGCCTTCTTAGAGATTTATGTTATGCTCTGTCTCTTTGTGCTCTTCCTCATTTATACAGCCTGTGGAAGAACGACAGTTCTGGAGCGATATTTTACCAAGAACACAAACACTCTGCTTTCCATTAAGAGTTGAAGCCAGTACAACAGCAGAAGGAAAAGATCTAGGTGCAAAGGCAGCTCTTGATACAAGTGATTCAGCAGGCTCTGCTTTAGAAGCTGCTCATTTTCACTCCTTGTAGTTCAGTTGCTGATTCTGGTTCATCTCCCCATTTTTCCTCCTGCTGCACCTCCACCTTCTTACTGTCATCCAATATTCTTATTAAAGTGATGAATGAAAAACTTTTTGCTTTTGTTTCTATGCAACTTCCTTATCCTCTACACCACTGCCTGTTCTGTCTATGTAGTTCATAAGCTATCGCGGGTATTGTAACCAACCTCACAGAAACACACAGAAGTTTGGAGAATAAACAAAAGCAGAAAGTTATACTTTTAATTGTAATTACCTAAGTTAGGCTTTCCTTAATCCTGGTACCTGGTACCTTTTCAAGAACAACAAAAGTTGGCAATGCCAACTTTTCAGGTGATTTTCAGACATTCATGGAAAAGAGGAAAATAAGATCATGGAGCTGAGAACAAAAATAATGCAAAACCAAACTATTTCTAGGGGAGGAAAAAATACATTTAGTGTTAATTTTATAGAAAGGAAATCAGGGGTGGGTTTTTTGGCTGGTTGGTTGGTTTCTCATTTTGCTTCATTTTGGTTTAGCTCATCCACCTCAAATAAGATTACGATGTTTTCTGATTACTTAGAATAAAACCTGCCAGAACTGGAGTTCCAGTTTCCTATGTTGAACTGTTGTTTTTCCCCACTGAGAAGCAAGAGTTCAGACAGATGTATGTAATAAATT
The DNA here is from genome assembly GCF_000687185.1 of Egretta garzetta. Classification (NCBI taxonomy): domain Eukaryota; kingdom Metazoa; phylum Chordata; class Aves; order Pelecaniformes; family Ardeidae; genus Egretta; species Egretta garzetta. The sequence goes on along the minus strand of NW_009260834.1, from coordinate 775,845 downwards.
CAGAAATGTTGATCTGCACTGCAGATGAAAGGCTGAGTAACAGTATAGTCATAAAACTGAAACTTTTCATACCATGCAAGCAGCCTGTACTATATTTTACTCCACACTTCAAGATGTATCACAATGACAGATTTTCTAATGTCAGGATATCATATCAAAAGAATTCAAAGAAGTTTCTCAGCAGCTGCTGTTAGAATAGTTGCAACTGACTTATAAACCTGTCGGAATCATAGTAGTTCTGCCTTTTTCTTATGCTTTTGGAGTACTTTTTTGTTAGTGAAAAATCAGATTCAGAACGATCTAATTAATATATTCAGCCATTCTACAAGACTGCTAAAGATAATATTCACAGCAATAAACTGAACTGGAAAGTTTATAGTAACACGAAAAGTATGTAAACAGAACTTTGAGAAGGTAAGTGATTTTCATTCAGACTACCCAAAACACTTTATTTTTTTTACTTTATAAACATGTACTTAACTCAAAGTCCTAAAAAAAAAGGTGGCTTGACAGTTCTGACCAAGGTCGTAATCAACATCTGAACCTGTCAAAGCAGCCTCCAGCAAAGCCAGGAAAAAACACCGACACTCTTGAGGCTCCCAGTTCTCCCCCTTTACTCAGTTTTCCTGTTTCAGATCTCTTTGCTTTATGAAACAATACATTTTCAATACTTTATATGGAAACTTCCACATTCTTCTTAAAAATTTAAATGAACAAAAAAAATATTTTCCTCAATGTCTCAGTGAGCATTGCACACCACCAAAAGGGATGCAATCAGGAGCTTTTCTAATTAGCAAAGCAAAATGAGGTGTTAAAGGGCAACAAAACTATTCAGAGAAAAAAATACTGTAAGCCATTTTGGAACAAACTTATGCATTCTAAATTTCAGGAGATGTCCTTAACCGTGGAACATAATGTAGCAGATTTGTCCCAAACTTCTGTGCCCACTCATTAGTCATTAGTCATTAGTACAGCAGTACCAGTTTAATTCCCCCAGACCTGTACTAAAGTTCTATGTGGCAGCAAAACTGAACAAGACTAATTAGTAGGAAGACATTCGCAGCTTAAAAATTAGGCCATTGAATTACCATTTATTGTTTGTGATGGAAATCCAATATAATTTTTTCTTGCACTAAATACATGCAAACTTGCTTTTTAAAAAGTTTAGTAGTATTCAGATTGCTAGAATGCAGTTACTTACAAATAACTTCTTAGTTTCTTTTTTACAGGTAGCTTATGTTATGTCTGCTCTCTATGCAGGAGGCTGTAAAGTCAAGATCCATGGAAAACTTTTGAGGCACTTTTAGAAAATGTACGATCAAGCTTTATCAGTCACAGCAGGCAGATACAATTGTAAACATGTTTAGTTTGGAAAAGAAACAGCTTGGCTAATGATAGACATAAATATTGGTTTGCATTTTTAACATTTACTTTGTACTAATAGACTGTTTCATTTCATAAGCATATAAGCAATCATGGTAAAGTTATGGCAGGACTACAGTATACTGGCATATTTATTCCTTGAAGTTCCCCAATCAAAGACAAAACTCAGTTGTTTGCTTTGATATTTATTTAATGATGTGAGCCCTGACTGGACTTGAGTCAACCTCAAGTATTTCATAGAGCAGTGAGTTTCTTTTGAAATGGAGCAATGTAAACACGCTTTCAGGTGTTGTATAAATAGCAAAACTGTAACGCATAATATTTCTTTAAATTAGCACAGTGTTAATAATTGATGGGAGAAAGGGTCATATATAGGTTACCTGGCATACCAACAAAGCTATTTCTCAATATGTAGAAATGCATAACACAAGTTACAAATGTGCAAAATATATGATAATCAAGATTATTTAGAACTGTCCCTGGATATCTGAAAGAGACTTACAAAATGCTTCAATGATATATTGGTACATTTTTTTTTTCCCAAAGTGACTTTTTTATCTTACCAGCCATATTATCATTACAGTAACTATCTTATAGTATTATATTCAACAATTCGAGAGACCTCAGATGCTTCATGAACTCACTGCAAGTGTTTTGATATGGTGGTCTTGCTGTTTGACCCCAAGCATTTGCAATTTCCATCCTCTTCCTAAAGTTAATCAAGATAAGTCAAGGTAATCAAGGGTAAAAGATGGAAAAATACATTAGTAAGCAATGAGTGATGAAAGAAACAATAGACAAGTGACTCTGAGGTGTTGTTGTATAGGTACAGTTTAGTCATGATATTTTCATTTCTGTATTCTCTGTAGGAAACATCAGCTATTGTCTACTGGAGGCAGTCAATATGCTCATGCACACACCCCCACACACCATTTGTTTAATGTTGCATCATACAATCATTTAGGTTGGAAAAGAGCTTTAAGATCAAGTCCAACCATTAACCTAACCCTGCCATCCCACCACTAAACCACATCCCTAAGCACCTCGTCTAACCATCTTTTAAATACCTTCAGGGATAGGGACTCAATCACTTCCCTGGGCAGCCCGTTCCAGTGCTTGACAACCTTTTCATTGAAAAAATTTGTCCTAAACCTGCCCTGGCGCAACTTGAGGCCATTTCCCCTTGTCCTATTGCCTGTTACCAGGGAGAAGAGACCAACCCCACCTCACTACAGCCTCCTGTCAGGCAGTTGTAGAGGACGATCAAGTCTCCCCTCAGCCTCCTCTTCTCCAGACTAAACAACCCCAGTTCCCTCAGCTGTTCCTCATCAGACTTGTGCTCCAGACCCCTCACCAGCTTCGTGGCTCTCCTCTGGACATGTTCCAGCAATGCAACATCTTTCTTGTAGTGAGGGGCCCAAAACTGAAAGATGCATAAATTGTAACTAGGCCTTGACATGACTAAAATTAAGAGTAAAGGACTAATGTGAGTGTTATTTGACAGCTTAGTGATTACTCTGATAGAAAAGTAGTATCAGTCAAACTGGGACAGTTCAAAAGTGTTGGGAACTTATTTTTGAGCTAGTTTTCAGAAGCGAGGAGACACAGAAATTCTTCTCTTAACATAAGACTAGAACTGCGGACATGAAATGGAACAAAATGCTCCTACCTGTTTAACTAGGCCCTATCCTATTCTTGCCCTTGGCGGGGTCACTCCTTTCCTCTCACCCATTTTACCAGCACAGGTCATTACCTTCCTCCACAGCCTGCTGAGATAGTTTTTGACTTCATGTCATGCTCAAAAGTCACTTCTCAAAAAGTTGTCTCAAAAGCCTTTCCCAGATGCCAGGGCCAGTCCCTTGGCTGCCCAGAAAAAGAGAAATGGGCAATGCTTGGTTCCATTTTAGGAGGCAGGAAAGCAGGAAGGTATGGAAATTAAAATAGCTGTAGACATTGCCATGAAGCTCCCTGTGAAGAATCAAAGTGCAAGGGCAGGTGAGGAGCTATCAGAATTGGGACACAGTCCTTCAGGGAATACTGAATCAAAGTCAGATGTAAGGTAAGCAAGGGAAGTAGAGGAGGTCCAGATCAGAAGAGCTGCAATGCCAGACAACTGAACTCCCTATGCGGGAGAAGTCTGACCTGAGTGGTCCAGGCAGGAAGCCCATTCTTGGCTTACTTCATTTTTGGCTTAGGTATGTAGCACAAGAACATGCTATCCAAGCCACGCTGAAGGGAGCAGGTAGGGAACAGGGTAATTGCAGAGGCAGGTCACAGAGCTTGTTCCCAGGCTACACCCAGGTTCTTCCCCGCTAGACCCACCTTACTCTTCAAGACAAAGTGACTATTTTATGTAGTTTCCTCATGCTTTAGGCAGTATTTCTCCTAGAAAGGAGGTCAGGTTGGATGCAGCTCTGGGCAACTTAATCTAGTTAAAGGTGTCCTGGCTCATTGCAGGGGGGGTGGACTAGATGACCTCTAAAAGGCCCTTCTAACCCAAAGCATTCTATGATTCTATGAATCTATGATTCCACAAAATGCTTGCAGAGACAAGAAGTGGCTGCTCTTGCTATCCCCCTGCTGAATGGTCTTTCAGCACAGAGGTGGCACACTTCCTATATTATCTTTTCAAAACCTGACTCTTCTGTCTGTCCTTCATTTCACTGTCATTAGCACTAAGGCTATACATGGAAGTACTATAAAACCAGAATCATTCAATGAGTGTGGGTACAAAGGGTATCTCCCATAGTTATGAAGGTTCTATTTAGGCAACAGTCTTCAAAGTTTTTTTGAAAAAAAAGTTGCTAGTAAAGATAAGACTTTCTTAATGTTCTGTATATCTAAATGATTATGTCTATTATTCCTGAATCTGAAAACAATGCTAAGTGGGTTTTTTTTTTAACTTTCAGACTACAAATTCTCTACCTTCTTCCACCTAAGTCCCTAGTTTGATCAGCATGTCCAGTTTAGATCAGTGCAAGCCATGATCAAAAGTAAAACACTCCATCTTTGAGAACTTTCACCCGACTAAACACATCTGATCTAACACTGGAGGCAATTTAAGGTAATATTCTATACCATAAAGGATTATTGACAGTGTCTGTCTAAACTAGACTTGCATTTGTGGCCTGCTGATCAGTATTAGCACATTTGACAAATACAATGAAACTAGATCCACATGAATGAAACCACCTATGGGTCCTAAATTGCAGAATATCCAAAGAGAGACTGGACTCCTCTACACTACCCAAGTGAAATGTAACAACAAAGTTCAATCTACATGTTTTACAAAACCAATGGAAGAGCTTCATGTCCATAAAGTTGAGATGAACTTAATATTTTTTTAAGTCTTTACATCTTCTACATTCAGTATTTTAGCTAATAAATGGCCCGACATAAGGTTTTATAAAGAAATTTATACAACACACGTGCACTGCTATAGGCAGAAGAGCAAATAATTGACCACAAATAAAATGTATTCACGTTCAGGAATATTCCACTACAGTTACCAGCACTAGTGTTAGGTGTCAAATAGAAGTCCAACTGGCATATCCACTGTGTATCCACCAGAAGTGGATGGCATGCAATACCTTACGGTTTTTCAATCAGTACCATGCCATAGCCCTGACAGATAAGGACTTGTGCTTGCTGTTGGCTGTTCTCTGACTGCCAGGTCCACAGCAGATTTTGCTAGGAATAACTTTCATTGGCACTGACAACCAAAATATAGTGAACAATGTTGTTACACTTCTGAGATGAGAGTGAAAGAGCTATGTGTGAAGTGCCAGTCAGAAACAGCAGAATATGAATACACATTACTTAATGTCACCTACCAATATAAAACACTTAGGAAAGACTAGAATGATAACTTTATCAGCAGAAGGGAGGGGATAAGCTTCACAAAGAAATTTAATATTTTTTAAACAAAAAAAGTCAGCAAACAGCACAGGGTAGGGGTCAACTTGAATAATCCTAATGAACAAGCACTGATTTCTGTCCTTGGAATCAATAACAAAATTACACCGTGGCATCCAAAATACATTTCTTGGACATGTTATCTTCTCCTCTTGACAAGTGAGGTTTCTAGACGAGTATCTATACTCATCCAAAATCTTTTGGTAGCACAGTCAGTGAAGTAATTCATCCAAAGATTTCTGAATTCCATAAACTTTCTTCAGTATATTCCCTAAAACGTGTGAATTCCACAAAAATGAAAGCTCTACCTTACCAACAGTAAAGGTAACAAAATCAGTTTTTCAAACTTTAGAACACACTAGACTATCCAGATTTACTTTAGGTCCTTGATGCACCAAAAAAATGCTAATATGTAGTGATGTGACCTTAAACTGAATACAGACTAAAGAAATACCTTCTGGAAAACTTCATTTCTGTACCCATGCTTTAAAAGGCTGTTGAAAACCCAAAGATGATTAAGAACAAACATACAGGAAAGCTTGCAGTTCTAGAAAACATAATGGAGACCAAAGGAGTTATTCAGCTCTACTTAGCTACAGGCGACTAACAGTCACAGTATAAAATATACAAAACCATTTCTGGCTGTATCAGTGGACCTAAATAGTGAAGACATGACTTCTGAGCATGTACAAAAGCAAAGGAGAGCCTATGGTCGTCATTAAATAGTGATCTTTAATCTTCTTCACTTTCTTCTGTCCTTCATTCACCTGCCCATTTCTTGTATTGCGAGGTCTGCTCTACAATTGCCAGCTATGGCTCATTCTTGTACTCTTTCACTCTGATGGTATTCTTAACATTAGTGAATGTCTAAGAAATATCTAAATTCATGTTCTTCTTCAGTTCTGTCATCTATCCAATGAGCAGGCCTATGTCCAGGCTAAACAGATCTGCTTTTCTTCCTAGTGGAACTCATGTTCCCTGTCCATGTCATCATTTCTGACATTTGGCTTATTCTTCAAATCTCTGTTTCAGCACACAGGAGCTCTCCAATTCATTTTAAATAATGACTGACAAAACCCAAGACCAAACATATTCTACATTCTCACTAGTCCATTTGCTGATCCTTCCTAAGTTGATTCTTATGCATTTTCTTGGTTTTCTACACTTCTAACTCTCCAGTGGCTCTTTCTCCTTGTAATATACAGATAGCTTACTGTCTTCCACCTCACAAAAAAATGCTTTTGATCTGCTTGCCTACCTAGTCCATCTGTCCTGCACCTCTGAGCTAAATAAAGTTCTGTGCTATACCCAAAACACTTTTCCATCCTAGATCCTCTCAAACGAGTTCCTGTACACTGCAATAAATCAAGACCACTCTCATCCAAATGCTTAATGGCATCTTCCTAGGCAAGCCGTAGAACTAGTATTCCTCCTTGTTCTTTCAGCTACCCATCAACTCCAATTTTTTCAGAAAACTCCCACCCTCTTATGACTATCCGCCATGACTTTTTTCAGGTTCTTTTTTAATCTCTGCAATTGCTCTGTCAGTGTGTCCTTCCTCAAAGTACTTCTTAAATGTGATACTCAGAAAAACATCCCAATAAATTGACATCTGAATAACCGTAACCAACAACTTTCATTGTTTCTTTAAAATCTCATTTGCTGCTTCTTTTTTAACTGGTTTGTAAGCCCTACATTTTATCGTTATAGTATCCAGCACAATGAAGCGCATGAGTTAGAGCTCCAAATTATAGTAATGTTATTCATATAAAAATTAGATTTCAACATGCTGGAAGGGAGTACCTTTTTCGATTCCCCACATTTCTGTGAAACCATCACATCTCAGTACAGACATACAAATCCAATTTTTGTATTTTTCTTTAGAGTGAACTCTAGGAGACATATTTTTTGTTAATGAACATCTGAGTCACAAAGGTGAAACCAAGCCAGGTAATCAGGTGAATTGTCGTGTGTCACTAAGTTGAATCCTTTAAGGAAAGATGAGTGTACATGGGTGTTTAAATTCTGGGTCCATCAGAGATTAAGTGTTCTGAGGAAAGCACATGATCAAATGCTAGATAGAGTTGTGAACAGTCTAAAACTCATAGCTGTAATTATAACTACTTTCACTTTTGTTAATGAATATCAAGACAAAAAAAAAGAAACTGTCTCATAAAGAAATAATTCTCAACTTTATATCTTCATATGAATAAAACTGCTGGATTCAGATTGCCTAAACAACTTTAAAATGTTCTAAACTTCAGATAATGAATTTGCATCCGTGATTTCAATCTCTGACAGACAATCCAGACTATGGCCAACAGACACAGCATAAAACAAAGTGACCACAAAATCATACCTAGATTTGGACCTTAGGCTTATATCCAGTGTTCAGCTATAACAAACTCAGAAAGAAAGCCAACCAAATTTTGATAAATCCATTTTCTCTTCTAAAAGACTCTATGTAGATGAACTATTTCTTATATTAATAACAGAAGCGAAGCAATAAAATAAAAAAATCTTTTAAATATAATTTCAAGGCTTGCTATATTTTTTAATATTTGGCACATTCTCTCTAAATACTTGTTTGTAAATGAGATTTTTTTAAAAAAAAATTATATATCCTTAAGTAATCTTTTTTAGACCAGAATAAATCATGTCTTGAAAGAACTATCCTCCTACACTTAGGTGGTTTTATTTCTTTTTCCTCTATCTTTATGCAGAATCTGAAAGTTCTTCACGGTACCTTATTCTCGCGAGATTTCACTGCTTCTACTTCTCTGCAATGTAATAAATGTGAAAGTTGACCCCACAGGTCTTAAATAGGTGCCCTTTGCTTTTATGCTAGTCATGAAAATCACAATTGCTGTAATAATTTGCTCCTAGCGGTAGTCTAGCAGCTGTCTAAATTTACAAGGTCAGTTCTAGCACAACCTAAGCCAAACTTTTTAGAGACCTCAGGGTCAGGTTTCAAATAACTGCACATTCCTACTTTAACCAAAAGCCATCCCTGAGACTCAGCACACTTTAAAGATGAATGTTCATCTCTTCTCACATTTGAAACTTCAAAGGCCCAATTACTACTGGGCTGACATGGGCTGTTTCATGATACTTCCTGTGCAAAGTGCTACCTCTCTGCGCTCTGTGTTTCTGATGCTTCTGTTACCGCTGGTCAGTTTCTCTCTGGCAACACAAAATTCAATACCAGGTTTCCTCTCACTCCTTCCTCGCACTTGTTAAAAGCAATTACTGCTAGCATCCATATTTGAACTTTGAGTTCTGTTTCCGGGATTGTTTATATTCTTTACAATGGCTACATTAATCACCAGCTATTGGGTTATCTTACAGTCAAAACTATTGGAAACACCTGGCTGGAAGATAAAAGTAATGCTACCTAAAATACAAGGATTAAGCTTGAGTTAATACCACTATAACGCTGTCCTTACACAATTTGGTTTCAGGAAAAACACTGACAAAACAAATCAATTGACTAAAAGAGAATGTTCAACTTGGTAATAGCAAAGCTCTTCAACATATATTTGGTTATTTTTTTTATTAGGAGAGGTTTAGTTTGTATTTTCTTTTCCATTCAGTGATTTAAAGGCTTTTTAAAATGGAAAAACTCAAGTGCAAAAATTTACATCAGACACATGGGCAAATCACACATCTTTTGCTCAGAACTTTCCTTCCCTAAGTGGGTATTTTGAACAATATGGACTTATCTTTCTTGTGTCAAATCAAAACATTATTATCCTTCATTTGGTATCAACATCATACACAAAAGACCTTGGTTAATTCATTAAAACTCTTAGTCAATATCTGACAGAAAAGGAGAAAAATCCCAGCATGGTCAGTTCTTGAAAACAACTGTGAATTCATAGGGCACATGGGATGAGTTGGGAGTGGATAGGGTGGAAAGGATAAGTTTCCTTGCATAAAATAGTTATAAATTTTTTATTTTTTATTTCAATGCAATGTCATTTAATATAATAAAGTACTGCAATGTTGACCTAAGAAATAATCAGCTATGACTTCTGAACTGTGTTTTAAAAGATGTGAAGACTTATACTGTATTTAAGAAGCTTAAACCTAATTCAACTGTAAAAAATGCGAAAGTTCTGTTGTGTCTTGATATTAACCTGCAATCTTGAAGTTGTTTGTCCTTTATAAGAAAAAAAAAATTAGTGAAATCATTCCCAGTAACTTAATACCCTGAAATGGTTTATACTAAAATGGCTTGCTCTCCTTTCGGGGATTTACCTTAATGATATCATTCCAAAGGAGTCTGGTTTAGATCAAACTGGGTTAAAGATCATGACTGTCAAAAGATGATGTCACTTAGATTCCATTACTAATAAAACCAGGGGTCATTTTAAGTACAGAAACAGATTGGTATTCATGCTTTCTCTACTTCTAATACCTTTAGTCATACATTAAGAAGTCATGCATTACAAAGGTAAAATTTAGCCCATTCCAGCATAGTTCAAGAACATAGTACATCAACATAATATTTACAGTAGTTTAGCACCATTATTTCTAAAGTATCCTGCAAGAAACAGCTAAAATCAATTTCAATAAATGAAATCACCTTGCCTAGCATATCCTAATTTCTACATTTTAAAAAAATTGAGGATGGAGATGCAAAAATCACTTATTTATTCTATTAATCCATACATATGTAAATACAAGCATACTCAGTACAGCCAGTACTCAGTACAATGACTACGAAATGCAAAGTCAGAATAAACTAAGATAAGCTTAGAAGACCAAAAATTGATAATGCATTTACAGTAGTTCAACAGTGATTCTTCCCTTGCCTTATCTATTTATTATTTTGTAGCTCTCTATGCTGTGTCTGGCATTCTTCAGAACTATCAAACTTTCACTATAGAAAATACTATATATATAACAAAAATAAAAATAAAGCAAGAATAGCAAAATAAAGCAAGATTATCCACCTGCAGTGAAGGATTGCAATTATCATTTTAAGTGAGAAACAATAGAAACCCAATTAAACAAAGAAATATTTGCCACCGTAGGATACCCAAGTTACACGAAATGGTAACTTCCAGTGAAATCTCTAAGAAGTCAAACAAAATAAAACCCTGTGATTTTCATTACAGGTTTAGGTCTTGCCATGAGCAGTCTAATGTGCAAAAGGAAAAACAAGTACAGAAGACTGAGCACTTCGTAAGCATTAAAATAGATATGTATCTAACTATGATGTTCAGTCTGCATATTTAGGATCTTGCTCATCAACTCCTGCTTGCCCGCGTTCATTATTTTAACAATTAAAATCCAGATAAATCTATTGCTAAAAGGTCAGAAAAGGTTAGAACCAATCCATTCCACTAGCCTAGATTTCATTTACTTTTGTGCATAGTGCTGATCTTAGTAGGAACCACTAGATGGTAGTACGACAGACAGTGCAACCACTTCTCTTCCTTGGATGTTTGTGGGTACCTCCTAAAAGATCTGCTGTTTGTTATCTATGACACAAGTCAGTGTGAAATGTTATGGTTCTTCTCTGTATTAATCTATATTTCCCATTCATTGATACAGTTGCTGCAAACTTAACTTAAATGTTACCTATTGCCAAAACATTTAATTCAGAAGTGTGTTGTAACGTGTTCTTCCACAGCCTGTCCCCAGCTATTCAGTGTTAACTATATTACTTTTTGATTTCTCCATCTATGCTTTCTTCTACATATTTTTCCATGACAAATCTCCTGTGTCTGCCTTATTTTCAAGGTTTCTTTCAAATTAATTTCTGCTGTGTGTCCTGTAAGTTGTAAAAGAATAAAAAACAAACAAGAAAAAAACCAGACCACTTGTCAAGGGTGAACCATCATATTCTGAAACCTGAATCTTTCCTCTATTCTCCTTTTATTTTTTGTTATCCTTATGGTATGAAATATCTCAAAAAATACCTTTTTTTTTCTGAGATTTCAGGATGATAACTGAACAGAAACTGGTATTAATAGAAGGATAATGTTTATAAACAAAACTTTTTGAAAGGGAATGTTCTTTGGCTTAAAATTCAGAAGGGCTGTATAAACATATTTAAATGAACACTTTATAATATACATTCCTGGTAAAATGTTTAACTTGCACTTAAATTCATGTGCTGTATGGAGAACTGGACAAAGTTCATCCCAAAATGGATAAACCAACCTTTGGAAAAGATAAACACTGCCACATACTTCACAGGCTGAGTCAGCTATACAACCTGTTGAAACATGTGAATTACCTGTTGAATCAGATATTTAATCTACTAAATCAAAGTTAACACCTACTGAGTCAAGCATAGCACCTAGTAAAAAACTATTAGTACAGACTTATATGTGTTCAAGTGAATTACAGTAAACACGTTGCCCAAGAAATGCGAGGTGGATTAGGTTAGCTGTGTTATTTATTGCATTATGTTTACATGGTAACAAATATTCTCCTATAAGGGAATTTCCCATTCAAATAGCAAGAACTAAAGTCTTCCTTCGGTGAGTCCGTTTTCTTCATTAGATGGCACAGATTCTCGCCAATGAATTCGTAGCTAATCTAATATCTAAGCAGAATTTGTAGGAGCAATCAGCGGGAGGGGCAATGAGAAAACATCTGCACAGAGTTGCTTTGCTCCCTGCTTCTTTTGTTATTCTTTCCCTCATACATCATGCTGCTACACATGTAACTGCAATGAGAAGTATGTGGGAAGAAGAAAAGGGGCTCTTGTCCAATGCCACTCATGAGAATTTCCATTCATAAATCCACTGTTTCAGCAGCAGATGGTTCACCACACTATGCCTTTTCTCAGATCCTTCAGTCCTTCTACTTGTACAAGTTTGTGTATAGGCTGTTTTTTTAATATTTTCCTTAGACATTTTTGGAATGATGCATGCTACATCCATGTTGCCTTTTGCCCCTACACAGATTTCTTTGGTGAATATTTGTGCTTTTTCAGTATTTTGGTTGGCAGACCTTCTTCATCTAGAAACCAGTACATATTGCTTTTTAATTCCATGTGTTCCTTAATGTTCTGAAGAAGATACTAATTTCCCCTAGCTCTAGTATCAACAGATGTCCATTTGTTTCTTGTAGCTTCTGGTCAGGTTTCAGCATTCATTGTCTTCCATTGGTTTTGTACAGAGATATCCGTAACAGGTATACTTTTCCTTTAGGCCTGCCATTTCTTAGGTCATACTGTTGCCTTTTCAAAGGTGTTTCCTTTCTTTTTGATTATGGCTTGATTATGGCTTTTGAGACACAGAACATGTGCCCTCATCTGTGTTTTAATTTGCATTAGGAGAGCATTTTTGAATTGCCAATTGTCCCTATTTACTGTATTTTGATTTGCCGCATTGAGCTGCCATGGAGCGCATAAACTGAGATCCTTTTAGGTGAAACTAAACAAGAAGTATACCAAATGCATGTCAGCTGCAAATGGCCTGCAGTCTATAGGACAGCCTAGAACTTATCCCTCCATTAGAATGCATGTCGTATGGGCATGAACACCAAGTGTTCCATACTACAGATCTTGCTTCTATTGGTCCTTGTTACTTGCTGCTGTAGGCATAACATAGACATAGATAGTCCTAACTACCTTTCACATTTTTCTCTAGTAAATCTAAGACCTAAACTCACACCCACACACCCACAGATGATGATTTATTGTGATTAAGAATGCTTATGTTGGCTCTGCACAGGAGGAAAAATGTATTATCATTTTTATGTAGATGATAATAAAGAAGCTTTCTTACTTTTTAAAGATCCATGCAGGGAGGTTACAAACTCCTAAAATAATTTCATAGTGAAATGAACCTTCCCCAAATGAAAATTCATGCTTACTACATATAGGGGCAAAGATACTTTAATACTGAAAGTGAGTCAAAATACAAAAAATGTCAAGCTTTTCTAATTAGATTTTTTTATATATTGAGCGGTAATCTGTCTCAGTTTCACTGTAGGGAACCTTCCATTCTGATGCAGCAATCTCAGTAACGGGTATGCAGAAATAGTCAGTAAATTATATTCTTCTCAGAATTTGGGTGAGGTTGGTTGGCTTTTCTGTTGTTCTTTTCTTCTTTTGTTTTATCATTGTATAAGAAGTACAAGAAAATCTTCTGAATTCTGGATTATAATTGATAAAGCAACAGAGTTTCTGTAAAAAGTTCTGTTGATTTAATGGCCTAAGATATTTGACTGTTTGAGCTGGGTATCAATGGCTTAACATGATACTGGAAACAGAACACTGACTGCTACAGAAGGGTTGTGTGTTGTCCAGCAACCATGTTATGTTTCCAGAGGATAAATTTTCATATGGCACGTAACTGTGAAACAGGTTTTACTCATTAATACATGACTTGTTACTGACCTAAAAGAAAATTGATTGGTTATTTGCACTACACCATGCTTGAGATACTGAGAAACAGCTGCATATGTCTTTTATCTATGGATTTGTCACAGGGTATTTTCTGTTTATACACACAGGATCAAAAAATGTATTTGTTTTACCTAAAGCAAACAACGACATCCATTATGAACCTACTTCAGCTCCTTTGGTATCTTGGAATAGGCACACACTAAACACAAATTGACATATATGGTACATCTTACATAAATTGAAATACCCTGTTTATGGTGGCTGGACATTTCTTAAAACCACAAGATAATTACAATTACTTTACACTGAATACTCAAAGGAAGAGTACTCATTATCTGTTTCATAAAACCAGCAAACTGATTTAACACTGTCTGATACTGTAGCTCCTAAAACCTGTAACTTTTGGAAGGTTAGATAAGTGATTATCATAGTAAAAATGCAAACTGTTCTGTATATTAATGAAAATTTACTTTTTATTGTTGTTAGATAAAATAAATATTTAATTCATCTGGTTTTGTATGGTTAGTGTCAAATTATATCATGAAAGAAAACATTGTCTCTATAATAAAATAATAATATTACATTAATTATCAGTAGTAACAATAACTGTAAGCACTACCAAGACAGACACATAAAAAGTTTTTACTTAAGAACTTAGAAAGAGAAATTAAAATGAATGGACTAGGTAGGGGAAAAAAGTGAGTTGGCAAGTTAAGGTTGCATATGTTAAAGGGTTTTATATGGGGATGATTTGGCATTGGTTAGGGCTCTCCAAAGGGAAAGTGTTGGTTGGATGGAACTAGCTTTCCAGGGCACCCGCTAGCACCTCACTTCCTTCCTCTTTAACTCAGTCATCCTTGTAGCACAGCTGGATTAATAGAGGTAAGAACAGTTGTAATCACCACGGTCTCCTTCTCCTCCTCCAAGTTCTCAGATGCATCTCGCTCTGCTCTGCCGCTGGAAAAACAAGTAGTTGCTTTCATGAGGTGGCTGACAGAGACATGCCCTAGCGCCATGCTGCTCCCCATGCTGGCTTCCCTGGAGCATGCCTCATACTTCACTTACTCTGTCCCCGGGCTCTTCCAAAATCACTCACAAAAATCTGTAAATTCAAGTGTCATGACTGTAAAAAACACAGAACCATCCTGAACATGAAAGAGAAGAGAACAAGTCACTACAACCTTCCACCAATTTGATCTCTCTTCTTTTAACACCCAGCATTTTCTCCAGTTTAGTGCATTTCTTTCAAGGACTTTGGTGCCAGGGCCCTTAGCGCATCCCTCTGAGGATCTGGCTGCCAGGATGAGTTTCAGTTAGGTGGGGAAGTTAGCTTCTAAACAAGAAGGAAAGACAATTGCTGAAATCTCAAATAGTCTTATGCAATTCAGAGATGTGCTTAACACCTGGGGGAAAAGTTTATTAATTAGAAGCAATAGTGAATGAGTCAAAACCCAGCTACTGCACTATCAGGATGACTTTATGGTAGAAGTTTTACTTAAGAATTACCACCACGTTTACTTTTTCCCCTAAAAGACTGATTTCTATGGAAACTATGAAGCCAAACAGCTCCGTTTCATAAATTTTTATGTAAGCATAAGAAAAAAATGGTGAAAACCCAGTATTTTCGCAAATCTGATCTGGAGTCTGCTGAAGTACTCTGACATTCAGCAATGAAATTGGCACACCTGGTTGAAGCCAGAACAGACTCATTCCAGCACAATTTTATTTGCATGGCCTATTGTCGTGGTTTAACTCGGCTGGCAACTCAGCACCACGCAGCCGCTCGCTCACTCCCCCCTCCCTCAGTGGGATGGGGGAGAGAATCGGAAAGAAAATAAAAGGTTGGAGCTGAGGGCTGAGATAAAGACAGTTTAATAAGAGAAAATAATAATAATAGTAATAGTGAGAATGATAACAGAATATACAGAATATACAAAACGAATGATGCACAATGCAATTGCTCACCACCCGCTGACCAATGCCCAGCCCGTCCCGAGCCGCAAGCAGTCCCCGAGCCGCGAGCAGTCCCCGAGCTGCGAGCAGTCTCCCCGCGACCGACCGACCACCCGAACTAACTAACCCCCCCCCAAGCATGACATTATATGGTATGGAATAGCTCTTTGGTCAGTTTGGGTTAGCTGTGCTAGCTGTGCTGTACTCCCAGCTTGTTATGCACCTGGCTGAGCAGGAGAAGCTCAAAAAGTCCTTGAGTAGTCTGAGCACTACTTGGCAACAGCTGAAAACATCAGTGTGTTATCAACATTCTTCTGGTACTAAATCCAAAACACAGCACTATGCTAGCTACTATGAAGAAAATTAGCTCTATCCCAGCCGAAACCAGGACACCTATAATTACTACAGTTATTATCACGTGACTATGCAAGGAACTTAAAAGAAAAATAGGATCATGAAGAGTATAAACATACCTTTTCAGTTATAAAATAATTGAAAAAAATACCAAATATATAATATTCTCATTTGTAATACAAGAAACCTGTGCGAACTTTTAGGAGCAAGTTTTGTTTAAAGTGATTTAAATGACTCTAGGATTGAACAAAAATTTTTGTATGAACCAAGAGTGGGCTTTAATTGGGATTAAAAGTTGAGAAATATGTGCACAAATTAGTGAAACTTTTTATCCTAAGAACATAGACCTGTGGTTCCTTTTATGCTGCTTACACCTTCTCCACAATTCTTCTTGCCATTTTCCTTATAGAATTGTATCCCTATGTTAGATATTGTACTGGGAGTTGAAGCAATGTACAATATGATGTCCACCTCAGATTAATTTCTTTTTTTTTTTCTTTCTCCTTTCAGAAATGTCTTCTGTAAGAATTGCGTTAAAATCCCTCTATTCTTTTTGAGGATGGGGGCAAGGGAAGACATCCAGCAGACACAGATCTAGGGTACATATACGAATAACCAATGGGCCCAGTAATATCACTAGTGACACAGAAATGAACCAAAACGGAGGAGCCACATGGCAATGGAACTCTATGCCTGATGTACTCTCAACACACATTCCATTCATTGGGATCAAAGTTTAAAAAAAAAAAAATCAGAACATTTATGAAAAAGACACCCTTACAGGCCTCCTTCAACATATGAAAGTCAAGGCACCCACAAAGATACCCACCCTTTTCTCGGCAGCTCCTCCTCAAAAAAAAAAAAAAAAAAAAAAAAAGACAGACTGTGCACACAAAGGAGGCTTTTTCTCTCAGCTTGACAGCCCACTGCATGCAGGCAGATAAAAGCATTTTGGATGCTTGCCAGGGGAGAAACCTTAAAGCAGCTTCATTAGGCAAAAGTAAGATAATCAGAGTA
Organism: Egretta garzetta; assembly: GCF_000687185.1. Taxonomy (NCBI): domain Eukaryota; kingdom Metazoa; phylum Chordata; class Aves; order Pelecaniformes; family Ardeidae; genus Egretta; species Egretta garzetta. The sequence continues at coordinate 758,849 of NW_009260834.1, read as the reverse complement.
AATATACAATGCCGCCTTTGTTACTTAAGCTGTTTGATTGGCTGTTATGCTATTGGCTGGCCAATTAATACCCTGAGCACAGGGCACTGACAGTTCTGGGCACCTCAGGGTGCACGCAGTCGTGTCAGCATCCGATGCGTGGCAGGATTTGCAAAAATGGCTATGCATATTTCCCGCTTGCTCAAAGCTAAGAAGATATCCGCCCAAGAGGTCACTCCGACATGCTAATTATGATTTGTGTATGTTAATTATGTCAATGCATGCAAAAGTGTGCCGCTCAGGAAAAAAAATATTAATTTGTAGTAACAACCTGAGTGCTGGCCCCAGCAGTGCAAAGGGGTAGGTAGCAGAAAGGGCAAGCAGGGCAGAAAAGTGTCCAGTGATGCTAATGGAGAGATCTGTGACTCTGCAAGTAAAAGACAGGTGCTAAAGAAATTCCTTAGAGAATTGCCATGAAATGGTGACCGTGGAACCAGAGAATTGGTTAAATGCTACGATGCAGAACTGTGAAGGAGATGAACATTAAAACATTCTATGCTACTGTGGGAATACTATAGGGCCTTTGAGCCTATCTCCACAGATGAGCTGAAGATCTGTTCCCACCACTTCTGTCATTAAGATTGCAGGCCATTTGAACATTATTTCCTCAGAAAGCAAGGAAGAATGTAAGTGTATATGAAATGTTTATTAAGCATTTATATTCATAGTTCCCCTTCAGCCAACCACATTCTGCAGGCAACCTCAGGCAACTTATTCCTTCACATCAAAATCCTCTACCACCTGCCACAGAACCCCTCCTACTGCATACATGTACAGTGTCTGGCTTTGTCACAGGCTTTCCCAAACCTGAAGGCAATGTTCCAGGTGTGAGGCCATTTATTATATTTTAAATCAAGTGGATTGAAATACTTAAGCTACTTAAGGATGCAAGGGAGAAGCTTGGTCCTTGTTCCTTGTTGGTCCAATCACAGCGGGGAAATGGAGGGAAAATCTGAAAGCTAAATTCAGGCTGCTAGGTAGGGGACTAAAGTCCCCGACCTGCAAGGTAACATTCTGTGATATCCTGCATGGTGTGAGGGGCAGGCAGGGACCCAAAATCTCCATATATGGCAAAGAAAGAACGTATATTAGAAAGACTTGACTGCGCTTTCATTATCACAGAACCAAACTGTCAACAGTGGAAACTAAAAAAGTGACAGGGGTCTCTAAAGTGGAAGTTGGACTGGCAGAAAGTAACAAGCCCTGTGTAAGGCATTTTAGAGTCTGAATAGGAGGTTAATTGATGGGCTTGTGTTCCTAGGCTGCTAACTTCTTTTGAGTGTTGAATTAGGATGTACTCCGAACTGGCAGTTACAACTCCAGAAAGCATAGTTAAGCCCATTTCTGTGGCAATGGCCACATCTGGCCTGGCTACACCCTAGTATCCTGTGCTTCCTTTGGCTCTGCAGCTTAGAAGGATGTAGTGGATATAGGGAATGTGCACATGGAGAAGAAAAACTAGAATGATCAAGGAGATGGAGTAGCTACTTCATAAGGCCAAGTTAGGATTCTCTCCTGAGTGAAGGCTAATGATAGGGTACGACCAGGGCTTATGAATTTTAAAGGGTAGATAAACAGAAATGAAGAGCTCTTGTTCACTGAGCTCAGCAATACACGAATGTTAGGGCAGTGAGTAAGGTGGCACCAAGCTAGTACACAATGGATTTGAAATAAAATACCTGTTTTGCTAGTGGTTGGAGAATATCTGGGACTTGCTTCCCCAGGAAGCTGTAGTAGCAGATAGATATGAAAAAAAAAAGCGCCAGACAAATTCATAAACAGGCTCACAGATGGATAACAAAAACATGTGGTAAGATCTAACTTGCAGTGTTCCTAATACAGTAGCTGTAGAAGTTGGGACAGTATGTGAGTAATGGCTTGCAAATTGGCCAGGCTCATGCACTCTGCTTAAATAGCATGCTCTGATGTGCCCCTGACATAACACTGGGCTAGATGGACTGCTGGCCTGCCCTAGAGAGGGCATTTCTCATTAACAGAGGGATCTTAACACTGCAGTGTCTGTTGTACTATGTCAATGACCAAAACCAGGCTGTTGAAGCTAATCCTGAGAATACCTGATCATCACTCCAACAGCATAAACTTAAAGCCTTAATGTCTGAAGTTTGCCCTTGACAGCTGTAAACATTCACCTCAGTTTCTTCGCTTTAATCCACATGCACCTTGTTCTACCAAGCCCACTTCTCATAAATACTTACATCATGCAGATAAACTAACTGTCCAGTGAACAAGAATTCAGTTATAATTCCTCAATATGAGGAGCAATATCATCAAGCATAATACCAATAAGACAAGAAAAGTTAATTCTGTGTGCCTTAAACAAGTGATAACGTTTATCTAAGATTTAGTTATAGTAGTCAGCTTAGTTGTCCAAGGGATTTTTTACAGTCCTCACAAGAAGAGTGGTATGCTTTGGTTAGCATAAGAGAATGTATCTACCACTGTATGTGAGGACTTAAGCAGCATAGTATAGCTGCTCTTTGAGAGACCATATGACACCAAAAGCTGTCAGAACTTTTTGTGAAAGTCCAACACTTCAGTCCATTATAGAATGTTTTCCTAGACAGAACACGGTCTTGAAATCAAATTGCAAATGCACTGTAATGTCCCAAAAGGCATGCTAGATATAGTGATGATATTCCACTTTGCTCCCCTGTTTCAAAACGACAACTAAACCTATGCTTATTCTCATTAAGTAAGGCCTGGTTCAAATCAGTCTAAATTGCTCAGGTAACTGAATGTTATAGCATTTGGGTTCCAAAGATTTACTATTCACAGCATAAAGAATTATTTCCTTTTATCACTTCTAAATTTGCTAACACTCAGAGTAATTGAGTGTCTTCTTGTTCTCACATTATGAGACTAAATTAAGAGCACCGAACAATCCATCTTCATTAAACAATTCACTAGTCAGCATATCTCTTTGTTCTTTCTTTTTGTAAATTACTTAAGTTAGCTTTTTCACACCAGTTTTCACGCGCTGCTTGCCTTGTTAGTTTCTCTATCCTGAATATTTTTTTCCCATTCATTTTTTGATCGTTCAAAAGGGAGGTGATCCAAGATAAATGTCTTGTTTTCATATGGTTGAGAGTAAGAACTTTACTAATTCAAAACTAAACTAGTCTTTTTTTATCCATGTTTTCAGGCATGGAGTTTGCAAAATTTTCCATGAGAGCTCTTACAGACTACTATGGACTAACCCAACCTCTGTTTGGATGTGCTGATGACTGAACTTTGTCCTTCCCTTCTTTCTCAGCTTGACCAAATGAATGGTTAACAAAATCTTGAGCTCTGCTGGAGGAAGAGAGAATAGAGGTTGGCTGTGGAAAGCAATTGGAGGAATCTGGTATCCTCCAGACATAGGCAGTAAAGATTTCTTTCTTCTTTATGGTGTGTTTTCCCAGAAATTCCGGTAAGTAAAACAGGAGAGACACTGACTGAACAGGTAACTGTTCTCAGCACAGGGAGTCAGTTCCTGATCAGTGTTGTTTGCTACCCTCATAGTTGGCAAATCAAAGAGAGCAAGAAAATGCATCTAAAAAGGCAGGGAAGGACAGATGAAAAATGTATTCCCAGAAGCATAATACAATATGACATTTGCCCCAGCTGCATTAAGTCCACAGACTTCCATCTTATCCATCCTCGATTATCATTTTTCCAAGCTGAAATGTAGCTTTTTAGTTGTTCTCTCCATATACTTATGCAACCTTACTGACTGCCTGTCTCTGAACTATATGTTGGGCTGTTTTTGTGGTCTGAAAGCAATCCCCAAGCTACCTGCAAGTATTATACCTTTTCAAATGCACCTTCCATTTTCTTTGTAATATACTGTCACATTAGATAATTTTCCTATTTGAAATTAAGTCCCACCAGTGGATGAATGTGTGACTACAGTCTATCAGTTACTGAAGAGTACTTCCTCCGTAGCAAAATTTTGAGTGGTACCCCAGTCAGTGCTGGAGGCAAGGCAAACACTACCTGTGTTCTCCTGGATTTGCTAACTAGCTGCTCCAAAGAGGTGCTTTCAGTATCTCTGGATGAGATACTGGAGTCTCATTTCTGTCATGTCCTAACCTCATGTTTAGCCAGGCTGTCTATGACTGAAGTTTGCTATCACTTTTGAGTTTTCTTCTGCTGGAGCCTTTCTGGTTTGCCTTTGTGTCCCCAGCCACTGTGACTATCATGATTTGGAGAGGAATGGGGGAATCATTAGCACAACCCTAGTATTACCCACTTTCTATTTATTCATAGGGACTGAACGCTACTAATTGATAGAGTTACCTTATGCCTTTTCTCATTTGACCCTGTTTATACTACAGTGCCCCAGTAGGGCCAAATGATTGAATACCTTGTACCTTCTAATTGAAGACACTGAAAAGGGAAGAAGTTTCACTGCAAGAAGTAAAATATGGAACAAAAGGATCTGTTTCTTTGTGCACAGTATACAGTTACTGCATGATACTCTTTGCCATGGGATCTTGCAGATGTGAAAAGTCAGTCCAGCCTTCTCTTCAACTAGTATAAGGTTTGCGGAACAAAAATTCATTAAGAGTTTCAAAATTAACAGACTATATTTGAGCTCCAGCAGTCTCTGAACCACAAACAGTTGAAGGCCAGGGGAGAATTTAGAGGAACTATCATAACACCTTTCCTTCTTATAATCTTCCCTAGACATCTGGTGTTGGCCAAGAAGGATACTGAAGTAGATAGACCTTTGGTCTGGCGTAGTGCAGTCATTCTTACATTTTTATGAAGAACAAATCAATAACATGAGTTGTAGCAAATTGCAAGGACCAGATGGTACTCACCTAGGAGTTTCAAAGGGACTAAAATATGAAAAAGATGCACTGCAGTAAGTGATTCAGTTGAAACATAAAATGTCCCTGGTAGCATGCATAGTGGCAAATAGAGTTTCAGTTCATAGAAAGATTCTCAGGCTGAACTGTGGAACTTCAGACTAGAAAGACGGATTTCTGTACTGGAGAAAACGGTAGAAACTGTGCTAAAAAATAGATTGGGTAAGTCTATGAATAGCTGTGAACATAAAGTGGAAGACATAATTTGCCTCTTCTAAATATTTTTTTTTAGTTTATTCAAAGAATCAATGACCAAGCTGAAAGTAGTCATCTGACACTGGCTTTTCAGGAAGTTTTTGACAAGATTCTTCAGTAAAGATTTATAATGAAACTAAGGTCTCATGGACTAATAATTAAAAGACAGAAAGCAATGAGTTAAAAAATGGTTGATATTAACACTGGAAAAGGTTACCACTAGGGTCCTGGCACCTCCAATTTATAACATGCATAAATGATTTGAGAGAGAGAATAATTAGGTGACAACACTGCAGGACAAAGTCATGATACTGAGTGACTGGCAGATAAAATGGCAGACAATATCAGTGTTGGTAAATGCAAAGTAGTGTACATGGGAAAATAAACCTAACTGTTCATATACACCAACAGGCTCTAAACTACATGTTACCACTCAGAAAATCCTGGATTTTCTGCAATCAGTTTTCTGAAAAACTCAGGCCAATACACTGAGGTGCCTAGAAAAGCAAAAAATTTTAAGAGTTATAATGAAAGGAGTGGAAAACAAAACAGAAAACATTTTGACTGAATTATGTAGACTACTAAGAACTTGGACACAGTTTATAATTCTAGCCCACTCACCTCAGAAGTATACAGTAAGATTGTAAAGCTACAGGGGAGGATAGTAAAGGTGTACAGAAAAGTCTCTATGAGGAGTGACTAAAAAGATTTGGATTCTTTAATCCAAATTAAGAAATTACAAGTAAGGAATCTACAGAGAGATAACTGATGAAGTACAGGATCATGGCCTATAAAGTAATGAATGAAACAAGGAAGATGGGTAAGGAGGTTGCTGCTCAGACAAGTGAGGAGGCATCGAATGAGATTACCGATTGCAGGCACAAATCAAACAAAATAATTTTTTTTCATATATTGTTCAATTGACCTGTGGAAATTTGTTATGCTATTACAAATTCCAAAAAGGAAGGGGGGAGGGGAGCAGGGGACCGGGAGGGGAGAAGGGAGATGGTTTATGCAAATTAATGAAAGAAAAATTCCTCAAGGTCTGTTACCCCTAAGTATATTCATCTCTAGCTCAAAAGATTCATAAATGGAGGACACCTGGAAGTTTCACAATTATCTAGGGAGAAATACACTCTCTGATTGGCCTATTCTTACTTTCTCAAATGGAAATCTGTGAGAGGATATGGGAGTGGGGAAGTTGTTAAAAGACAGATGTTATAATTCCCAAACATTTTCAATAACGTTGTCAAAGTTCTAAGAGCTGATGAATGAGCTAGATTTGGTCCCCATATGATTGCTCATTCTAGAAAAGAATTATTTTTCATTAATATTACATATCTGAAATGCTCTGTCAGTGCAATGTTACTTACTGCATTTTTGAAAAAGATTTCTTAAAAATGTCAGTGACTACTTTTGAATTTATTGTGATACAGACAGGTTTCCTCTTGGCTTACGTCCCTAATTTTTTAAGTCTATGCAAACAGGTGGTTGGTACACTCAGTGGAATTCAGTTTAAAAAGTCTCCTTAAAGACACCACTATTTCTACCCCTTACTTTCTCTTCTACTGTATTACCTTCCTCTTGCTCTCTTTCCAGTGTCCCCTTTCTTTTCTGAAACAGTTCCTAATTTCTGCTTCTCCGTGTTTTCTCTCTCACCCCTCCACCTTTTCTCCATTGTCTTTGCTTTTGGCTGAATCGATTAAACAGATAATGGTGGCAATGAAGTGCCATTATTAATAGGGGATAAGAGAGTTCATACCCCTGAGTCACTGTTAGAACTAGGCTTAAGATTTGAATGGACACTGCTGTTTCATTTACGGCTCCACAATCTTCAGAATTAAGAGTGCATATCTGGGTTTATTTACTTGCTTATAGAAAATCTTCTGTACTAGATCATCTAAATGCATGCAGAGGAATAAAAGCCAATGGAAGGTATATTCAACATAGAACTAGCAGACACAGCTTTCTTCTCTTCCACTGATTATGAAAATGAAGACAATCTTAAAGCTGTTTGGGATAACTACCTGCATAAAAAAGAGCTTATTAAAGGGGAGGATTTTTTTTTGGTCATTTATTAGTCTTCCTTCAAAGAAATAATAATAATAATCATCTCTGACCTGTCTGATCTTTCAGAAAGATAGGCTACCATATTTTAAATGATCACCGTCATCTTTGGTCCCCAGTAAAACTGAAACCTGAAGCAGTTCACAGTAGACATTAACTTCTTAGGATGACTTTTAAGGGAGTGAGGAAAGGTGGAGTCCACAGAGTGCTCTGGACAAAGACAGCCGTGTAGTTTTTATAGGTCTCCATAGGAATTAGGCCACACTGGTTTTAGGAATATAGCTAAATTTCTCTTTCCTCTAGCTCTATTCACAGGATGTGCAAAAATATTCTGTGAATGGAATTGATGGCCATGTTTGTAGGTTTCAGAATTGGATCTCAGATCTCTTGGCCCAGTTCTCAGTTCCTGTCACAATTTTCTCTCTAATATTTTCTATGGATACCTACACATCTCAGCATGACTAAAGCAGACTCCTAGTCATTTATTCTTTTTACTTCAGGACCTCCACTATTCCCCTTTCACTGTAGATGAAGATTGCTGTGTCTATGGCCTTTTTTAGGATCATAACTATTTGTGCCATCTCTGATTATGCCCTCTCATTAAACACTTCAGATCCAGATGGCATTTGTTTTGTAGTGTCTTTCAGTATGTTTTGTCTAATATGTTCTTCCACATTTGTTCATGTTCTTATTACCTCGTATCTCAACTTTTTCATAACATCTTTTCACCTGATTTTTGAAAGTATTACCTTAGTAACATCAAATCAAAATTAAGCTGCAAAGATAATTTTCTTTGTCTGTATTTTTTGCTATTTCAGCATTTTTAATTGCTCTATTCAGAAGTTAAAGTAAAGTAAAGCTTTAGTTGCACCACTGTGTTTAGTTTTGAACCAACTGAAAAGAGTCTGAAAGACAGCACTGAGGTTGATGAGAAGGCTTATGTGGACAGACTTGATGAGTCAGGGTTGTTTAACCTAAAGAAGAGATTTAAGATAGAAAGGTATGAAAGCCTTCAGCTATGCAAAATGCTGCTGCAGGGATGAAAGGAAAAATCTGTTTTCCACGCTCAAGTTGGATAGGACAGAAAAGAATGGGTTTCAACTGCAACAGGGAAGTAAATCTTACTACTAATATGAATTTTTTTTATAGTGATCAAAGTTAGTAAAGCACTGGAACAGATTGTCTAGGGAGCTTGGGAAACTCCTCCTTTGGAGATATTTAAAAATAGCTTGGACCAATATGTACCTGAGGTGATACTGGCCTTGTTGATTATGCCATCTGGCAGGGAGGATGGATTAGATGATCTCTTGGTGTAACCTTCCAGCCCTATTATGATTACAATGGTGATATTGCTGAATTTATCCACTTTCTTGAGAGCTTTGAAGACCAAGAACTAAGACCTGAAGTTTGATCTGATAACTGAGAAACAGTCAGCATTTAATCAAAGAAAGAAAGTGGCTTGTTGAAGCGCATCTACTCTATTTAAATGTTAAAACATTGGAAATTTTTCTATATATAGGAATGTATTCCCGTGTGAAGTGTGTTACTGTAATACTCTGACTCAAAAGATAAAAAATATATGGCTCACCGTGGGCACACTAGCATCTGACAAGCTGGAATACTGCCTCCTCACTATCCACAGATGAAAGAAAGTGCAGCAGCTGTTACTATTCAGGTAGCTGGTAGTGATGAAGAGCCCAGGAGGAGCCTGAGGCGGTCTACTGCCTTGACAATTGCAGGACAGATGGCCTTAGTTGTGATTTATATTACTAAATATTTCCGTCTTTCCATCTCCATGTTGCCTGAATCAGTTGAAAAAAGTTCAGGTGGTCTTCACCCAGGGACTGACTCAGGTAATGAGGCATTATTCTTGTAAGCGGTGCAGAATTAGATACTATCAGCATGTGTGTAAAAGTATGCAGGAACTTTTGTTTAAGATCAGTCTTAAGTGCTTGTAAATTCATCTTTTTTTATGTTTTTGAATTATGGTATATTTATTCCTTATAGCAGTAAGATTGTGTGAGTAGCAAGTTTCAATAAGGCAACTTTAGAACAATCATTCTTTCATCCAGTCAAAAAGCTTTCTTTAAAACTTTCTTGTAGTAATGCTGCACTCCCAGTAGCAGAAGCATGAGATTCCGCAAGAGCACTTCTCAACAAACTGATGCCAGAATTTCTGATCAATTAAAAATAAGTGGAGACAAAGGATCACAGCATGAATTGCAGAACTTTGATCTTCTGAACTGTAAAGGGTGGTTTTAAGCCGAAAGTTTAAGTTTCCAACTTGTTGAAATCCGAAAACATTTCTAAGGATTTTTTATCTGGGAGGGATGGATTAAACAGGAAAGGGAATCCATTTTTTAGTATTAAGCTGAGGATTAAAAATCTTCTGAATTAACAAAATGCATTTACACTCTAGAGTTATTCAATTAAATATTCTTTAGTGCCTGTGATTGAAAAGGAGAAGATAGATCACTTAATTTCATTTTGGCTATGAGGTAGGACAAATTGTCTTTCTAGGCCCTACCTTGTCCAAATCTGCTTTTTTTTTCTATAAATAAGAAAATTGATTTTTAAATATTTTTTCATGTGATTCCTTAATAAATAACACTTTCTGAGAGAAAACAATAAAAAGGATGTTTTCCTTCCTTGATGTAGATATGCATCTGAAATGCCTCAATAGCTTCTTCACAGCTTTGATCTCTTGGTTGGATATCTCTTTTCCATAAAGTATTCTTCAGGTTATCATTTTAAAATACTCTGGGCAGATAATGCTACTCTCTCTTTTCCATATTGGGATTTTCAGCAGAAAACATACTGTAACACATATTTTATAGAATATATATACACACACACACACTTATTTGTATGCATATCTGTATATGTTATAGAAAAGTTGGAAGAGACCTCAGGAGATCATCTAGGAAGGTTAACTTCAGAGTTAGATCATATTGCTCATGGCCTTTTCAAGTCAGGTTTAGAAAATCTCTGTTTCACTGCTTAACTTCACCGTGAATTTTCTTTTCCTCATATATAGTCAGTATTCCCCTTGCTTCAACTTGTGACTGTTGCTGCTTGCTGTGCATGCGTGAGAAGGGTCTGGTTCTGTCTTTTTAATAACTGCCACTTTAGATAGCTCAGTTTTAAGTACACACATATGTATGACTGCTTAATGATATAAGCAGTTGCACAGGAGTGTTTTATGGAAGTTACTCAAACTATCACACTTATGGAGAAATTATTGTTTTCATTCTCTACCATATCATTTGCCATTCATGGCATATTTTTGCAAGCAGTTGTCTGTTTTCTTTGCTGTGAAGTGGGCAGACTTGACATCTGACAGAATCCTAAATTCTTCAGATATTCAGAGGTACTGAAAGCATCACAGAATCACAAAAACATTCCATCAAGAAAAATAAAGGATGCTGGCTCTTCTTTGTACAGTTTTCTTGGCTCTCCCACTCTTAGCAGCTGTTTGACTTGCCACACATATTCAGATAATATTCTCATAAGTTGCTTCAGTAAATATTAAAACACAGCAGAAAAGTAAGGAGGAGGATTCAGCCTTGGAAAAAAACATTACAGACTCTGACCAGAACAATTAGCCATGCAATAACGGTGTGCAATGTAAATACTCATGACTTAGAAATATATAACTTTACTACATCCAACTACAGTTCTAAAAAAGAGAAAGCAAACACTGAAAAAGAGCTTTCTTGGGGGATGGGAGGGCACAAAGAAGGGAAAGATGGGGATTGAAGGAGGAACCATCTTTTCTAACTTTCAAACGACAGCCTGAGATGTTTTTTGACTAAAACAACTGAATTCTAAAAAGTTGTAGTCAGACATTAGTTTTTGTCAGCTAGAGGGCCTACTTCTCCACAGTTGTGATTCTTTTTTTATTAACATCAAAGGGTCTTCATTTTTATCAAAACCGAGGATCTGGAGTGTTTTGTTCTGCCCTCATAATTTCCTGTAATTTTAAAAATATTTTTAAACTATGGCAAGGTAAGAACAAAGAATCCTCATTTTTCCTCCAATTATTTGTATACAAAAGTTCTTTTTTAGCATGGGTTTTGAAGAGCCAACTGGAAAGTTTAAAGTAAGGACATGTGAGACTTCAGAGATAATGTGTTGTTTTATGCTTGGATTATGCTCGTGCAGTCTGGAGCCACACATATGTTGAACTCATGTCCTATAAAATGTTCACTGTAAAAAAAAAATACACACCTATTTGTTTTATTATAACTAATGGCAAAAGTCAAGATATGTAGTCATTGATTCCAAATGTAGTGGCTACTGCCAAAAGTACAAATCTAACATCACTGATGAAACCCATTTTCTAGAGAGAAGATTAAATATTATTTACATCAATATAACTGTATTTTTACTCTGTTTTATAAAGACATTGAAAACTGTATTTCAGATATCCTGCCTGTATAGCAAACTATTTTTGATCAGATTTGATAAGATTGCCTTTGACAGTAAGATTTTTTCATCATCTCTCACCCACCTAATATTTAGCATATTTATTTTAGAATTATCAATAGAAACTAAAGGCCAATAATGTCTTCCTCTTGGTCACTGACCAACAGAAGAAATAAAAAGCAGGATCTCAAATGGACAGAGGAAGTTTTAGAGGAGCTGGAGACTTACCTGCAGAAGATTGTCAGCAGTGGAAATGGGTGGATTTTTGAGACACAAACCCACAAACTTCACAAGGAACAAAATGTAAGAGCATATCACAAAGATAAAAAGGAGGCAGCAATCTAATTTTAATCAAAGTGTAGACCTAGTGCACTGAAAAATATTCTGGTGAAGGTCCTAAAATAGAGTTTTGTGGTGAGCAAGGTGTGTCATGTAGTAATCAGAGGCCAGGAATTTTCCAGCAGGGCTGGATGCTGACGTTAATCAGCATCCGACTCATCACTGCTAGGCATCCCACCAGTCCCTCTCAAACATAAGCTCTCCAAATAATTTTACTATTACATTAATAAAGGTGGTTGGTTGGTTAAAAGAATCTAAACTGTGTTGCATTTGGCTAAAATGGAGCAAACTATTACCCACACAATGATACTCAATTACTCTGAGGCACCTTGAGACGTCAGTGCTGCTGTTGTCGGGAGTCTGTTAGCCCTGGTTGTGATGCATCCTCTGGCTCAGCTGTTTATACCTGCTCTGGCTCTCTGCCTGAGGCTCTCAGAGCCTCTTGTAATTTTTCCCTCATGGAATTTGGATGAAGTGCTAGCTGCTTCCCTGCCAAATGTGTCTGTGTGCATTGGCGACTTGATATGACCACAGGACCAATCTCTCAGGATACCACCATTGCATGTGATCATTGTTTCTCATTACAAATATGCAGCAGCTATTTCTGGGAGGTGGTGGCACCAAACACACATGATACTTCGCTTTTTATTTCACACTCTGCCACCTGATAGATCTGGAGGTCCTAAATCTTTGGCATGGCTTTTCTCACGGTACAAACATGCTTATTTTCATTCATTCTCTACTGAAGAAAATATTACTGTGAAACTCTATGTTTCAGCAGTGCTGTATTGTATTTTGAGACCTGAATATGACCATAACCTTTTTGGTATGTTTCTTATTCTGACATCAATCTTCAGAAACCCATTAGACTGGAGATTATAAAGACTATCTTTAATATTTTACAATAGATATTCTGAAACATCTTGAAAGTACCTGCAAGAAACATTCCACAGTTATCTGATAAATGGGATAGAGATGTAGAACATGGTCTTTTTTTCTTTTTTAACACAACTGTAAAAGACTGGGAGCTTCAACTCTCCTTTTTTTGTAAAATACTCAGGCTTTCATATTTGTACCAGCAAACATCACTCTGATTTCCCGCACCTGATTTTATCTGGACTGATGTTCTAGGTTTATACATCCATAGACTAACAATATTTAGCACATTTCTTTCCATGTAGAAATTAATTGGACATCTTCCGAATTGCTGTTTTGAGCAAAGCTTTAGTAGAGCTCTACTAGACCTTTGCTCAAAACAACAATTCAGAAGATGCGAAATGAAGGAAAGGCTGTAGTAAAGGTTTTCCTTTCATATTAGTAACCTGTAAATTCTATTTCAAAGTTATACTGATGTATTCCACTTTTCAGTTAGCTTGAAGATAGTATGCAGATAATACGATGTGTGGTCTCTGAAAACTGTGAATCAGCACATAAATATAAAAGCTACTCTCGACTTTTTCTGAAATCATCTATCATAATGGTGACTTCGGGACACACAAGTGCTACGCTGTCAAATCGATTGACACTATGAGTTGTAGGCTTTCATGAATCTGGGAAAGAGCAGATTGTTATACCACTTCAAGGTATCACGCATGTCAAATGGCCACTAGGAAGTAACACGAGAGTTTAGAGTTCCTTAAACCTGAATATCCCACTGTGGCAACAAATGCCTAATTTGAATCAGAACTTTGATCTAACATTTCATAGGCTCCATGATATTTTTTCCTCTATTCCTTTCAGCACAGCAAATGAGTACATCACACCACATACCTAATTCATAGCTGTTCTGTCACGTGATATGTGAAAGAGTGAACCTTATATCAAGCTGTTCAGTACTTTTAACCATATCGCTATCAGGGCTTCACCTGTTTTCTGATAATTTAAATGTTAAGCAAACAGCTTTAAATTTAAAATTCTGTTAACGCAATAATTGTCCTTGCATTTCAATCTTCTGGTGAAGTGCCTAGTGAAGAACAAGCACTCAGAGTGATCTTTTGTCTTACATATTTTGTTCTTGGAATATAACTCTTGTCATATAAGAACAGAAGGAATCTCAGCAGTTCTGTGATAATTCAGGTCCCCACCATTCTGAGTCCTTGTTATCTATGGCTGGTTTGAATCTGTGTCTTCCACAGTGGGGTCTTCATGTTTGTGTAGCCAATATGCAAATAAGCACTTTCTTGTGCTTATTCTTCTCTCAGTTCTTGTTTTCAAAAGTACTTTCTCCGGAAAACAGACATAATGATTCTCTTAGAATGGTTACGATTATTGGTAAAAAAAAAAAAAAATCCTAGTCAATCTAAGCCTCCAGTCATCACAGGTGTAGTTAACACAGGACCAACTAATGTAAGATCTTGGACAACTATGTTCAAAGTTTTTTTCTCTCCTTAAGAGCTAGCTGACAGCAGTCCAGGATGGGCATGTGGGTCCATGAAGAGATGCTTGTAGCAGCTCCAAATCAGTGCAATTGGAATAGTTTCTAGCCAGGACATTAAATACAATGAAAATATCTATAAATCTCCACAGGTATTCATGAAATGAATGTAACTGCAGAGAAATCATTTGAGCCAGGTTCTATCTTTGTTTGAGACACTGTTCTCTGCTCTTCCTTCCCCTTCAAGAAAGGCATGCCTGTTTCTCTGTAGAGACATCTGGACATTTTGTTTCAGCCTTGTTGAACTGATGCTTGTGTATGCTTCTCATGACCTCTAGCAATTTTTCCAAGCATAGTAATGTCATCCAGGCAATTCTGGAGTCTAGGCTGCCTGCAGAAAATCATGGACATCAGTCTTCAAAAGTACTGGTTGCAAAATACGTATATACACAGCATTTTTAAAATTTATTGGACAACTTGTTCTATAAGTTTTTTTCCCTTGCATAACTCCACACAGAAATCCATGATCTTTAGACAGAATTAAATGCAGGCGTGCATTTGATACTGCTCTACAGGATAGGTATAGCAAATAAAGAGACACTGTCATATATACTTCAATAACCTGATTTGGTCTGCACATGTGGGATTTTGGGAGATTGCTTTGGGTTTTTTTCACTAGTGTAACAAAAACATTAACAGTGTACTTCTAGAGAGCACCTATGACTGCAACTATTCATATTCAAAATAGAACCCACTCTCCTGGAGACACCACATATTTTAAATCGGGATCTATGATAATGCCAGAAGATAATGTCTGTCCTTTCCCTAAAGTTTGCATTTCTCTGGTAGGATCATAATAATTTTCAGGTTTTGTGTAGATTCTCATCAACAGCACAGCTTTCCTTGTATGTTAAGTGTTTCCCAACCTTACAGCTTTACAAATGTAGCATCATTGCCAGTTTCCTCAACCTCTGCTCTAAACCCTAAACTTTTCTAATTCCAGTGAAGTCACAACAGTTATGGTAGGTCTGATTCAAGCAGTAAGTGTTCCCTAATGCATGGTGTTGCTGTAATCATGCCATATGCCATGTTCTATGACCATTTTAGCTTCCACAGTTGCATGGGAGAATCAGCTTCTTTACAACAGTTTCTCAGACCAGGTCTGTGTTGACAAAACTTAAAGCATTCAGCTAAGGCGAGTCCTTTAGACAAGGGAAGAAAAAAATGAACATGAATGAAACAATATTTAACACCTGCAAAGACTGAGTAGAGAGTACATGCTGGTTTCTGCTCCAAGACGATGTAAAAGCAGCAATGCTCATTCCTCAAAAAGCTGTGTTGCAAATTACAAGTCCGTTGTTTTCCAACACTGATCCAAGTACTATAAGGGATTGTAGGCATGCCTTGGAGCTGCAGAAACAATACGTACTGATGTGGAAGACAGAGGGATTTCTTTTTTATCACCAATTTGTCCTACCCAATGGAAGTGTGCATCAACTTCTGGTAATTTAAAGGACTGCACAGGAAAAAGATTGCAACAGCCCAGCATGGCCCCAGGGGCAGGGTACTCCACGAAGCTACACGCGTTCAGGAGTGCCTGTTTTTCCCTTCCCTTCAGAACAAATAAGCAGTGCCCTCTACTGTCCAGCACCAATACTACAGCACACACCTCACTTGCAGTTAGTTTACAGACGTGAAAATGATGACCCAGTGCAAGGGCATAGACCTTCTTTCCCTTGGCGCCCTAATTTTCCTACTTTTTTCCAGGGAGTCAGATTTTCCTGTGCATCCACAAAGGTGTTCGTTTGCCAGGTTTGACCCATATTATCATCCCATGTCAAAAACTATAGCATTTATGACATCACAGCCTCATTTGAGTCTAATGTGAAGTACCCATATTTGGCCTTTGTCTAAGGTTTTACAATTTTTAAGAGATTTATATGCATTTTTTTAAACATGGTAACAATTTTTAATGACCTATAACATCATCCCAAACCCAGGAATCACTCTTCTCATGAGTTTGCACTAAACACAGGTTAGTGTAAGAAGCTTCCTCTTGCAAGTATAGGAGAAGCAGCTAGGAATATGGCTGTCAGCCACATTGTAATAGTAACCTTAGTAATTTTCTCTGACTTCCTATCCTCAGCAGTTCTGACAATCATAATCCATAGTTAATGGGGTTTGGTCTGTATTGATTAGACTGACATACACAAAGCAGTTCTGGATTTAGCCCCATATCAAAATTCACCTATCAAGTGACCAGGAGAACACATATACAAACATCTCAACTTTCTCAGGTTTGTGTTCAGTGTGCGGGTCTGAGATCTGTGCTTTCAAGATGGGTTGGCAGGCCCCATATAACAATGACATTAATCTGTACACGGTTGATGTCAACTAAGACACATGTCTTTTCTGTACACTTGCAAGCTTTTTTTGCATTTCTGTTTAGGCCAAGGTCTCCTTTTCTCCTTTAATGAATGGCTCTGCAGTGTTAGTTATATACTTGACATGAGAACTTACAGTCTGTGGTTTTCATTCCTTAATTTTTCAATAGTTTTGTCAACATCATCATGGGCAACTGAGTTTTATGTTTATTGCCATAGTATGTCACAAATAAGGCCCCTTAATCTTCACTTAGGTAATTCTTAATACTTTTTTACCCATTTCAGTGGACAACTTGGCATAGCAGCATGATTAGGTGCTAGTTTGGGTAAATAATTAGTACTAATTAGTCATACATTTCTCTACATTGATGAGTGTTCCCCTGAAGTTTCATTCATCTTCCTGGTTGGGTAGGAATGTCTTTATGGTGGTCTCTCTGCTCATCCTGCCATGAATTTCCCCATGTATACTGTTGCTGTTAGGTGAAGATTTGTACTTTTGCTTTTTTATGTTCATCCTATCATTTTTACTCTCCCCAAAGGTGCCCCCAAACTGCCCCAGCTTGGACACCAAACTATCAGTACCTTCTACACCATTCACATTTTCCAATGAAATATCTCAGTTGCTGTCTGCACCCTTACAATAGTGGGAACAGTGTCTACCTGAGGATTAGAAGAATGAAGCTGCATATCATGGTCCATTCAAAGTCGTTGAAAAAATGACACAGAAAACCTGCTGACACCTTTGATATAGCAAAATATTTAGTAACAGTTCTGAAGGTTTTCTGGTTGGTAGTATAAGCAAGTTAGCATTTCCATGTTATTTACATATTGCTTTTGCTGATCTGTGTGTAAGTGAAAGCTTTCATTTCTTTTTTTCCTAAAGTGTCTCTCATTGGAGAAGACCTTCCCCAGACCCAGTCCTGAGGCTCTTGTTCTTCAAGAGTAATTCCACAAGCCATTTTATTTTCATTTGGGATCTCTAAAGGCATAATGTGCCTTCATTTGTCAAATTATCCCAATTAATCTTGTTTCCACAGTAACAAATTGACTGAATGCTAAAAAAGAGAGAAGACATTAATTAAGCAAGACTTACAGTTAGAATTTTAGATGCAGATTTGTGAATAAAAAGTAAATAAAGCACACAAAAAAATCCCATCTTGTATTGTACAAGGCTCTTTTGCAGATGGCTTGGCTTATCTCACCAAAAATTCTTCCCGTATGTCCTACCTTCAAAAAACTGGGGCATCCAGCATTCACAGAATCATCTTTCCTGCCATAAAGCATTGATGGTTTCCTTTTGCTATGTGATATGGTGTCTAGAGCTAGAAATAGATCTGGATGCAATATTTTTAAAAGTGAGATCACTAGATTTACACTGTGGTTTCCTGTGTTTTCTCTTCTGTTTCTAATAATCCTTCACATCTTAGGCGTCTATTTGTCAGATGAACTGAACATTAAACTGATGTTTTTAAAGCACTATCCACAATAACTCTGAGACTTCTTTCCTCAGTGGTAGTAATTTCATGTCCCTCACTCTGTGTGTACAGTTAAGCTTATGTTTCCTCATATAATTTACAGATCATTATTTATTCTGTAGTTTTAGGTGTACCAGAGATGGAAAAGTGGACAAATACCCACTAAGAACTACAAGGACAATGCCAGGGTGTACAGAGATGCAGCTAGAAAAAAAAAAGCTCAGCTCAAATTGAAATGGGCCAGAGATGTCAAAAACTACAAGAAGGGATTCTTCAGGTATATAAGCAAGTAGAAACAGAAGGAAAATATTGGCCCACTGTTAAACAGGAGAGGTGAATTAGTCACCAATAACACTGAAGAGGCAGAGGTTCTCAACACTTTCTTCATCTCTGTCTTTACCAGCACTGTCGGGTGCCAGACCATGAGAACAAAAATCCAGGTTGATGCAAACACAGAACCAACATCAGTGAAGGAAGAGTTTGTAAGTGAACTATTACAGGAGCTTGATCCCCACAAATCAATGGGCCCTGACAATATTCACCAGAGTGTGTTAAGAAAGCTGGCTGATGTCATTGTGAGGCTGCTCTCCATAATCTTTGAGAAGTTGTGGAGACTGAGGAACATCCCAGAAGACTGGTAGAAGGCTAATGTCACCCCCATCTACAAAAAGGGCTTAAAGGAGGATCCAGGAAATTATAGGCCTGTTGGTCTTACTTCAGTCCCTGGAATGAATCCTCCTAGGGGGCTATCACAAGTCAAATGAAGTATGTGATTTGGAAAAAGCAGCATGGATTCACCAATGGCAAATCATGCTTCACAAACCAGGTGACCTTCTGTGACAAAGTAACCTGCTTGGTTGATGTGGGGCAAACAATGGACATTGCTAGATTTCTTCAAGGCCTTTTATATGGTTTCCCACAGCCTCCTCCTTGAGAAACTAATGTATTACAGCCTATACATGTGGCCTATGCAGTGGGTGGGGAACTGGCTGACTGGCCACACCCAGAAGGTGGTCACAAATTGCTCCTTTTCAAACTGGCAATCTGTCACAAGTGGGGTCTCCCAGGGACCGATATTGGGCCCAACGCTGTTTAATATCTTTATAAATGATCTGGATGATGGGATCAGGTCTACCCGGATGAAGTTTGCCAATGATACCAAATTGAGTGGGGAAGTGGACATGTCAAGATGGGAGAGCCACTCTGCAAGGCAACCTGGATAGGCTGAAGGAGTGGGCTAACAAAAGGGTTATGAAGTTCAACAAAGACAAATGTAAGGGCCTGCACCTGGGAAAACATAATCCAGGAGTGAAGCACAGTCTGGAATCTGCCTGGCTGGGGATAAGCTCTGTGGAAAGGGACCTGAGGGTCCTGGTGGACAACAAGCTCAATATGAGTGAACAGCGTGCTGCTGCAGCAAAGAAAACCAAAAGGATGCTGGGTTGCATCAATAAAGGCATCATCATCAGAGATAAAGAAGTCATTATCCCATTCTACTCAGCATTTTTCAGGCCATAGCTGGAATACTGTGTTCAGTTTTGGTCCCACAAAAAAGATGTGGACAAGCTGGAGACGGTCCAGAGAAGGGCCACAAAGTTGATCCAAGGACTGGGAAGCCTGCCATATGAGGAAAGGCTGAAAGAACTGTGTTTGTTCAGCCTTGAGAAAAGGCAGCTTAGGGGAAACCTTATCACCATGTACCAGTATTTAAAGGGTGGCTACGAAGAAGACGGAGGCTCCCTTTTTACAAGGAGTCACATGGAAAAGACAAGAGGTTATGAGTGCAAGGTACTCCTTGGGAGACTTCAGTTGGACACAAGAGGAAAATTTTTGACAAGAGCAATCAGCCATTGGAATAATCTCCCCAGGGAAGTGGTGGATTCCCCAGCATTGGCCACTTTTAAGATTCACTGGACAGGGTGCTGGGCCATCTTGTCTAGATTGTGCTTTTGCCATGAAACATTGGACCAGATAATCCTTGAGATCCCTTCCAATCTGGCATGATATGACTTCATGATTCTATTTTACCACTGTCAGTCAGTATCACAAGACCTCCTGAATCTTTGTCACCTTTATTACTCTTTTTCATAGACTTATAGGTGCCTAGATCACTCTTTGAAGCCCTTTTAAAAACTTTTGTTTGCCAATTTCCATTCCTCTGACACTAAGGCTGGTAGATTTTGTGGAAGCTTCTTCTCATCTAATGATCAGGTTCTAGGGATCCATTTGCTCAAAAATTAATGGTGTATTCATCTTCTTCTGACATGTTTTCCAAAGGCACTCTGAAAAAAAATCCTTACAGCCAATGATGCTATTCTCACAATCTGGGCATACCTTGTTGGCACTAGAAATTTTTTCAACTACAAGGATCTGTTTTGGTTTATGGTATTTACCACAGAACAAGCTCAGTGCCCTGTCATTTGTCAGCTGGTATCCAGTGTCCTTTCTTCCACAGGTCCCTCTTCTCTGTCATGCCACAATGTCAAAGCAATGTAAAGCCTTCAAGAGATTCACACTAAAGTAAGTGGAATTCTGGAGCTTGGCAAACTGTAATCGCTTTATTTCTAATTATCTTTGAAATATTTACACAAACACAAACACAGTCCAGCCTCTGGGTCCCGCACCATTGCAATACTACTCTTCCACATCAGACCAGATGCCCATTCTTCAGTATTTCTTGTATGTTTTGTCTTTTGATGAATGTCTTTCTGTACCAGGTGCAGGTGCCCAGGCTCTGGAAGTGGGGGGCTGCAGGGGTGGCCTCTGTGAGGACAGGCCAGCAGCTGCCTCATGCTGGACACAGATGGTGCGAGCCAGTTCTAGCTGGCTCCAACCAAGCCACTGCAGGACATAGCTAAGCCCCTCAGCCAAACTGGTGGCATCTCTGGGAAAGTGTATTTAAGAAAGGACAAAAAATGCTGGACAGGCCGGGGCGGGGTGGGGTTGGGTGAACAAACAGAGTGAGAAGCAGAAGAGGGAAAACTAAGATCATAGAAGGAGGAAGAGGAGGAGGAGTGCTGCATGGCACCGGACTAGTCATTGCAGACTGTGAAGGACCTGCTCTGGAGCAGGGGGATGTTCTTGACAGGAGCTGTGGCCTGTGGACAGCATGCACTGGAGCCAAGGAAAAGCACGAGGAAGAAAGAGCAGAAGAAAGAAACTCTTACGCAAAAAAAATGGGTATTTTCTATGGCCAGGTAGTGTTACAGGTTTCTGACTTTTCCTAACAATACATTCACTGGATGGGCACAGTACAGCAAAATAAGCTGTCTCAAACCATGCCAAGCTATTAGTTGCTCATTTGAGATGTTAGCTATCAGATCTCAAAACTATTGCGGGTTAGACAGCCATTTCCATCTAGTTAGCAGCTGTGAGAAGTACCACAATAACAAAAGAAGGGTAGCAATAGAGCAATACCACTTGCTCAGAGAAGTGGGGTTTGTGTACCTGGCCCTGTGACAGCCATTAAGGAACTGTCAAGAAAGAGTAGAGAAGCTAGTCAGCAGTAGCTAATTAATTAAGGAATATAACAAGAGAGGCATTCAGGCAAAAGGGTAACTGCCTGGAAAGCTGAAGATTGCTCTTAAGGAGCTGAGTAACACCAGAGAGCTCCTGCAGGAGAAAGACCAGAAGGTTTACAAAGATGGCTGAGAAGAAAAGAGAGACAGATAACACATTCAATTAATCACAGCTGGATTTCTGAAGAGTGCGTCTTTTTAATGCTTAGAGAAAGAATAACACTAAAATAGTAAAGTTCTTTCTAATAACCAGCTTTTATTTTCAAGTAACAAACACAAGTTCTGAAAGGTTTTTTAAATAACCAGTTATTAAGCTGAAGAGACTCAGATATCTTACAGCTAAATATCTTGAGACTTATTGACTTAAGTCACACAGTAAACATTAGTAATGATTTTCATTTAAATTTGATAGTCATTGCCACCATTATGATTCTTTAAATGAGCAGCAGTTCCAGCTCTCTAAATCCCTGTCCTTATCTCAACCCACTAGCCCTTCAATATATTTTTTTTCTCTCCCTGGTCCAGCTGAGGAGGGAAGTGATAGGTGGCTTGGTGGCACCTCTCATCCAACCAAGATTAACCCATCACATTTCTATAGCTTCAGTTGAATAATTCTGTTCTATATAGCACTAGGCCAGTTCCTTTATCCCTCTAAAGTCTCAAAGTGGTTTGACTATAGATACTATATAATGTAAATATTAAAGGGGTGATGTCAGAAATATTTGTAGGAACAGGTAACACCAAAAGACCTGACATTGTGACTACAACATTCTCAATCTTTAAGAACATCTTTTTTCTTGTATCAATTATTTTCATATTAACTTTAGTTTCTTATAATAAAAAACAGTTGAACAATGTTATTTTGAACTTTTTGAAAAGGGAATTAGGGAAAATACAAGACAACAATGCTCTGTAAATACTTAAATATGACTGAAAAAAACCCTTACATTTTCATCATGTAATAATGCCTCTATTAAATCAACTTATTTATAGAGCAACTGTCTTATGAAGTCATGCTAATGACATACCAAATTAACATAGACAGTTGGTGTATATTTTACTAGACAAGATTTTTGATTTATTTCCCATTTGAAGTGCCAAAATTTGTCAGCATCGTCTCATGCATTTGGAAAGCTGTTCTTTCAACTGTACATATATATACAATATACTACAGGAACTGAAAGCAGGCATTTAAGACTGACTTGAACCAACTCTGAACCAACTAGAGATGTTTCTGAAATGTACATTTCATCAAAAAAAGAAAGAAACAAAGCAGCCTGAATAAGGTAAATATTGCCTAGAAGCACATGTTCACAAAAGGCAACTAATATAATGAAGAAGATCTTCATACTGAACGATGGTTATAACAGTTCTATAAATTTACCTAGATTTTTTAGGTGTTTCAATTTTCCTGCACTCACATTTTCTCTGTTTTGCTTCATGTATGTATTTCAACTTTTTGACCTCTTCAGACACTGAAATATAAAATATTAAAATTATTTAAAATTCAGCAATTAACCATACAGTAAACTTGCATGGGTTCTTGCCCTAGAAATGAAATGTTAGCTGTTTCTTGTCAGTTAGCCTTTGATGTTTTACACACATACACAGAATAATAAAGATGTATTGATTGACTTCTGTTGAGGTTAACCTTAAGATTTGTTACACTGAGCAGTGAGCACTGACTTAGTCAAGACAAGGAAGGAGAATCAATCTCATATTTTCATCAAAATATCAAGACATTTCTACATAGGTATAGAATTTATTTATATCTGGAACTCAGATTTGTAATGAATGAAAATCAAGAAGTGGAAATATAACAACTTTTTCTAACAGTTTAAAGAAAGGAGTAAAAGTGTTTCTGCAGTAGTGAATGGCTTGCCAAGAATTAATTCTGTTTCAGGGAAACTGAATATTTGTGTGTGAAGATTGTCCCAAAACATAGTTTTATGGCCTCTGAAAGTGAAAGAGGTGAAACTTATGACTATACTGTTATAATATGTTCCAAAGTTTTCTGAGCTGTGAGGTTAGTCAGAAACAGACAAACAGAAAACATATACTTTAAATGAGAGCAGAATTAGTCCTTGCTTGAAAATTCTTATTTAAAAAAAAAAAAGGAAAAAACCATGTACACGAACAAGTAAAATAAACCACTTTCTAGAAGTCATTCTTAGTCTAATAATTAAAAAAAAAATCAAACCACAGACTAGGCTTCTCTCCATTTTTCCATTCACCATATATTTACTTTAATCAGCTCATTCAATGTATAAAGTTTATTTTCTGCATGAAAGTTAGTGGAGTGGGAAGAAACACAAAAGAAGATCTGATCATCTTTAGAAGTTCTAAAATTACTTACTATGTATATAAGAAAGAATAAATATTTTGTATGATTCTAACAAAATTAAAAATCAGCACCAAAATTCCTTACATATCTGCTTTACCAAGCCTTTCTTCTCCAGGAATCATAATGGAGTCACAAGCAGTTATTAATAATTCTGCAAATACAAATCTGTAGTGGTTAAACACCTAGGTTAGCATCTCAGCTCAAGGCAGAAGTCACAGAATAGAATCATAGAATCATAGAATGGTTTGGGTTGGAAGGGACCCCTAGAGGTCATCTAGTCCAACCCCCCTGCAGTGAGCAGGGACACCGCTAACTAGATCAGGCTGCTCAGAGCCCCATCCAACCTGGCCTTGAATGCTTCCTGGGATGGGGCCTCTCTGGGCAACCTGTTCCAGTGTTTCACCACCCTCATTGTAAAGAATTTCTTCCTTATATCTAGTCTAAACCTACCCTGTTTAGTTTAAAACCATTACCCCTTGTCCTGTCACAGCTGGCCCTACTAAAAAGATTTTCCCCACCTTTCCTATAGGTCCCCTTTAAGTACTGAAAGGCCACAATCAGGTCTCCCTGCAGCCTTCTCTTCTCCAGGCTGAACAAGCCCAATTCTCTCAGTCTGTCCTCACAGGAGAGGTGCTCCAGCCCTCACATCATTTTTGTAGCCCTGCTCTGGACCCGCTCCAACAGTTCCATGTCCTTCCTGTGCTGAGGGCTCCAGAGCTGGACGCAGGACTCCAGGTGAGGTCTCACCAGAGCTGAGCAGAGGGGCAGAATCCCCTCCCTCGACCTGCTGGCCACGCTTCTGATGCAGCCCAGGGTACAGTTGGCCTTCTGGGCTGCAAGTGCACATTGCTGGCTCAAGTCCAATCACATCTCCCATCTACTTGATGAGCATGCCATAGTCACTAAAGAAATGGGGTTTATCCTTTTTTGCCATATGAATAACTAACTTTGCATACCTGATTTTTCTGAATTTAAGTTTTCCAGCTTATGATTGTTTTCAGAAGACAAGACTGTCTTACTTCATTTTTAAAGAAAAGATGCGTAAGCCTACTGTCACAGTGGGATACCAAGCCATCAATCCCATATTAACAGAGCCCTCAATGCACACATATAAATACTCTCAAGTCAAGCGACTCAGGTGTTTCAGTAGTCCATCTGTCCTCAGTGTGTTTTCCTGCCTAACACGAGGTGATTCTTTACTCAACTTGTATATGCATCTGGGTTAGCCTACTGCACTGCAAAGGATGCCAAGCTGGATTACATTTTGAGTGACAGAGAAAAGAACATCTATCACTTTTGGTCCTCTTTTGTCTAATATTTTTTGCCCTTGACCCATCTGAAAATAAATTTTACCCTTGTTTGCTGATGAGCAGATGGAAGGAATCTTCCACCTGACAGCACCATGCTTTTTTGACAGTCACAGATGCCTGCTCGGCACATATTTATCGTGAATGGCTTTCTCTTACTGTCCTGTTGGCTGCATTATGTTGTGGAAAACAAAGCAGGAATTATCAGGGGTATCTGGACATAAATGGATGATAATCAATAACTGCAAAAAATAGGTAGAGCACATGTAAAAAAAAAGATAAAATTAATTCATTGTAAAAAGGTAATTCTACAATGTCTCAGTTTCCTGTGATAGAAGCAAATGATGGTATAAGGAGAACAAACACACCGTTTGTTGAAAACCTATGTATTTGAATTTGTATCCCTTTATAACCAGATTTTAAACTGTTGATAAAATGTGTATGGAGCTAAAAATATTTGTCCTGAAGACTGCAGCTACCAGTTGGTATAGGCATGCACGTGCTGAAAAGAATAACAGGGAAATGGCTAGAGAGACAAGTGAAGGGTACATCACCTTCAGATACAAAATTTGCACTTGAGGAACCTAGTGGTCCAGAAATACTTAGATCCCTCTGAATACAACTCTCTTCTGCATCATCCGTACATCAGGGAATCTCCCTCTGGTCTCACTGTACTGAAGATCTCTCCCAGTTACCTAGCACCGTGTAGTGAGGATGTACCTTTCTGTCCTCTCTATCCAAAGCCTCATCTTGGAAAACCCTGCAAAATTTGAGCAAATGGAACTTGTTGATGAGGGCAGGCTAGTTCTTTTGTACCATACTCTCACTTTTTAATATAATGGCATTAAGGGAAGTATACATCCTCCTTAGACGTAAACTTTGAACAGCACTGAGCCTTGAATATTTCTAAATCTCCTACATGTGCTGCAGAATTATAGCAGAGAGATATCAGAGCATGGACTGGACTATAAAAATCCTTACAACAGTTTTTGCAGAATGCAGATAAGCCTGTTTGTTAGCCACAGAGTTAATAACAGAATATTTTACCAGTGTTTTTTTTCATTTCCCACTATTGCTAAAGAATAGACCAGAAGGTTAGGGAGGACAAAATCGTAAACTAAAAAACCTGAAGGTCATTGCTTGGTTCTTCTATTTGGCCATTTACTAAAAAGAAAGAAGTAGGGGATCCAATAGGAACTTCACTTCCTTCTTCCCATAGAAAAGAGAGGTTAGGTAAGAGAAGGGGAATATTGGTGTTTTTTCCCTTTGAAAGTAGAACATATATCTTCATGAATCACAGCTTTCACACGCTACCTCCTTTACATTTTTGACAGAGGTCCTGCTAGGATCTTCATCTTACAATGCCCTGGTACAATCAGGACTTTATCAGGAATTTATTTATCCCTTTTGGACTATGGCTACAGATTTTCTTTTCTCTGGACATCTTGCTGACTTAATACTTAGGAGGGTAACCAGAAAAAAATTCTTCATCCTCTGAGAATTTATGAGATTTAAAAGTTTCCCATCCTACATGTATCTTGAAAATTGAAATCCCTAACTTCCAAAAAATAATTGAGATGGCATGAATTAAAATATTTTAATATTTTATTTTTACATCAACCTAGAAATGCTTAAAAATTTTTAATAGTGAATGAATGTAAATTTCTCAACAGTAGTAATTTTGCAAAAAAAATCCTTGATTTTTTTCATTTTCTTTTTGAACATGAATATTTTTCATGCATTCTAAAATTCATTGCATTTAAATTCATGCTTGCAAATAAATGGTGACAGTTTTGACAATATAACATTTTTCCATTGGAGGGAAAAATTAAAAAATCATTAAAAGAAATCCAAACAATCTCTTGAGCAAAGGTACAGTTTACTAGCATGCTGGTGTGCTGATGCTTCTGTTGTCAGAGAAAGACTAGAGGAACAGGTGGTGGTATGTAGACGTGTACATTTGGATTGATAGTTTACACTGCTGCTCAGCGACTATATAAAGATGTGGCTCCCTGAAAGATATTTACAAGTTCAGGTATATGTTGTTGCCTTACCTCAGTAGGTTGTTCCACACATCCAAAATTTTTTTTCTCTTTCATTTTTCATTCCCAGCCTATTTCAGCTTTTCTTCCTCTCCCTATACCTTGTTTCTTGTCCCCTCTTACTTCTGTCCTTCTCTTCCTGTCCTATCTCTCAGTCTCCATTCATTCATCTATACTCCAATTTACAACACAGTACATCATGAACTACATTTTCAAGAACAGAAAAAAATCTCCTCAGCGTCAGGGCAGTGGAAATATTTGTACAAAAGCTACAAAGGGGGTAGCTTAAAAAAACCAACACAAAACCAAAACCAAACCAGAAATAAAAAAAAAAATCTAAAAGGAGATTAATTTGAAATCTTATTTCTTGAGGGTCTCACTCACGTGTTTTGAATGCTTTGAAGTCAGCATCATTTGCTGTAGTACCGTAGCTAGTGGGTGTACATATCCTGTTGGGTCCAAAGGAGAAAAGGTAAACCTTTTCAACCTGTGTGATAAACCTGTCTGTGACTTACATTGTCCTACAGCAAAAAAGAGAGTGGGTAAAGTGATTGCTTTGGAATTGCTTCCTGGTGATGCTGTGGGCATAGAGAAATTGCCTATTATCACTTACTCTGGCAGACTCTAAACTCTGTCTGTCACTTTAATACTCAGGAAAGCATTATATATATACACACACACATATTATATATATTTTGCATATATACATACACACACACGCATACTCACAAACTCAAGCATGCATAGACTGTGTGCTTAAGGTTACTCATAAGTGTTTTACTATTGCTGAGACAGGATAAATGCCTCAGCATTATAAAAGAAGATCCTTTCAATTACATATATCATCAATAGCTAGTTATAGATAAGTATGTAACTTGTGTGTGCAAAGTCTATTAAATAATATAGCATAATGCCAGGACCTTTTTAACAGAAATAAGTATCAGAGGTAAAAATAAACTATTGTCTGTGCTCCCACCCTAAAGACATAAAATGTATTGTTTTTCAGAGATTTTTGAGATCCTCCAGAAACATTCTGTGTAATGTACAATTCCTGAATGCCTTTTAAGATTTCACTGTCTGCAAGTGCCCCTCTGCTCCCACTTCTCCTTCCTCTTCCTCCACCCCCATCCCCTCATGTTTCAGGAAAAGTGTACTCCAGCCTTCACTGGCTATAAACAGGTAAAGCTGACATATGGTCAGTGGTATTTTAGGGCCTGCAAGTTGTGGTGAATATTCAGCTTTTCTTTTTTTTTTTTTTTTAGCTTCAAAGAGAGTTGTTTTTCTATCTCTCCATGGCCATCTTGCTATCATTCATGCAAGGCAAGAAAGACAGGGAAGATCCAAACATCCAGGATTTTCTTCTCTTCTTTGACAGGCACTAACACTGTTCCTAAGTGCTGCCACTTTTCACCCTGGAAAAGAATCTTTTCTGACCTGCACGGCTGTCAAAAACAGACACATATGAATGAGCCCTGTGTAGGCTGAGAACTGCAATATCAAAGCACCATTATTTACACACCCTACCTGAAAACACTGGTCCTAGGCACCCCTCGCCCTGTCTCCTGCTTAGTTTAACCCCAGGCCACACAGCATAGCTCACTGATTGTGGAATGCTGTTTTGAATACATGGTTCAAATAGCAAATTTAAACTGTAGATTTAATCTTCCGAGAACTGTTGAGATGTATGTAATTTTCTTTCACAAAAGCTGAACAAAGAGATGGTATAACATTATGATTGTGTAAACCTTCTTTCAACACCTTCATTGTAAAGTGTAGTCTCAGTGATTGAATAGCAACAAACAAACAAAAGTCTCTCTTCAATTAAACCTCTGTGACTCACAAACACACAGAAAGCTTCATCTAACATATCTGCTATAATTAGATTCCTCCTTTAAGGTAAAGTGCTTTTGTTTTAAAACATGTTTGGAATAATCCCTGAAAAAAAAGATAATGTGATAAAGATCAGATTTGTTTTGTTCTGAATCATTCCTTTAAAGAAAATTCAGAATTCTTCATTGGAGCTATTTAAATCCAGCTATAGAATTACACACACAGACAAAAAATTAAAAATAGCATGGAGTTTTGCAGCTATCACATGGCTATCCATCACAATTCAGCACCTATAATCAATTGATATGCAGTAGGCAAATGACAATCTGTACCTTATAAAGTATTTCAGCAGTGGTAGCTAGGGGGGAAAAATCAGTATGTTGCCATTTTCAACAACTGAACAAATTTAGTGGAAGCTTAAATAACTTTCAAATGAGAAGTAGACATACTGTGTAGTAAGAAAACCTGTAAAATATTCATTGTGCAGCAACATTCAAAGGCAGTGGGGCATCCGTATTCATTGTTCAGTATTAAGTATAATAAATATAGCTATTCTGTAACAGAAACATTAGCTTTCTGTCTAAAAAGATAGCATGGGATGTTATCTTTAAGTCCTTAATATGCCACATTCTTTCTCATATAGACATGCAAATCTTCTACACACAGACAGTGCAGAACTTCTTCAGTTTTAAGTTATTCTGTTAAAATCAGACTGGTCTGGCAGGTATCTCCCTCACACGAAGAGAAAAGGGGGATGAAGTGATGTGCTCCCCCTAATCCAGGAGAGGTGCTGTTATACCTGTATTATATTCCTGAGACTTTTCCTTCACCTGTTGCTCCAAGCAGCCCCAAGATGTTCAATAGAAGATTGAGGATATAACCAAACTCTTGTGTCTGACTCTTGTGTTTATATGGCAATGCTGCAAGATTTACATCCATGGATTGAAAAGATAGAGGACAGGATGATCTCAGACATATGCAAATGAAAATGGAGTTATTTTGAGCAATGTTGACATACACATGTGTGAGCAGGGTAGATTGGGCCTGTAGTTTAGCCAAAGTTAGGGTAAACATTGAAGTATTATTAATACTTGGCTTTATTTACTGAATTATATTTACATTTTCTTAGAAGTAAGACTGGGTGGATAATGGTGGGGGGGTAAGTTTGATGCCTGAACTTGAGGATGTAAGAGGAGCAGAGGCCAGGGATCAGTTCACATCCAACAAGTGCTGATGTTTTTTAAGGCTTTTAGGACAGCCAGAAGTGTTTGATTCTGGAATCTGTAAGACTGGTCTAGAGTGCCTTTGTCTCCTAGGAAAGGTGAAAAAACAATGACTCAAAGCTCCTCCCAGCTTGCTTCTTTCCAAGATTCAGAGAGGGGAATTTCCTGTCTCCTATGCTGAAATACTGGCCCAGTATTGCAGCATATACTAAGGCATAGTAGGAAACAGCAGACATAGAAGCATAGAATCATTTGGTTGGAAAAGACCTTTAAGATCATTGAGTCCAACCATACCTGTCCACTACTAAACCATGACTCTAAGCACCTCGTTTACCCATCTTTTAAGTACCTCCAGGGATGGGGACTCAACCACTTCCCTGGGTAGCCTGTTCCAGTG
>NW_009260834.1:704571-727675 GCF_000687185.1 Egretta garzetta | reverse complement strand
TCTGCCAGTACCCCCAGATCCCTCTCTGCCAAGCAGCTTTCAAGCCACTGATTCCCAAACCTGTTATGTTGCATGGGGTTGTTGTGACCCAAGTGCAGCACCCGGCACTTGGCTTTGTTGAACCTCATACAATTGGCCGCAGCCCATCAATCCAGCCTGTCCAGGTCCCTCACTAGAGCCTTCCTACCCTCAGGCAGATCAATGCTTCCACCCAGCTTAGTGGTCACCTGCAGACTTTCTAAGGGTACATTTAATCCCTTCATCCAGGTCATTGATAAAGTTGTTAAACAGAACTCAGCCCAACACTGAGCCCTGGGGGACCCCACCCCTGAACAGCCTCCAACTGGATTTAACTCCATTCACCACTGCCCTTTGGGCCCAGCCATCCAGCCAGTTTTTACCCAGCAAAGAGTATGGCTATCCAGGCCATGGGCAGCCAGTTTCTCCAGGAGAATACTGTGGGAAACACAGTCAACGGTTTTACTAAACTCTACGTAGACAACATCCACAGCCTTTCACTCATCCACTAAGTGGGTCACCTTGTCATAGAAGGACAGTCCTCTTGTTACAACTGATGGAGAGAGAGATGAGAAGAATCAGATGGTGGAGATCTCTTCTCATAGTTGTGGGCAAGGAACGACTCCTTTCTGTTCTTGTTTTGTGCTGGTTTTATTCTACTCTAGGTGCCAAAATACTTTCAGGAGCCTGCAGGCATAAGTGGTCTGCTTCCCCTCCCCATGCCAGTGACACTCAGCCCTCTTGGAGCCTTTCCAGTCTTCTCTACAACCAGGTGTGGGACCCACTCAGGAAGCCACATATTCATGTGTCTTGTTCCTCCCCCTGTAGAAAAGATTGGGATAAATACATCCTTTTCCATCTACAACTCAATATTGTTACTATATATGAAAATTTTTGTCCAAAAGTACTTTCTCTCTAAAGGTTATCTCTTTTGTTCTGCATAGAAGGACTAGACAATAAAAAGTCTTATTTTCAAAGGAGACCACACAGGTGTCCCTCATGCTTCTTTTACTTTTTTGGTTATACAGTCACTGTCACCATAGGTGGCACGAATGACTTTCCTTTTCTTTTACACTAGCCACTTTTGGAACCAGTCTGTGAGTGTCTTCTGCAGTATTTAATGACACTATCTTTCCAGAAGCTCTTTTCAAGTCCTCTTCCCCCTCACTGATTTATAGGTCATGCTCTGATGCACAAAGCTCCAAATGAAATGGAGTTCAGCCAGTCGTAGATCAAGGTGTGCTACAGCTATACAATAATTATTTTATTATTCAGTTATTTATTTTATTTTTTACTTGTGAAAGGGTATGTTAGAATAAAAGTCATATTAATAACAGAAGGAAGTGTACAATAGTTACACCAGTAAGTTTCCGTTAATCTTTTCCTATTCCCTGAATCACTGTAAAATGTATATTTTTCCTATTCTGTTGCTGTTGGTAAAGCTTCCGGCAGTCTCAGCTACGTATTTAAAACAGAATAAAATCTTTATTTTTAAAATTAATTTTCTTCTGGGAAAAAAAAAGTAAAGGATCTTCCCAGCTACACAAATATTTAAAGTCTCATTGAGATGATACAGTTTATTCCAACAAGAGAACACATTCTCTAGAAGAAAATTGTAAAGCAATTGATGCTGTTTTATTTACAGAGCCCTGAGTTCCAACAACATTATTCCTTTTAGTCCTTGAGGAAGTAATATAGTCTCACCCTTAAAACGCTGTAAGTAGTCGATAATCCATTATTACAGTAAGCCGTACACTCACACAGTAATTATCTAATAACCCCTTATAAAAGACCGTAGCTTCCTAATCTGTTTATAATTATCATTTCAATGATCCTGTGCATTAATGTCTGACCTTCAGCAACTCTGACCTGATCTTAATTAGCTCTAATATCAAATCATCACTATATAAGAAACTAGCCATGACCAAATGAATGAACCCCAGGTACAGTTAATTTCTGGAGCAATTATCTTTTCATGTAGGGAGATTTAAATGATTATCTGCACAATTTCACACAGTTTTATGTAATTCTGCGACATTATAAATTCTGTTTTAAATCATATTTCAAAGGCATGGCTCTGCAGACTGACTTCATATAGTACACTAAGCTATCAGGGTAGTATATCATACTACCAGCGTATAAGAGTAGATGATTTTTGTGTCATCATTTTCAATTACGCAAAGTGTATTTCACAAAGTGATAAATTGTAGCTGAAATATATAAATATGTGACAAGGTAGTCTAGGGGCCAGTGACATCCAGTATAAATTGTATGTCATTTTAAAGAAATGTTACATTATATTAAAATAGTGTAAGTAATTGATAATACCATATGTGTTAAAGCAAGATTAGAAAATTCTAAAATGTGTATTGGTAATATGCATGCAGTATTTACAATGCATTTGAACCTGAGTATCATTTATCATATTTAAAAAGCTACTGTATAAAAAATGAGGATCCCACAGAAAATATTTGAAGCTGTTATTTAACTCACAATTATGCAGTATTAAGCGCATAGGGACTATCTAATGTGTTATTAAAATACCCAGGCTCCTGATTTATAGTTTAATCTGACTTGGAACATAACACAAACCTTCATGCCATCCCAGCTATTTGCTTCATGATTTCCTACAAACACGCACACACTAGTGGGAAAATCCAGAGTCTTTCAGATAAACAAAGTAATTTAAGATTCAGAAGACAGTTCTACAACCAGTACATCGGTGTGCCATGTTAGTGTATTTTCGAGTAATGTATCTCTGGGAGAACCCACTAAGTATTCGTTCTAGGTTTTTCAGGGACGTATTTTTTTACTCAGTTCAGAAAAAAAATAATAGTATAGAGTAGCCTTTTTATTTCAGAAATTGCAAGCCAGTTGTATGGAGTATTTCAACAAGCATATTATTTACTGTCCTTTCTTAACACAATTTATCAAACTTAACCATTGAACCTTCTTTCTCAGAGCTCTTTCAAATGCTAACATTTCCTACCTATAAGCCAAAACATTTGTCCTACAGCCATCAGATGAAGATAGCAGCCTGATGAGGGTGATTGATTTGAAAGGTAATTTGAATGGAAGATGTTGTGTACATCCTCTTAGTGATGCCACAATGACAGCTCAGACAACCTTTCCGTGATATATCACCCAGGGAAGCGGAAAAGAGTAAATTTAACAAGTGGCATTGCCTTCTTATCACATTTTTCTTTTCTTCTAATTTAGTATCTTCATTCTGTATTATGTCTAGTTATTTATAAATATCAAAGATAATCAACAGATGTCTTGTCTTACCATTTAATTAAGTCAAATATTCAGTAAGTGAGGTATAAAATCAGACAATTAATATCCACAAGCTAAATAAGCTAAGGAAATAATTCTTAGAAATTATCAAAAAGTGATTGCAAAGAAATCCTAGCCAGATTTCTGATCAAATGGAACCATCTGTTATCCTCTTTACAGGACCATTTCTTTTCTTTTTCACTTCCTTTCCATATACACACATATTTAATTCCTTCCATATACTTAAAATCAACCATGTGCTTTATAGGTCCTGGCAATTTTCTCCTTTACACTTCAGCATATTTCTGTCAAGGAAAAAATTGTCTCTACCTATATCAAACACCGAATAGTTTAAATCATTAAATAAACTTCAGCCATTTTAAGGTTGAGGTTTAGAAAAAGTACAATGACTTGTTTTCATAGAAAATGAAATATTCTCTTTAAAAAATACTGGAATATATATCTTCTTGAAATATTATCGTCTTGCTCTAAAATTCTTTTCTGTTTTAGATCTTCTGTCCTGTACTTCATTTTCATATCTTACAGTTGAGATACACATATGGACACTTCAGGAGGCTTAAAATCAAAATCAAATTCCTCTCTTCTTCAAAAGAAAGTAAGTCTACATTTTAATCAAAGACATTTAAGGAGAATACATTTTTCTTTCTTTTTCACCTTCTATAATTTTAGTGTGAAATCTTGCTTTTTTTCTCCCATACATTTCACTTTAAAAAGTAATTTAGTAAAAGCTTATATGAATATTATGACATTCACTCATGGATTTTAGAAGAGAGAGTGAGAGCAAGCGCACCATCTAATCAGCAAAAGCTGGAAGCATTAAATTTGTGTAGGAGACAAAGGCATCCAGGCTTCTTTTTGTATGGATTACACTTACTTTGGAAGAGAAGTAGCTACCTGGAAACTAGACTTTCTTCCATAAATGCACACACTTACAGACAAGTCTTTCATCTTCTTCTCCTGGAGAATATTGAGCCAGAGGCAGCTAGATTTTGGGTCTAAATTGCAATTACAATATTTCTCATGAGTCAGATATGTCTCACGTAAGGCCCAGTGCTATGAACTATAAACTCTTCTAGCGCATTAACCCAACTCTTTATTACTCTGTTTGTCAGAAAGCTGGTATATGAAAGAGGGTCATAAAGAAGTATTGTTAGAGGTAAACAAATAAACAGAAATGAGCTGGAAAATGATGACGCAGATCTTGCATAAGTCCAAACAAAGAGCATTGGTTCTTTTTTTATTTTTTGGGGGGGAGGAGGTTGTATGTTCAAACTGAAGAGCTCTTAGAGTTACTTAGCTTGGAAGCTGTTCAAAACAGGGATCATGCATTTGTTCCATGTTTACTCAGAGCCTGTTATAACAGAAAGCCAGTCTGCAATGACAGGTCAGAGCCTACTGTAAAAATAGGAAGCATCTCATTTACATTAAAAATCAGTAATATAACAGGTTGAAGATACTGACCTTAGGTTTCAGCAAAGTGCTAAGGACCTTTTAATGATCACCTACAGGTGTGTACAATGCAAAATTGTTTGGGACTGCCTGGAAAGTATTCATATATGGAACCAAGCTTAGTTATGACAAAAATGTCTCTCATGAAGTTATATTCTTGGGAGCTAATGAACAGAGGATACATAGGCAACATTTGCTGTAGCTCATACTTATCAATGACAATCCTTCCTCAGTTAATACAAGTGTTCTCTAGAAACTTGAATAGCCAGTCTGAACACAGGACACACACATAGGCCTGGTACTAGCTCTGAGCGTGGGTCTGCCTCATAAAGGTTTAACTCTAATGCCAGCTAAGCATGTGATTTAAAGTGCTCCTAGCATCGAGGATGTCTGATTTCAGGGTACAATGACTGTGTTCATTGCGCTACTTGTAGTTCTTTGTCTAGAGGCAGGGGAGGAGATTTGACTTCACAGAGGAACTTTTCCAAGAGTGCAGGAGGTATGCTGAAGCTTTTCTTACCAGCTTCAGGCAGTGCCTTGAACAGTGGGGTTTGTTCCCTAATAGAACTTTATTTTTTTGAGCGAAACAAGGCTGAAGGTAGGTATTTGCTTTTAAGCAGAGAAAGGAAACAGACATCTGAGAGTCTTATTGGTTTTGTATTGTTACTTCTGATTTTGTTTTTAAAATTACTTTACAAGATCTGTCATACCTCAGAAATTTAGACTCAGGTGAGCTTGTTTCAAAACTGTAGAAAACAGTTTTTGAAACATCTTAACATTGTTTTTAGGTATTTCCCCAAAGGCTGCAGTCTTCCTTTTGAATTGAGGTTTTACTGAGATGAAAAGAAATTCTCTCTCATTGATCCCCATAGGAAAGGCATTTGTCTTTGAACTCTATTTTTAGAGATGTTTTAACACATATTTACACTTGGGGGGATATGGATAAATGTAGTTTTGTTTAAAATTAACATGTTTTTGTTTACTTTATAGGCAAGTAGAGTTCAGGATTTGTACATGAACTCAGCTAACATATACACCTCCTGAGAGCCAATGTTTCCTTTGAAGAATTTCTTTCTTACCTGCATGCTCCACCCTGCTGGGCTAAGTGTGGTGGATAGGGAAGAGAGTTTTCCATGCGTTATTATTACAACTCAGAAGTGCCATTCAAAATAAGGCTCCTGAAATTACTGAGATGTATTAAATTCAATCTTTCATTCATTCTACATCTGTCAACCAATAACTTTGTAGAATGACCTGTGACTTTTACAATGGGACAATGTAAAAGGTTTTGATCAACTTTTATGAATTATCTTCATAGTTTTAAGATTCAGTGTAATTTTTTATCCAATTTTTATGAAAGCTCATTAGCTGCATACCGTATCTACTGTTTGAATTAGAAGGGCTATACCATGTTGTGACCCCTGTTTCATACTGATCTGATAGAAAACTGAATCAGGCTATAAATTTTTAAGCTTTACTTGTTGAACACCAGGGTTGAAGTTTTATACCTAGGACTTCTTTGTAAAGGGAAGGCAATGTTTAGGAAGTCAGGTCTTAACATGCCAGGTATGCCAGCATAATTTCCTCGATTGAGTCCTTCTGCTTGCTATAGGAGATCTTTCCTGGGAGGTAGCTCCCTTCACTTTCACAGCCTACAGTTAGATTCCTCACAACTTCAGGACACATTTACATGGAAAACTTTTTTTGTAATGTGCTACAGGTGTGAATTTAATGTATCCTTTCTAGTCAGGAGTAATTTGCCATGTCAGCAACATTAACAGACTGTGAAATGAAAGTAGACAAAGTTGCCTTGCAGGTTGTGCAGATCCACATGGAAGTCATCTCTCATATGATTCAGATGCACATGCTTTTTTACTGTGTACAAATGAGCTCTCGCAGTACACAGATCTCATACACTGACAACAGGTACTTGCTTGTGGACTCCGCCATTAAGTTTGTGTACATACGCTCACAAAATCCCACTCTTGTGTGATAAGGGCCAGAATGTTTAAGTTAATTAATTAACAATGTGTAAGTTAATCTAGGACGGTAGCTGCAGCAGATGCTGGTTTTCACTGGAAAATGATGCCTCTTAGCAAAGGAGGGAGACATGAAAGGACTTTTAGGTCATTAAGCCCAGTTCTCTTCCACTGTTTACTCTATGGTAATTAAAATACTTCCTCCTGTTTCCCAATCTTGTTAATGTCCTAATCTTGTTCATGGCCCAGCAGTTCTTTGACCATAACTGTATTTAAGCTTATGTAATTCATCATTCTATGATTCTATGATCTTCTTTACAGTCTATCTTCTGCTCTTCCATCCTTCTCCTGGTGCACTTATAGACAGAAGCACTCCAGTTTATATCCTCTTGCCCCTTATTTTGCTAAGACAAGCAACCCCATTCCTTTAACTCTTCATCAGTCGTCCTTTCCATTCTCCTGACTACTGTAATAGTCCTGCGTATTTTATTGGTGTAATTCATCTTCAAAATGGATAACTGGAATCATATATTGTGTCCATAAAAAACTTGTCTGATATATCAAATAATCATATTTGTACAAAAAAAATCAATAGTTCAAATTTCAACAGTTATCCCATTTCTGCTGTGTCCATCTTTGAGGTCACCTGATTCTTCTTAGATGATATTTTAGTATTGCTTTGTATTATCATCTAATTTCATCAGTACCCTCTCTTTTGTGCTAAGTCATTAATGACAGTATAAAAACATTCTGATCCCTGGGTCCCTAGCAGCTTCTTTTCAATTTCTAGTTCCACTAACTACTATCTTCTTTACATTGACTAAAATATTTACCAACACCTGTCCCCAATGCTGTTTCAGAGTAAATAAAAAAAAGGATTGATTAAACATGGTTTTTAAGAATGCTTTTCAATATGGAAAGCTAGGAAGTTACTGATAAGACTGCTCGAAGTTAATAGAGTGCTAGTATGTTATGTTCGGATCAGATCTGTCTGATTGTAGTTAGATGTCAAATATATTCAATATCAATGCTAATTTTTACACTTTGTCTCGTTGTATGAAGGAATTAATAAAACCCTGAATAACAAGTCACTTCCCAGCTGCCAGGGTGGAAAGAGTAAAGCAAAAGTTCTATAGCTGTGCAAAAGAACTTGTAGTGAAGCATGAGAAGTAGAAGTAAAGAGTAAGCCAGCCTTTGGGCTTCCACCAGAAAGACACAGCTGGTAAGATAGAGGTGGATGATGTTTATTTGCTGCAAACCAAGAGCCTGGTGGCTTCTTCAGAGATTTGAGTGGCCACCTATCCTTTCAGGCTTGCTAGGCATGTGGTCTTCTCTGCTGATGTTTTTCCCCTCCTCACTATTTTAATTTATGGTGTCTTCCATTATTTTAAACTATGTTTTTGTGAAGCTGATGCTAGATTTTTTCCACCTTTATTTCTTCCACTCTTGAACTCCTGACTAAGCTCCTTTTAACCACTGGGCCTCCAGGATTTTTCCCCTCCTTCCCACCTTCCTATGCTGCTGCTTCTCTTTACCTTGCAGGAAGCCTGTCTCCTATTCTGCTACATGGTAGCAACTTCCAGGTGTTAGACTGTAGCTGCACTGCCAAGCTGTGCTCACAGCAGTACTAAAGGGCACAGAAATTAAAGTACTGGGAGCTCAATATACCATTCTCGCCACTCACTCCTATTGGTGGAATTAAAGCTGTTGTAGGAACAACTGGAAATTTTACTGACACAAGGTTCTCCATCTCTGATTACAGGACATCCCAGATTCTGAATGCAGCCCTTGAGAATCATCAATATGCACTAACAAACCCATCAACTGACCATGCCTTTGTGATGCTATAGCAAGAAGAAACAATAAATTAATCCTGCTTGAAATTCATTAGATAAAAATGGAAATCTGGAACCACCCATTTACATCAAGAATATTTTCAAAATGTGTATGTATCTGGGAAATTATTCTATCCCATATTTTGTAGTTATTGAACTAAGAGATGAATGTATCCCATTTACTGTTCACTAATTAGAACAAATTATCATCTCTTTGGCCTGTGAGCAGAGTTACTTCTGATATGTAACTGGAAAAGCCTCCACACACCAGTCAACAGTTTTACTGTGTTTTGCTGTAGATGGTATCTGGAAAGAACAGCTGTAAATGTCACAGGGAAGGACTGATGGGAAGGTGGGCCTTGATGAAAAGACCCCTTTTTCTTCTTTAATTATAGCAAACACATTTGGAAATAGAGGGAACTAGGAAAAGTGTGAAGTCCACATCTACTAGTGAATAATCATGCCAAATTAAAATAGCACTTTGAAATACAAATTTGTATGCATTTTGATTGAAATTCATCACTCCTGTAATGATACTTATTTGAATAAATGAAAGACTAGGGAATCAATTCAGAAAGAATTCTGTGGTTCAGCTGAGCATTGAGGGGCTGTACACTACATTAAAGCTTCTTTTTTATTTTTGCTTTTTAAAGCACTAAAACAAAAGTAGATCAGTAGAATAGGAGGTGTATTTTACAGGTGATTTACACTGCACATACAGCTGTACAGTATTTATGTGCCCACTATTTGTTTATTCTATATAATTAAAACTTACTAAAGTCTCAGATTGCTAAAAAATAGGAAGAAACTTCAGTTTAATGTGAACAGTATATTGTAATCCAAATTATTCACTGTGCATTTCTTGTGAAGTTTTCCAATTGGGGATAAAAGAAGCATGCAGGGTCCTGTCAACACTGAGCATTAACTGTGATTCAAGAACACGGTCTAACACTAGTTAAAACTAAACCAAACCAAACCAAGATTGCTGAGATACAGAAGACACTGACAGCTATGGAAGTCACTCCTATGATCTTGGTTAGTTGTACAATACCAAAGTTAGCGGCAATTCTATTGACTCCCTAGAGGATTAAACATGTTCTTCCAAAGGTTTGCTTAAGATGTAGTTATTAGGTTACATTTGATTTTTTTAAGGGTTAGAAAATCAAATATGGATTTAAAGAAATCCATATTCATACAGATGCCAATCAGTTAACTTCTGTCTCCATAAAGCTGCATGCCAGATTTAAAATTATTCTCCAGGGAACTCCTTTTAAGTTAAATTCCATAGTCTCATATATATGTTTTATGACAATTTCATGTAGGCCCAGTCACTTCATCTTTATAAAAAAATGAATACAATCTCTACTTCGTGCACACTCTATACTGTTTATTTTTATTTTAAAGTCAGATTGAATGTAATATATTAAAAACACTTTAATCATTTAGCTATAAGAATTCACTCAATAGATTTTTTTTCCTCTCTTTTTAATAGGACTTTCTGAACAGAGTTCTTTTGATCTCCTTGACTGCTTTCTATATTGTAAGTCTAATCCTATATTTAAACATTTTCCTACATTTCATCAAACACTCTGATTTAAATTTTCCTTAATCTAGCTAGTCATGTTAATCTACTCCTTCACTTCTCATTGTAGAGCATGTCATTTCCTTTTAAAAATAAATAAAAATAAAATTGGTTAATGAAAATGACTGCTACAACATATTTGAAAATACTCCACAATTTAGCATCACAAAAAGTGAACATTTAAGGATTCTGCTTCTAAATGCCACCCTAATTAAAGGAACGTTCCTTTTAAATGTGCTTTTTTCACATGCATAAGGGCCTTATTCAAATGAAGGGGAAGACCTTTCACATACATGAGGCTATAATAGAGAGCTTAGCATAACTTCTACCTGATTTTCAATGCAAATGGCAGAGGAGAAGTTAGTGTGTTGATGCAGATTATGGTTTATCCTTCTCACACACCACAGAATTCTTCACGCTCTGGAAATATTTTGCTTATCAGTGAGAAGCAATGATCAACACCTCGCACCCCCAATCCCAGAGAGACTCGGAAAGTGAGATCATCAATATTCAGATATAGTCAGATTCTCACGGTTCCAGACTATTAATTTGCTCCTAAACTGAAGGTTTACTGTACAATTTGCAATATAAACATTTTACTGCTACATATCAAGTATCAAATAGAGTGATTAAAAGGCAACTTAACAATGCTATGTTGGTGAAAAGCAATTGGTATATAAATGCATGATATGCAGGGAGACTGCTTCTTTTACTCTTCATTGAAAAATTTACTACTTTAATTTTCATCTGTACAAAACACACAATGTAGGAAGAGATTTCTATGCCTGATATGGCAAATATTCTCAAATTAGACTTAACAAGTGCATATATTGTTCACAACCCTTTAGTCAGCTTCTGTATTTGCTGTCTACAAAAGCTGAAGGTCACTGCTCATGTCAGACACAGGTTCTCCTTTCTCTGAAAACAAGCACTATTTATTACAGGGCAGAGGAAAGAGAGGAGTTGTAAAACAATACCAAGCATCACAGACCAGAACCAAATTAATTGATGCTAACACTAATTTGGACTAGCATCTCTGACTGCTCAAGAGCAATGTTACATTTGAAGAGGAGAAGTATATGCTTGGTGTGCAGTTTTCATCAGGTTTTCTGACCATCTTGCTGGACTCGGGTAGCTCTAGCCTGTCTTCAAACTCATTGAAAAAGAAAAAAAAAAAAAAAAAAAAAAAAAAAGAAAATGAAAACGAACAAACCCTGCTCTCTTCACTGTTCAGGCTAAAAACTTGCCCCTTTCTGCTGGTGTCAATCTTCTGTAGAACAACATATTAGGATTTGAGGTATGTCTTTGCTTAGGACATCATAGTGATGGCATTGACATTTTTAGCATTTATTCAGGTATAACTTCTAAGAGAGGGATGTCTTTTATGAAAGCAATGATGGAAATGTATCTGCAACAGATTCCTGACATGCTTCCTCTCTAGCTTTGTATGTAGCGATGGGCTGACATAAGGGATCATTTAATAAACTTGTTACAAATGGACATCTTACACACATAGCCTGCCACCAGGATCCTCCAGCTGGATAGCCAGTCCTTTTGTGAGCTATTTTACCTTTTTCCAGCTGTGCCAGAAGACAAAGCTGGGACTTGGCAATAACTATAGAAGAGAGGGCACTATTTTCCCAGTTCTTCCAGAATGTGAAAAGCAGACTGCTGGTCTTCAAAAGCTTGAAATAAAATACTCCAATAGTTTGAGGATATTTATTAAAAACATGGGATTTGGAATTAATCAAAGCAGAGCTCTATGTCCTCTGCTTGAAAAACAGAGATTTGTTTAGTCAGCAATTTAAATTAAGAGAAAATTATTTAGTCAACAATTTCCAAGGTGGCTTTATTTCTGATATTCCAGAAGTTGGCTCAGAAGGGGTCCAGAAGAGCTCTGACTTGTAATTTGCCATATTCAGTAAAGGTCATGGGGACAGTGTTTCATGTAGCAGAG
Organism: Egretta garzetta; assembly: GCF_000687185.1. Lineage (NCBI taxonomy): Eukaryota > Metazoa > Chordata > Aves > Pelecaniformes > Ardeidae > Egretta > Egretta garzetta. Next base: position 715,558 of record NW_009260834.1, on the reverse strand, counting down.
GCGTAAAGCCAATTAATATTCACTTTTACATCTCAGGTGCACCAAACACGTGTTCTAGAGGATCATGAAATGGTGCCCAGAAAAATAATGGCCAGCCATGTTGACTTTTACCCTACATCTACGTGAACCTAACACTGTGGTGGTTTGCTTCAGAGACCTTGCTGATAATCTTTCTGTCTTTGCTGCAATGAGACTGGATTGCTGTGCTTCCATGCTATGGCAAATTATGCAGTAACAACTTTTGGAAGCTGGAGGTGGCTTCAGTTCACAGCAATCTCCTTGGTGGGATATTTGTTTTACTGAAATCTCATTCTCACATTCCTGAAGTGCCTGAATGCCTCTGGATTTCCAGCCACCATCAAAATGTTGGTTGCTTTTGTCCTATTAAAAAAAAAAAAAAAAAAAAAAAAAAAAAGGGGGATTTTCTAACTCTCTTGCTCCAGCTGAACTGTGCTGCCTCTGAAGTCAGTGAGAGGAAAATTAGACCAGTGGTGAGCTCTTCTGAAAATCCCCCTCTAGATAACTCAGGATATCAGCAAGGTCTTTGTAGTATGTCCTCAAACATTTTTTATATAAGATTCTGGAAGATGAATAGTATCCTTAAGACCTAAAGCTTCTCCCCAAAAGGCTGAGTATTATAATTTGCCCACACAGCTGAAGAATGCAGTTTTTGTGGGAAATGCCTTGTTCATACAGGTTACATATAAAGTGTTCAGCAGTTTTTCATGCTGGTTCATTTTTTTTTGCACTGCCATCTTTTACAACATAAAAACACATCTGAAGTAACAGATCCACTTTCTGGTTTATGTCTTATCAATAAGTTTAATATAACTTCACAAATTTCCTAGACTCTAGATGAGTTCAGAAAAGGATGAAAATAAACTAACTGAAAGACAGTCCTGAGAATACATTTTGGTGGATTTAAATATGCAGAGAAACAGCTCTGGATCTCAGAGAAACAATCTCAGGATCAGCTAATTGGAATAGATTTTTTAAATTGTACTATGTATATTAAAACTGAAAAGGGGTCTTAAAAAAAATTTATGCCCTTCTATAAATTCTTAAAATGCAATGCAAAATACTGATCTTATGTAAAGTAATAGGGCAACAGGGCTAAGATCAAAGTTTCAGCAGATTTCTCCCAAGAGAAGGAAGAGCAGAACATGCCCTTTTAATTTTGCAACTTTCTTTATATGCAGTGGACTTGTTTCTCAAAGAAACACTATGACTGATTCATGTATGACCAAGTAAGCACTTAAAATAAGTGCTAAAATATTTCTGTCGCAAATCATTAGGAGAAGGTGCAAAGAGTCTTAAAAACGTACCATTTTTGAAAGTCAGCTAAGAGGATTTTCTGTGAGCTTTAAAAATATCCCACAAACCCAAGACTCAAACAGTCATCTTCATTCTTTGCCTTACTTGCTAATGTCATCAATTATTTTCAGGAGACCTGTGAACTCTTCAGCTGATGTCCTGGTGCATGAGTTATAAAGGAAATTATTTTTGAGTATTGTCTTTCAAAACATAAGAAAATACAGTATAACATATGTATAAACAAGAAACTCAAAATTTCCTTAGTTTTCACATGCCAAAAGGAATTATTAGAGTTCTGAACAACACAGGGTAACAGTGCATAAAAGATCTGAGGATTTATGAACAGGTCTATCAGATAAGAATCTAAAACCCGGAGCTTCCCACTCACTGAATGGAAGTTAGATAGGTGAGAAAACGAATCCTTAAAACCCAGCCAAAACCAACATTTTACACAATTGTCTCTCTTAACTCCTATGGTTTTGCAGAGGTTGAGCACCTGGTTCAGGGTTTCAAGCTTCTCTCTTTGTGTATGACTGGTGGCCTGAGTCCTGCCCTCTGGTTATATATTCCATGACCATCTATTAAAATATGCAAGGATAGCCCTAGGCACAAGTCTGCAAGACCATTTTTATAGAAAAAACACTAGAGTTCCTATGCATGACATCATCATGCTTTCACAAGCACTCCAAGAAAATTCGTTCAGTGAGGTAAGATTTAGAGTACACCAGTTCTTCCTAAATGCTGTTTCACTGCTTGCTTTCCACTTCCCTGAGAAGTGGGCCATGAAATGTTGCTCTGCTTTATATAAGCAATATTATTCCATAATTCCCAGGCACAGTGCTTATTGTACCTCACTTAAGCAAAAAAACGCTGTGTCTCAAAGATGTATGGGTACAATACAGCTATAGGACAGTATAACCTATTCACTGACTCTGGGATTTTCTTTCTGTCAGGAATTTCCTCAAATCTACATACCTTTCTTAGTGCAGCATTCTACATTTGGATTTTCAATTTAGCTGAAGGATGTATAAAAACTTGTGTAGCCCCAAAATTCCCAGTTGACCACACAGAAAAGACAGCCCAGGAGTATCAATTATCCTTGTCAACTGTAATTTACACTTGCTAAACTACCTGGCAGATCTCCTTCCAGATGCTGTAATAGGAATAACGTATGTGGTAAGCTAAAAAATTCATCTTAATAATATTGTGCTTCTGTAATGTTTTTCATTCTGATGGAATGCCAAAAAGATTTAGATGTTACACAGAAGAATCTCTTTGAATACCATTTGTACAGTCCCTCATAGTCAGACAGAGCCAAGAAAAGAAAAGAAAAAAAAAAAAAGGTGGTTAAATAGATGGAGCTCTGAAACTCTGAAATAATCTTGGAATTGCCATTGTTTTTATTGTCCTATCATTCCCCTTACTTGTATGTTTTTCTATATTAATCAGTTAATGCTTGTCCTTAGCTCAGTTTGCAAGCCATTCAGGGTAAGAACAGTGATATTGCTCTATACTTGTCTAGCACGATGGGAACATACATTTTATGTTCCTTATACTGCAAGCATATAAAGATCAAGATTAAATAACAAACCAGCTTAGCCTGCAGCCTGACAAACTATCCTCTCTAGCAGCAGGATATGCTTTTGTACCACTCCAGCTGACATGGCTTCAGTACTGTTTTACAAAGAAGAGATGTCTTTAAGTATCTTGAATTTCTCTTGAAATTTTCTTGCCTATGTCCTGATCAGACTTGTTCTGGCCAAGCCTGTGAGAAATAAAGGAACTTTAACCACAGGGGATGTAGCTGGGAGCAGATTTAGATAATGACTCCTGGAGAGTTACTGCCAGTTACTAACAAGGCAGATGTATCAGCAAGACTGAGAGTGATTTCTTGGCCATGGAATTTAACTCTTGTTACTAACGTGTTCTGGAGTGTCAGCTTTCAATTCGGTAATGTTGTGTTCTTAGCCCTTATGATGGGGTCTAGAAAACCAGTTGCTAATCTGTGGTATTTTCCATTTTGCTAACACTAAACACCCAGTATTGTTTTCTGTCTACCTGCTTCTCAGAGTCATCTCTGCCTTTTGCTGCTTTCTATCCCATTTTTCCCACAAGGGGGAGTGAAATTTTATTACACAGCTGGTATTTCCCACACTGTTGGTCCAGGAGTAGGACAATGGTATGAAAGGATGTTGACAAGTGACTACGGAAATAGTTGAGATAAATGGCAACTGACAAGAAGAGCTGTAAAAAAAAAAAAAAAAAAAAAAGCATTGAAAAATAGTGAGTGAAGAGGACGGTAGAGACAGGTTCTGAAGTGGTTCTTCTTAACAGTATTTTAGGTCCTAACACCTTCCTACAGCCCGAGAACATTAGAGATTCAAAAGACTCCACACTTTTTCAAATAATAACTATGGAAATAACCAAGTATTTTATACAAGGCGCATATATTCAAGTTCAAGCTGTCACTGTGTATGCACTTAAAAATGGGAACAAGAAATGGAGTTGTAAGCTGTTTCAACAATTAATTAACATTGTCATGGCGTTCAGGCACGCTTACCATAGGGTACATAGCATGCTGACCATCAAAATGATGGTCATGAAGAACGTGATGCTCACATGTTATAAAGTTTTAGATCTTCACAAGATAGCAAAGCAGCTCTGGATTAAAAGATTTAGAAAGACTACACTTTTCCCCACTCTTACACAGCTCAATCTTAATTAATTATTGCAGCTGCAATGCTTGGCACCAATACGTACTCGTAGGCCTATTGAAGTCAATAAAACTCTGCAAGGCCAAAGAGTACCTCATAACAAATCTTTTTCCAAGATTGGGGCCTGGAATTGTTTTGAAGCATAGCAGCTGTGTGAACATTATAATTAGAGCACGTCCTCATTCTGCGGTCAAATTCAAACAAATATATATCCTCATCTTGACTGGGCCTGTTCTTACAAGTGAATACGCCAGCTTCAAATCATTTGTCAATTAAGGCATACAAACACCAGCAACTTTAGCTTACTTTAGACATCTAACTAAGGTTACAATTCAGATTCCTGAACTTTAGGGACCTAAGTGACCTGTAGTCAATGGAGAGAGGCAAGTGTCTTCCAGGGGTGATTCAAAGCAACTGCACTGAATTTCTTAAATGCAATGGCATGCTAAAACTGGTCAATTTGCTACACTTTTTCAAGGCCCATCTAACCTCAAGCAAGACAAAGATGGGAAAACCGATTTTAGAAGGGGGGCAGGGGAGACTGCTGTCTGAGAATTATGATAATTCATGATAAAGATTTAAAATAAAGCTGCTTAGAAGAATTGCAAAAAACAGTGAAATTATGATTTAAAAAATATTACTAACCCCGCAGAATAAAATAAGACAAATTCCTAAAATTCTTCTGTAATAGATAGCTACTTCTGTAGTTTTGCCCTTTGAAATATTAAAAAAGATACATCATTAAAGTTTATATGTTTGGTTTTAAAGTCTTCAGGAAAAAAAATATTTGCACACAAGACTTTTCCAGTTATCAGAAGGAGCAATTGGGAACAGAGAAGCATGAAAAATGATCATGGAACTAAAGAAAGAAATAAGGTAAATTTAATTTTCAAACAAATGTAAGGGATGCTGATGCAGCTGGAAAAAAAGTGGGCCTTCTTAACTGTATATTGCGTGGAAACAGAGGCTGTATTGCTGAATGAACAATACTGAAGACACACATGCACATCCATGAATAGTTTCAGGTCAGGGTATGTCATGACCATGATGCACTAAGAGGCTGATGAGAGATCAGAAGAGTACTGAATGTCCTGATTTCTAGAGATGAATGGAGATTGTGAAGCTTGAAAAGCCCAGATCTTAGGTACTCCTCTGCTAGAAGGCAGGGCTTGGGCTCTAGTTCCTGCTTGCCTAACACAGAGGCCCAGTCTAGCCCACAAGAATCTCCTATCCAGTCTGCTGTATCTTTCTGGAAACAGGGATGGTTATTGCAGCATCCAACACTACCAGAATGACTGAAAAGTTTCTTTAGCCTGATAGTCTTCCAGCAGACTGGACTTCCTTCTACCAATCCTTCTACAACCATCCCAGCAGGAAGAAGGTCCTGGACTGGGCTCAGTATCCTGAAATACCGCACTGGATTTCTCTCAGTTCTGCTTCTCTCCTTTTTCCTCTTCAACCCTCCCACCCAGAGCAGCATCTGGATTGCATGGAATGGAAACAGCTATTCACTTCATCTTCTGCTCCTCTCTTCTCTTCCCCCTACCAGTCACCTGTGCCAATACAGGAGGGGATAGATTTCTTGGTGACAGCTGCTGGTGGTGGTGTGAAAAGGCAAATTGTTGTTTCCTTGAAAAGAAGCACAGTGGCCTATGGCAGGGATGGGGAGGGGGATTGGACAGTGCATTTCCAGATACTGCAGCTGCCAAGGCTGGATGATCTTAGTCTAAGACACAAATTGTACTAGAAACCTTTCTCTGTGTGTCTCAGCACTAATCGGGAGTGACAGCTTCTTGTTCTCTCTCCTTGTCCCACTTTCCCGGGCCAGACTATCCTATAAGAAAGTTTGTAGTATGGATTTTGTATCACTATAGGCCAGGGAAGAGAAAGGATGTGCCAAGGTCTGTGTCCTCTTTAGCATCTTTCTGTCTGAAAGCCTATGCACTGACAAGATGGAACTAACAGAAATCTGGTGGTTTCAGGTCTGAGGTACCTGATCTAGAGAGGAGCAGATATTCAAAGATGTATCTGTGTTTTCTGAACTTAAATTCTCCATTGATTGAATAGGGAATGTATATATCAATAGTACCTACTGTCTACCACCTCACTGAGATGCCTACAGCTGCCCGTTGAGACACCTAAGTTGATGTTCCAGGCCAGAGGCAATCATCTCCATTCTCTATACTGACATGCCATTTTTATTTTTAAACATTGCAACAGTGGACTGTAATACCGTCCCCTGAGAAGTAAGAAAGGAAAATAATGCTAGACAGTGTGTGTCATGGAATAGCTTAATCTCCTGATAGGAACATGGTAGGAACACACCAGCTTCAAGCCTTGCTTTTCCTACTTTGGAATATAAACTCACACTTCCATCTTCCATCTTCCACATCATGGGCAAGTATAATAACCACTGATCTACAAAGTCAGTCTTTTTTTTTTCCCCAGCTTCTCTTGTTGATGCTATTCCACTTCACATAAATAATTAAATATTACTGTTAAATAATAAATATTAAATAAATGGGCCAGAGAGAGAGCAGGAGAAAAAACGGCACTAAGATCTTTCTCATAACATTTTCAGATCTTTTATTGGTTTTGTTTTTTTTTTTTTTTGGAAATGACTAATTTTTCATCTGGATTTCAATTTTAAAAAATCGTGATTATAAACAGTTTTGATGAAATTATTTTTCCTGCCATCTATATCACAAGTTCACAAAACTGAACTTGAGTACATATAGATGTAAACATTGTTCATTTTTCAAGTCTCAGGCAGTAAATGCCAGAAACTATCCAAATTAATTAGAGTACAGATAAGAGTTGCAGAGGTAGGTCTATTCCAACTCATAGCCTTGCCTTTTTTACAGGTGACACATTTTATGAGAGGGTTTTCTCTTCTGTGTGCACATGAAGATGTATTCAGGCAGCTGTCTAAACAGGAGGTGTATTGAAATCACCCAAACACAAAGTGATGCGAAACTCCTGGAGCAGCTGTTGAAGTGGGAAATTTGCAAGCCATTGCTCATCTTCTATCCCTGAGCATTCTTTTGCTTTCAGAATAATTTTCTCCCTCCCCTTAAAAAGACCCAACAAAGTAATAAATAATATGTTCAGTAACACTGCTTGAATGGGTAAATACCAAACGTGAGTCCAGATTTTGAACTGTCTATAGAAGAAGGCCTTGAAAACTACAGAAATTAAACACAGATACTAAGTGATTGATGTTTAGTAAAAAAACCTCCAGATACAACTTTATTTTCAGAGATTCCTTTCCTGCAGAAGTATAAACCACCAGCTTGCACATTGTCTTTCTGCAGTTATTATGAAGAACCATTTTTTATCATGGAAATTTCAGAATATTCAGAAGACAAAATCTGAACTGGTTATTTCAAAATGAGTTATTAGACATATATTTAACAATATAAAAAGGCAGGACTTCAAACCTAACATCTGCATGAAATTTTATGTGTCTTATAGTCAAAAAGTATTCCATTACTTTGAATGGTTTCAGTACTCTAGCTTGGTTTTAGTCCTTGGACATCTTTACTGTAACTTTAGTTTGCAAAGTGTGCTGTTTAGTGTGAACTGAGACTAAGAACAAGATAGTTTGGGCATGTCTTTTGGGCTTTTTTGTTTGGGTTTTGCGGGGTTTTTTGTTTTGGTTTGGTTTTAGCAAGACCACTTTCCCTTACCATTTAAGAGTAAACAAATGGGTTTTGGCAACCTGTAACTGGTGAGTTTTGGATGGATGAACTTCCAGTAGTGCTATGTTGCTAAAATGCATGTTCTATTTTAAAAATAGCTTGGTGCAGCTTTGTTACTACATACAGTCCTGCAGATCCATCTTTCATAGAACTTGCAAAGCAAGTATTCACCTAGAGATGGGCTGATGTGATGGCTGAACTGGTTGCACAAGAGAGTGATGCTATGGAGTAACGTTTGAAGGTTGTTCAAGCTCAAGTTTGGTGTTACTAAAACGCAGTGAGCTGTTCTGAAGACGTGTTTGCCATTTTGGACTGACAATTCACAGAGGCTCTTCTTGAACTGGAATGGGGTTGTGCCTGTCCTGTAAGCAAGAAATAGGGCTGTTCTGGTTTTGGCTCCAATCCATTACCAGAGATTATATGATAGATACAGATCAGATTCCATCCCTGTTCCTCAGAATTCAAAGGCGTTAAGAGAGGAAGTTTTGTTTTCCGTACATCCCTCTATAACAATATGTCTCAGAATTAAATCAACAAACTTGCTCCTCAACACAAAGGTTATGACAGCGTGTATTAATGGCTAAAAAAAAATACATTTTCCCAACAAGACGAATTATACACCAATATTCAGTATACCTGGAAAGGTCAGCACAGAACTCGTCTGGGAGCAGAACCAATAAATTATTTGTGTGATAAAAGCAATGTGTTGCCTAGAACAAAATGCACTGTGTTTTTTAACTCTGACAATTTATTTTCCTTATAAATAAAACATTATCCATGGTAAAACAATGTAGTGTGCAGTGAACAGAAATAATCTACAATTTTTAGCATGCACTTTAACAATGGTGTGAGTAACAGTGAAACAAGTTCAGCAGTAGATGGAGACTAAGAGCTGGCTCTACAGGTAGGGAGGAAGAGCTGTGGTTATAATGTTTCTAAAAATATTACAATACAATCAGCTCTTGTCGCAAGCTGTGCAGCCAGCTGGAGTGAAAATTCATAATCACAAGGAGGGTTGTATACTCTTTCTGCCCAAAGTTTCCATTTGCTTAATTTTTTTTCTTTCAGTAACATAGAGTACCTTGCACGTATGCTGAATGCTCTGCTAAACCTATCTCCAAAATCCTGTCATAAGTTTGCTGAAAATTCCTTTAACTTATAGTGCATATGTTTTTCACTGTATCAGTCAGAAAAAGGTGTTTTCAAAAATGTCATTAAAGATTTTGCATTGGAAATCTTTGTGGTTCTAGTCAACATGAAAGAAGTGGTCATAACGTGCAAGTCTATATTAGCACATCCTGCTCCCTTCCCCCAAGCAAAGCCACTGTAGAGCCTTCATTGACTGAAACCTGATGGATACTCTTGCAAGTATCCAGATGGAACTGGGGAAATAGCAGCTGTAACTTTTGTTACATGCAAGCTCTGTCCCATGGTATTCCAGCTCAGGCACTTCAATATTTATAGATGACAAGAACGGATCAAGGCGCCTTTCTTTAAACACCTAGTTACGAGTATTTTGGCTTCAATAGATGACCCTAAAACTCAAGGATGTGCTGCTACTTTTCTGGCAATACGTGAACTGCTTCACTTTATCCGTGACGCTTAGAAAACACTGGCAAGACAAAGTGTGATAAGTCATGACTGATGTTCACTCAGCTAAGAGGCAGTTGTTCTTCTGTTACCATATTGTTTTTTTTCTTTCTGAATTTAGAACTTCAGTTCTCTCTTCTCCTTCCCCTCTGTGTTTTTCATTCCCCCCCTCCCCTTTTTTTTCCTGAACAGAATATAATCTTGGGTGGATAATTATTAGAAGATATATACAATATCTGCCTTGTGTACAATACTATAACATATATAGCACTGGTGTCTTTTTCAGATTTTTTTCTTTTTTTGTTATAAATCTTCAGATGATATAATTGCTTGTGTCTTTAAAAACAAACAAACAAACAAATTGTGAATACATTTGTGAGATGAGAACTTTAATGGTTTTAACTCTTCATACTTCCCTAGCTGTGGCAGGATATGAGGGGGGATTCACTAGGCTATGGGTTGAAGTCTCTGAATTTCTCCTGAAGCCTGTGTTCAGTTCTGATTCTGATTCCACCATAGCCATCTGTTGGCATGAAAATTTATTTATTATTTTTAGCAAAACACAGAAATCTGCTAAACTTCTACTGCCTTTTAGAACCAATGACTTACAGAAACAAATAAAACGTAATGGCTTTGGTGCACAATTTGCTCATACCATGTAGCATTCACTTGAACTCACCTTAGAGTTCTACATCTCAGCTAATCATTAGACCCCAGTTATGTTCAGTAGAGAGGGACAATCATCTTAAATCGTGCCTCTTCTAAGTAAAGCCTAGAAAACTAGCCAGATATAATGTCTATAATGTAGCTGCTGAAATGCAGACGAGCTAAAACAAATAGCTGTGGTCTATAGAACTGGGAGCAGAATAAAAACTGAATTCTCTTCAGCTGAGTGGTACTACAGCTGCTCTGATGGGAACACACGTTCCTGTCCTATCCTTGAGATTAAAATTGTTACCATTGGCAAAGAAATTGTGAACCCCGTCCAAAGCATTCCAGTGTAGTGCTTTCCATGTTAAAAAGATTAATTATAAACTCACCATTTTACGTAAAAGACAGCAACTATATTTGCCCCAAACAAAATCCAAAATGTCTTAACAATAACGTTTTTATTCCAAAACCTTGGCATTGATAGCTTAATATAAACCACAATGCAGTTGCGTATAATATGTAAATGTAGTTATGAGATAACATATTGAAATTCTAAGTCTAAACAAAAGAAGGAGAAATGAAATTTTTCAGTAGACTTGAACCAAATTAATTTGAACTTTTATTTAAGAAATTTCTAAGTTCTAGCTTTTTGTTCTGAGCTAACACCTTTTTTACTTCTTAGACACCTCTTTTAAATGCATTATTTGTTTCTCAACCAGGTTAAATTTGCCTTACAGTTTAAATATATGTTCATGTCTGCCATAATCAATGCCAAGGGGTGATTTTTTGGAGGGAGGTTACAGAGTATTTCTCCTTTTCCTGTCCCAGTGTTTCCCAGTGTGTCACCTAGCTGAAGGCAAATGTGTCCTCCCAGACCTCTGGGATGCCACCAACCACTGCACTCCAGTACTCATTTTGGCTCATCTCCCATTAACTTTGGTATGATGGTAAGTAAGATGTAGATCGGTTTCAATATCCACTCGGATTGAAAACTACAAGCTTGACGTTCGGGGGGAT
>NW_009260834.1:673588-704451 GCF_000687185.1 Egretta garzetta | reverse complement strand
CAACTGCTGAAAGGCACCAGAACTGTAAGTTAATATCTTCCTAACAAAGCGATTTTTACAGAAATGTCCTGAACAAACATAAACAAGGTAGGACTGTATTTGTCAAAACCAGAAAAAGACTTCTGCACTGAGATGCAAATGATAGGAATTAGTACAAGAGTTTCGCCATCATGGTTGGGCAGGAGACACAGCTGGTACATCAGCCACAGGACAAGTGAGGTGTAAGCTTCTCTGCGTCTAACCTCTTTTCTTGTCTTTGGAAGAGGAAACCTGGGGAAGCATGATGCCATTGGTCAGTCTTGCTGTAAGTGCTTGAAGAGAATGTGCCAATTTTCCGTACAACTGGGCTCAGTTACAACGATAGAAGTATTTTTGCATGAGACCCACGGGTTCCTGGTAATTTTAAAAATAAAATGAACCACTGAAATCACATAGCCATTTATTTCTTCTTTACTCTTTCCTTACTTTGTTCATTCTCTGAAGACTGATGAAATTTCCAGGAAATTAGTGAAATTTCTTATGTGTATTAGAGGTAAGGTTCTGAAAACATCAGCTGCAGTGCAGAACATCAGCGCACAAAAACTTTTTCACCTTATATTTTACACTAAATCTGACTAAAGAACCTATCAAGAGACTTAGCAAATCATCATGTCTTACTGTAAAGTAACTTACAGTTGCATTTGCAGGCAGGCATCAGCAGGCTCAAAACCCATTACAGCCAAAGATAACAACATTAACTTAATCCTGACAGGCAAAATACTCTAGTCAATACAGTTGCAGGTATGGCATGTTGAAATATCCAACTGCAAACAATCCTGAGAAAGGTCAGTGCAGCACAAGTGTTTAACAATACAAGTGTTCCAGTCTGGTGTTTTAGACAAAGGTTATCACCAACGTTCAAATCAGAGAAATTCACAATGAATGGTTGCCTTTGAAGTTTTTGTAACACCAAGCTTTCATCACAACCAGAAGCAGCAGTATTCATGTATCACAAAGCTTTTGTTTAAAAACCTGATTAGAAAATGCATCCAACTCAAAAAGGTGGACAGAGAAATAGTCAACCATTTATTTACATTTTTATATTTTGTAATCTTTCTGTCCATGATATCTGGATTACAAGGAAAGGTAGGCAAATATCTAAACATTTGCATTACTTCCAAGCCCGTATTCCCTATAGCACTAGCAATTCCTAGATAGTCTACTGTTTTCACAAGAACTTTTGATTTATGTTAGTAGTCAAGGTAGAAGATCTTGTGACTTGCCAGAATATACAAACAAAGTATTAAATAAAGCTTAGCTGAATTCCTCTTTCAGAGCGACAAGTAGCTGTTTTGGAATCAAGCACTAAGAATAAAATTCAGCTACAAAAGTAGTAGTCCCTTCTGATTAGTAAAATTTTGAGAAAGGGAAGGAAAAGAATTCCTGAAATATAGTAATGCTTTGTCTCAAACATCTTTGTTTCAGTTAAGATAAACCCCTTATTGATTTTGATGTTTGCAGTAAGCCTCTGATGTTAACATAGGAATAAAGCAACATTTATCGTATCTGTTAACTGTATAGGGCTGTTCCTCTATACTTGCTAAATGCCAAGCTACTGAAGTCCCAACTTCTAGTTATATATGTAATTTTACAGACTAGCTAATGTAAAACACATATGTGTTAAGGCTAGTCCTTGTAATATTATATTAAGTCAGGAAGCTTGTTCCTTATATTATTTTAAGTTCAGACTTTGCTAAGAAAATTACAACTACAATTATTAGACTTTGAAACATAATTTCTCTAGTGAATCCAGTTGTGGGATAAATGCAAGAAAAACAAATTTAGAAGTCCAGGACTGGATTTCTTCAGCATTTTCCAATAAACTAATGTTTAGTATATTCTAGTAATGGGGTAACACTTCATGTGAAGAGTAACATGTCCAGTTAGTTACAGCAGATTATCAAATTACTCTTTGCTGTGGGGGGACAGTTATTATTACAGTAATAACTGGCACGTTACTGTGCCATGACTCAATTTCCAGGAGAAAGCTGATGCTTCTCAGGGAGGGACAGTCTAGAAGGTTAAAGCAACCACGCTTCATTAAACAAATGCATACCACTAGATCAAGTGCCAATAATGACATAACTGACATACAGCAGAAGAGGTCTGCACTCGTGTTCTCACCTTGTTTCCACCAGCATGTGTCATTGCGGATGCCTGTACTGAGGCCCAGCACGAGCAAGGGGAAGAAAACAAATGATGCCTTCATAGGGAGAGATGGGCATAGCGTACAAATGTAATTTATCAAAACAAAGGAGAGACTGGAGCTGAACATCTGCATACATCTGTGTGTCTGATACACCTTAATTTCCAAGGTGTCACAGAGTATATTCTGCAGAAAGAAATAAGGACGCTCTTTAGAGCATTTGTATCGTGGCCTCACTGTGGAACTGTAGGTGGAAATACACAGTACAGCAACAACTGTGATTAATCCACAGTTGGTGTAAAACTTATGACTACTTGCATCTCCATTTTGAATTTATCTCTGAGTACCTTTGTAAGAATTAACATGCAAGTATTAGTGGATCCTAACATAAACTGAAATCTCCAGCTGTTTGCATAAATACTCTGCTCTTTACAAAATTTTATAAAGTTCAACAGTTTGTACTATTAATTCATTCTTACTCCAGCAGTAAACTCTAGCAGAGGGACAGGGTGCACAGCTAACTGACAATAATTTTTTTAGGTGTCTCAGCTATATTTATTGCCAGGTAAACTAATATCTGAAACACAGTAAGATCAGGCCACAATAATGTGCTCCATCATGTCTCATTACTTATGTTCCAAAAATGCTGAAGCAAGAAGTTTATTAAGTCTTTATTTAAGTGCTGTTACAGGGCTACTTTCCCCCAAACACTCAAAATGCTTTTACTGACATACTACTGGTTCATTCAACTGACGCTGGCCGCCTTCATTCGAATTTACTTTGGGCTTTTTAACTTGTCTACTTTGCAGGGAGGGTGAACACTGACTCGGTTGAGCACTGAGGGTCAGCAGCACCTGCTGAGTGTCCCCAGTGCTCCAGAAGAACCATTGCCCCCGACCCTGGGGAAGAAACAGAGCACTCAGACTACTTTGCCATGAGAAAAGCATGGCAAATACCCCAGAAAATGTAACTCCACAGAGAATTGGTGAAGGTGAAATAGTTCCACATACATTGTCCTTCACACTCCACCTAAGGTGCAGCATGAAAGGCCAGATTCCTTTGGCTGCCCACAGTGTTCATCTTTGGGCATATGATCAGAGCTGGGATAAGGCTGGGGTGCTCACGAAGAGAACTGTGCATTTGCTCTGCATGTTGGAGCACTGAAAAGTATGAGCATTGCTTACCGGACTATTTCAGTGGATTCTGACTGCCACTGAGATACAGGTTAGGCAGAAAAGATGGTTCATGACTCTTCTTTAGAAAGGACCCACTGTCACTATTAAAAGATGAGATGGGGTTTATAGAGAACTTAACTTCAGATTGAGTTGCCTGTGAAAGCGATAGTTCTGCACATATGCTTGTGCACACACGTGCTTGAGGCGTGGGTGTGCACACACTCGCAAACACTCACGTTGTTGGGCCTTTGCTGTAGCCCACGCTGAGGCTGCCCCGGGGACTGGAGATACCTGGAGATATTCAAAGCCCGCCTGAATGAAGTCCTGTGTAACATGCTCTAGGTGAACCTGCTTTAGCAGGAGGGTTGGACTGGATGATCTCCCGAGGTCCCTCCCAACCCCTGCCATTCTGTGCTTCTGTGTGATTCTGTGACTGGCTGCCCCAGGAGCAGCCTGCGCACCACAGTGACTGCTAGGGGAGTGTGGAGGTTCACACCCAAATGTCAATCAGCCTCCCAACTAGCACAGCTAGTGAGTAAAATCATGAGGCTGCCTGGTTCCTGCCTTGACAAGAAAACTTAGAGGTTTCTTTAGCTCCTCCAAGAACTTAATGTCTATTACTACTATACTGTTTACATCTTATCACTTGACATGCATGTCTGTGCTGTTTTCTGTTCAAGGCTGCAGAAAGGCTTTTTAAAGGGACATTATAAGGGTTGGTCACATTTGCTACCCTTAGATGTGCAGACCACCTACAGTCTTCTTCCCTGGTTTTGTAACAAGCCAGTCATCACACCTTTAGTTTGGTAATTTTCACCAGCAGCACCATCACTTTTTACGGAGAACAGTAGTGTGGAAATGGAAAGGAACTGAGACTGGGAGCTTGCTTCTTCTGGCTGTGCTTGAGTTAAAAGAACAGCAGAGAAACAGTACAGGACACCTTTTTCCTGTGCATGTATTTGTGTGTATAATACACACATATGAAATATATGAGTGCACTTTCCTGTTCACTATTTTGAAAAACTTTAAAAATAATTGACTACAGCTGTTTCTCCATTATAGGGATAGAGAATTGAAATATATCAAAACTTGCTTCTTGGATATAAAAGCTAATAAGCAATAATTAAGCTTGAAAAGGCTTGTTGTTTTTTAACTAAGCTAAACTGTGTTACCCTATCCACTACAGCAGATTATTTGGGAGCCACAAAAGGTTAATCACTAAAACTTAGCACATGGCCGCTATGGCAAAGCACTTTAGGGGCTTCAAACTAGGGTTAACTGACTTGCCCCAACCTCAGTCACCCCTTATCTGTGCACCTGCGTAGTTAAGCACCTATTAGAGTACAAATTAATTGGTCTGAGGTACTTAAGATGATCTAAAGACTTATATTGATGTAATCTGTTTAAGATGATGTAAAGGTTTAGCATAGATTATGATACTTATGTATCTGAAAGCTTTAGTTTGGTTTATCTGCAAAAACCCTTCCAAGACATGGTTTGGAGGGAATAGAGGTAAAGAGGGAAAAGGGGAACATCAGGAATGTTGGAGAATAGTTAAGAAGTGAAGGTGCATATTATGCCTCAAGCCATGCATTTGAAAGAATGTGCAAGTTTAGAAATTCATTATTAGCCCGGAATGCTAAAATGGTAGTCAATCTAGCCTATTAAATATATCCCAAGTGTGTTCATGGGAAATTACTGCTGACGTTATTAGGCAGTTGTTAGATTTGTTATTTGGGAACCATTAGAGATGTTTGACTCTTTAAAAAGGTAGAAATGAAATTTTAATTTCTGGGCTAAGTATATCAATTTTGACCAAGTTTATTTAAACAAAAACATATACAAAAGGGAATTTTGAAAAGAGCTAACAGCATTCATCACCTTCCAATTTCTACCCAGCACTGTGATAGGATAGATGTCACTTGTGATTGTTGCTGGGAATTGCTTAGTTTCCTAAGTAGTTTCCTAATTATACATTATATTGTCATGTATATGTACAAGGGGGAGAAACCTAAGACATTCAACCCTAATTGTCATCCTCCCTCATCTTTAAGAACTTGACTGAAGAATCCTAAACTTGTTTTCCCTTATGTACCCATCTTGCCCCTCTGAAAAAAAAATGGGATTTTTACCACTGATTTGGAAAGGTGCACAACAATGGCTTCAATGTTTTGCATTTAATAACATAAGAAAACATTTAAGGACTTAAGAATTGTTTAGAGTTTTAATTTTTGCCTTCCTTCCAAAGCAATGTGAATTTTTCAGCCTATGTGCTAAAGACTGAAGTTCCACAAAGATAAAAATGGACAATGTTTCTTTAGCAGACAATTTGTCACATAGCCTTTAAGTTTTACTAGCCCGGAGAGATATCCGACAACTAAATAGTGAAAGGAAAGTGAATGATTAGCCGGCAGACCTTCAGGCTACTGAAAGATAGTTTTAGTAGCCTGTCATGAAAATCTGTGGCCTCAGGCTGCGGGGCTACTTTTTATTTCCAAGCCTGTTATTGATTTTGGTATGAAGAAAATAATTTCGTATTGTTGCTTAAGGTGTCACTGAGAAAGGAAAAAAAAGAAAAAAAAATCCCAAACAACCACATGTTTCATTTGCTAACAGTTTTTACTTCAAATTTACCTTTTTATTACAACAGGGATTGAGCTGGTAGATGAAGGGCATTTACTACTTAAAGGTACTACCATCTTTATGAAACATGGCACACTAATCGAAAACACAAGTAAACTGAAAATTAAATTTAAAAGCCTATAATTTAGTATCTTCCTTGCCAGGAATGATGACTTTCATTTACAGAGGGAATCCAGAGCTGCTCAGGGTCAGTCTGATGTGTGCCATTTTCAGGCCTATCGTGGAGGCTGATGGAGTTGATTAATTTCTTGGAACTCAGCTTTGTCTTCTCCAGCTCACTGAACAACTTCATTTCAGCTGATGAGTTCAAACAGGGGTCAGAGCAATCCTCATTTCTGACAATCCCACAAAATGGGAATTAATTTTATGAGTTAGTACTACTGTGTTCAAAACTAAGCAGAAAGCAGTCAGCTGACTTAACCTAAGGAGGGAAAGAAATATTCCATTTACAAAGCCAACTAAGATAGACTGAATGATTTAAAAATACAGGAAAATATTTACCTTAGCCACAGAAAATTATTAAACATCCCATAGAATCTAATGCCTGAAAATCCATTTAAGGTCCATGTCAGAGCAAACACCTAAATTGTAGCTGTTGCTCTTCATCATTATTTAAAAAACACATTCAGGTGGGTTAAAATGAGTTAGAGAGAACTGAAAGATGCAGGGCAGCGACGACAGCATACCTGCTGTAGAGGTAACAAGACTACAAACTCTAATTTTGTTTCAGTGGCTGCTGAGACACAACAAAGCAATGCTGCTCATGTAAGTAGTAGTGGCATTTAACACAAATATTGATAGTCTTTTCAAAAGTGAATATTTCACAATGCAGTCTTCAGTCTTTCCACTCAAAAATGATTAAATACAAATAATGTTACTAAACTAATGCAATTTTGAAAAACAACATACAAACAACACCACTTGACCTAAATGTATTCACATCTTTCAGATACTACTGGGACATATTTTACAGATTTTTTTACAACTATTGTTTGCAAAAATTATCTAGAACGACTCGTATCTTGACATAAATATATAAGCTAAACTTACTTATTAGAAGCATTTGCTCTGGCATTGTTCTTCCCAGTGCCCTGGTGTGAAAAAACTGCAATGTCTGAAACACCTCCTAGACATGTGGAGGTGTTTTTTCTCTTCCAGTGTGCTGGGGTCCAGTTGAATGGCAGAGATCAGGAACAAGGAGAACGCTGTATCCAGCAGCAGTGAATGTGAGTTTTCTCAAGTAGATATTAACTCTTCTTGATTTGAAGAAGAAAAGCTAAAACACAGCCTTGAAGATGGAGTTATGTTCAAGTCCTGTGGTTTCCTATTCATATATAGTATAAGTAGTGCAACAACAAGCTAGAAGCTGTAGATTTTTGTTTTACCTGTGAGCACAGTATTTGTATTTTTATTTGTGAGCACTTGTATCTTCACCAGTTCATAAACTAAAACTATTATCTTGTTCCTTTCTTCATGGTACAACACAACTCTGGCTGGATGGCATGGTGGAAGTAGACAGAGAATTCAAATATGGTGAGATTACAAAACTCATAGTGTTGTTGCTTTGATGTTTTATCTTTCTTCCAATTTGTAAAAGGAACTATTTACTCATTCCCCAACTTGGTGGTCCAATAAAACATCCAAAAAACATTGATTCTCTAGAAGGCTAGAGTCAGAAATCCTGTCTTGAATGAAATAACCATGATCATGGATTTATCCTGCCAGAAAATCATCCATTTTTATGCATTGTTAACATACCTATGAGGACAGTTTCTCTAACACAAATGTTGTGATATGAATTATTTTCTCAGACATTGCAATTTCTAGTGTCTTTCTAATATTTTTATTATAATCATTTTAAAAGTTCAAACCACTTACAAGCCAGTGAGATTAGATCAGTACCAAGAAATATTATTGTATTTCTTTGTATTTCTTTCTCTTTTTTTGTATTTTCTACATCTTTGGTATGCAGATTTTCATAATAATTCCAGTAGGTGATGTTCAGACATCAGACTAGTCTTACTAGTTTGAAAATCCCTAATGTGAAACATCCAAGTCAGTCATACAAAACCATACACGCAGTAAGAACATTTGTCCCATGAGATACCTAGCTGATATCTTAGACTTCTCTTAAATTTGACCAAATGCTTTGTTCTATAGAAGCCAAAGTTTATGTAGTCCATAAAGGTTAAAAAGGTAACATTTTTATAAACACACAATCTTGTCTATTTTTTCTGTTTCCATGCAACATATGCAATAAAGTCAGCTTTTCGACTGAAAAAAAGTATGGGAAAAGATAATTTCAGAACTTCATTAAGTCAGGTAACTATTGGATTTTTGTTCACAGCAGTTTGATCAGATAATAGAATTATACTTTAAAAAATCTGTTTTGAATGTCAGATGCTTTATTAAATATAACAATTTGCCCTTCTGGTTGCACCATCCCCCCATTAGTTTATAATTGGATCTAACAAAATGTAATATTCTACCAATCAATTTATCTAATGATTGACTCCAAAGCAATCAAAAATCCCAATAGTTGTTAACTTACATTCATTTAATACTAACGTTTTAAGTGGTGATAAAATGCATATGAAAACAGAAGGGAAAAACTTATATTTTAAATGACACACCTGAGAAGAATCTAATCTAAAGATTTATTATTCAAATCACAGAGAATGTTGCTCTGGTATCTCCTATTTAGAGGTTTCTCTGTATTTTATTTATATGGGAAAACTGTTTATAGATTTCTTCTAGTTTATTCCTAGCTTTCTAACTTTTGCATCCCATTGAACCATTTTGAAAAAAAGAACAAGCAAAAGTTGCTCTGTGAGTGAGAAAGTCTCTGACAGAGTTTCTCTCTGCAAAACATGTAAACCACAAAAGCTTAAAAATAATAAGTGATACTGAGGTACGACGGATCAATCTTTCATGTCATTTTGTGTAATTTTGCACAATCCTTTCTGTGGAGGCACTAAACAAAGACACTAACTTTCTTTCCCAGCAGCTCATGGCAGTACCTATGCAGGTGTTGATTTTTAACTCTGCCCCTCTTCTCACCCTTTACTTGCCTGGGAGACAGGGAGATGAGTTAGAGCTTTTGTTTGTCTGTATGATGTTCTGGGTTGCCCTCTTAAATAGGGTTGACTCATGAAATGGCAAACTTGGGTTCAAAACACGAATCACTTTGCTGAGAAGAATAAATGAAACATTTTCCAAGTGAACCCTTCCAACTTCCATTGTTTTGTATATTGAAAGATATGGCAAATCAGTAGCTCAGAGCTAGAAGACGAATAATTTCTACTGTCAGCAATGAGTGCAGCAATCATTGAAGCACAACCTCTGTGCTGGTAGAGTACATGGAGTTTAGAAGTTTTCATTCAACAGCTGATGTTTGACACTAACTCATGTAAATCCTATAAATCTCCTTGTCTAATGAAGCTGAGATCTTGATGCAGATCTTAGCATCAGACGTGAATGATACGATGTTTTTAATTGATAAATGTATTTACATTCTCAGGCATTTCATTCAGAATAAATTACTGCATTGTAATTTGCAATGAAACAAAGAAGACTGAATAACAGCTTAAAATGTCACTATGACAATGAACCATAGCTATTTAGAAGCAAATTTTTCTGTAAGCCTTCTTTAAATAGAAATACTTAACATTTGGATAGCGAGACTAAGGGGGGGCAAAAATCCGAGCATGGTTTAGTTTTGAAGTGCTATGAATCACAATCCATGCCCTTCAAAGGTTATATGCTGGCCAAAAAAAGGTGGTGTGCAACTAATTTTTACTTTGAATTATGCATAGAATCTACAAGACCAAAGGTATCTTCCTCTTCAGAGGGAAAAAAAAAAAGAATGTATTCCTCTTATTCATTTTGAGCAAGGTATTGCTCATTTTTCTTCAAACCTCTCCTATTACTGGGTTTACTTAAGTAATTAAGTATCCCATTTGTAACTGCAATTACTAGTTATCAGATTATACACAATAATGATTAAAAGGTACACAGAACACTGAAAGTGGATGGGGGGAGTTATCTGATCCAGTTCTGCAAGTGGTAACACATTTTGCAAAGTGAAAACCTGTCTTTTTAGACTGATTTTCCTGGCTGTCTTTCCTTCCAGCATGTGCAAAATTTTCACACTGCCTCTGATTTTCCAAGCCACAGTGCATCTAACCCCCACCTCAAAAAGTCTTGTTTTGATGGGTTTACCTTTTCTTTTCCTCAATAAAGGAGGAAGTCAGGCTATTAAAATCCAGACTCCTAATATTTATCCAGATTACAATGCTGTGCCATTTTTCTATTGATGTGGTGGCTGCTCAAAGTTTGGTATTTTCTGTGCTAGAATGAAGTCAGACTGTGAATGTCATTTATACTGGCAGTGACACTGTTCTGAACAGTTTCTCATGAATTAACACACAGTCTCTGATGTACCTGGCCACAACACTCTGAAGATGTCAAAAACTGAGACCTGGGACTTGAATTGCTGCTGGAAGTCAAGTAATAGCCAACAGAAGATGTGAAAATCCTGGGAACAATATTTAGCTTCTCCAGCCAATGAGATTACACCTACATTCTGTAAAGTCAAAAGGTTGCGAAGATCCCTCATCGCATTTAAAGACTCATCCCAATCATAATTACCAGCAAAGAACATAATCATGACTACCTCTAGGGCATGAACTCTGTCAACTAAACAAATTGGATTTCTTCTGCAAAGAGCAGGTATCATTTTCCTTTCTTATACATATTGATAGCTAAATGTGCAAAATAAATGATAAATCCGATCTGAGGAGATCTTCTGGAAAACAGATAAAAGACTTATTTAAATCCTTGAATAATTTGCCCATTTCTTCATCTTCATGTTTATTTCAGCAAGTATAAGAGATAAAATTAAAGAAAGGAAAAAAAAGTTGCAAATGTCAGGGATATGACAACAAAAATATAGTGAACAATCCAACATTGGGCTTATAACAGGCTTATTAAAAAAAAAGAATAAAAAATGGGGAAAAAATAGTTTAGAATAGATGAGGTAAAAAACAACCAAGTGCAAAATTTTCATTTTTAATTGTGTTCATTGGACAGGTTTTTCATATTCTAAAATATCAGTTACAGTTTGTAGATTTATACAGTTGCCGGGCACAAACGTGCCTTTCAGCATTCTCTGTAGCGAGGTTTTATTTATGGGCTTTTTTCAGCTTAGTAATTTGACATCAAAGCTGTCATGGAATCACAGCCTGACTGAGGTTGGAAGGGATCTCTGGAGGTCATCTGGTCCAATGTCCCTGCTCAGGCAGAGCCACCTAGAGCAGGTTCTGATGGCTTTTGAATATCTCCAAGGTGGGAGACTCCACAACCTCTCTGGGCAAGCTGTGCCAGTATTTCCTGATGTTCACATGGAATCTGCTGTGTTTCAAGTTTATGACCGTTGCCCCTTGTCCTGTCACTGAGCAACACTGGAAAGAGCCTGGGTCCATCCTCTTTGCATCCTTCCTTCAGGTATTTATACACACTGATGACATCCCCACCTGAGCCTACTCTTCTCTAGGCTGAACAGTCCCAGCTCCCTTAGCATCTCCTTATATGTGAGATGCTCCATGTCTCTCTTGTAGCCCAGAGCTGGACCCAGCACTCCAGGTGTTGCCTTACCAGTACTGGGTAGAAAGGAAGGATCGCCTTCCTTGACCTGCTGGCAACACTCCTGTTAATGCAGGACACCCTTTGCCTTTTTTGGCACACGGGTACATTGTCAGCTCATGTTCATCTTGGTGCCCACAAGGACCCCCAAGTCCTTTCATGCAAAGCTGCTTTTCAGCCAGTCAGACCCCAGCGTGTACTGGAGCCTGGGGTTGTTCCTCCCCGGTGCAGGACTGGCGCTTCCCCAAGTTGAACTCTTCAAGAAACAGATGTAAAAGGCAGTGCACACAGAACTCACATACTAGCAAAATAAAACAAGTACAAAAGAAAAACTTTCTTTTCCTTCAGTTCCCACCCTTTACATGCATGAAAAAGAAGCAGTGCATCTGGTCCACTGAACATATCAGACACACAAAATGGGGTAGCCAGCACGTTTCCACATATTGAGCGTGCTGGATATTCCTTTGTCAACCAGCACTCATTGAGGACTCAGGGTATCCAGGCCCCTTCATGTCCTCCCCCTGAAAGAATCCAAACTCTGTCATTTCCCAAGGGATTTAACCATGCGAGTCAAACCAACCCATGTCTTCAGGGCTCCCTGCCACGTAGCTTGTCAGCTCCCCACTCTGCATTTGGGAATCCCTTTCTGAAGATTTTGCCTCCTGTAATGGATTTTATGGTGGACTTCCTTACTGGAGACATGGCTGCCTATTCTACTACAGATGTTGGAGCTTAATCCACAGGCTTCATGCACCTGATCTTTGCACTTTTATGTATACACACAGAAATATATCTTTATATATCTATAATAGGTATTTATACATACCAACAGATATTCCCTATATACATACTACATGCAATAGATGTGTGATATTACACACATAGCTATATGTAAAAAGACAGATATTTATAAAGACCTTAATTTTATAGTTGCAGGTGCAGCTGTAGGTTTGTATTTATTTATAAGGTATATCTAAATGTTTATATTTACATCTAAGTGTCTACCTTCAGTAACTGTAAGATTTCAGATATAGCTGTATAATGCTGAAGGAGTCATCAGCAACACACACCCCCCTCAGAAAGGAAGTGTAAAATTAATGTGCATCTTATAGTGATGTGCTACCTGCCACTTCAGCTCCTCTCAGAATAGCCAGGCCAGCAGGGACAGAAGCTCGACTGACAGCATAGGAGAGTGGCAGCAGAAAGCTGTAAATTATCACTGGTAAAAAGGAGACTGTATACCTGCGTATACATCGGTGTGCCTTAAAGCACTGGGAAATATGACAACTGGTTTGTTGCTTATCCATTTTGTTTGCTGCATCTCTGATGTAATTATCAGTTGTGTAATTCATGCTTTTAAAACTCAATAAACGTGTGCTCGGCATAAAAAAAAAAGAAAAAAAAGGACCCATTAATTCCTCTAGCACAAGCTTATGTTAGCTATGTGCTATGACACAGGTCTTACCTCGCTCATGGACTGGAATTTTTTTGCTCAAAACTCCTGGAGGAAGTAAAGTAGTATTCTTCCATTTTCATGTCATTTTTCATTATTAAATTGAACAAGTAGGAACTGGAAAGCTGAGCAGATGGTTTCAGGGCACCCAAAGTAGCTTGTCTCTTGGACAGAAAGAACGTTAGGCTATGGAAAGTATTAATTAACAGTTATCATTTGTGGGAGTTCTCAGCAGTTGACATTGAAAAGATCATTAGTCTCCTACATAACATTTTTTTAAATGTTATTTTAAAGTTAAGAGTAAATTAGTCAGTCTGCAGTGTAAATCAAATGGAAGTAGCTGTCATAAAATGACGGACAGTACCATTGGAATTCTTCACCACAGCAATACCAAACCAAGATATCGTGGTATGGGCATATATCACTGTGGAGGAGATCAGAGTTTCAGAAGGTTATAGAGGGAAAAAGGCAACATCTCTTTCCCCACATCAGTACACCTGCTTCAGAGCTGATCTGATTTTTCTGCAGAGCCAGGCTCTGTTCCTTGGAAAAGTGCATTTATGATGGTTACAGTGCAAGCCAGAGGTAGGTACACTGGGAGTGTACCCTTCTCCAGCTGCCCTCTCTTTCAGACACTATCTTCCACAAACTCTTCACAGCAGTTTTTCATTAATTAGAAGGAAGAGAAAATGAAGTGAATAATTATTTACTATAACATTTTAAAGAAAGAGTGGAACACAGTAAAGCTACTTCAATAGAGTGTAGTATTTTCCCAGTAAAGGAAAGAAAATATTTTGAAAATTAAAAAGTCATGAATGAATATTTAACATACATAAACAGAAGTCTATAAAATCTGTAACAGCTGTTTCAGATAAGATTTGTAACAGCCACTTAGTTTTTCACAAGTGCGATCAAGTCTTGTGACAGAAGAAACATAATTCAATGAGTTAGTAAAACTCAACAAAGTGACTATTCCATTCAGCTCACAATGACATTTTCAAGCACATAAAATTTCCCTGCATTCAGGGGGCAGCTCGTACAAATCCAACTACGTTCATAAATACTGCTATGGGAATGGAGGGGGGCAAAACAAAACCTGAAGTTTATTAAGATTGAAGTTGGTGAATGCTCACTTTTATTTTCCCTTGTGCTAATATCTTTCCAAAGTGGTGTACAGAAGGGAAAAGTCAGCAAGTGACTAGCATGGAGAAACAGGGAAGAAATAAGTTCTGACAGTGATTGAATTATGTTGATCATATCAGCAAAACAGCTATCATTGGCACAGGAGACCTGGGACCATCAGCCTGGGA
Organism: Egretta garzetta; assembly: GCF_000687185.1. NCBI lineage: Eukaryota > Metazoa > Chordata > Aves > Pelecaniformes > Ardeidae > Egretta > Egretta garzetta. The sequence continues at coordinate 690,042 of NW_009260834.1, read as the reverse complement.
CCATCTGGCAGCGATCATTGCAGTGCCTGACACCAAGCAGGTAATGTTAACTCCACCGCTGAAAGGGGGCTATGAACTATGATCAGAGATACAGCCCCATCAATAGACATCTATTTTCCTGCTTTGCCATAAATGTCAGTGTCCATAGACCCCTCAATTATTCAGTGTTCTGCTGAAGGTTAAAGGCTTAGAACTGATTTTATAAGCCAGTCTTGACACATATTGTTTCCCCTGACCACACACAGGCACGCAAACAAAATGCAGGCTGGGAATGCCACAACAGATAAAGATCAGCTGTAATTCATTGGTGATAATTAGATAATTAGAGAAAAATGAGCAGTACTTAAGGTGAAGAAAAAACAACAGATTTGTTTCTTTGGAAAAGATTCTTTGAAAGCAAAAGCCTAAACACATTTGGTTTGGTTTTGGTTTTGGTTTTCCTATTTTCAAAACCAACATTACAATTTTATGATGCACAAAATGGAAAACTTTCAAAAATGTCAGGTTTTGAAAAAGATTACTATGAATAATGTATTCCAATACAGCTTTGTCAAACTGTTCTATAGTACATACATTTGTAATTTCTTAACACTGAATTTACTGGGAAGTGACACTACTGTGCTCATGCTGTTCACACTTGTTTACAAATAGAGGCAGTCAGGCTTTGAGCTTCAAATTCAAGTGTCCAGATACTGACGTGACTTGCCTGAAAGCACTGGCAGGAAAAGTGTGCCGTGTTAAAAATTCATAAAGAACACTGCTTTTTATTTCAAGAGTAACAGGAGCAAAAGGTTTTTGCAGTGCCCTGGGAAACAGAAAGTTCAAATATTGTGAAGTTGCAGGAGTAGATCAGAGCGTACTATTCACAGTTAAAGCCTACAAGGCAGTTCTTTATAGTGTCTTGGGTGAGACAACTGAAGGAGAACTGAACCTAAGGAGCCAATTTGCTGAGTTTTGTTCAGTCTGTAAATTGAGTAGTTTTTATTACAGAATCATGAGCTGCAAGAACTGTGTATTGAACAATGGAAAACTGTATTTGAATCTGTGTATTTCTAGGTTATCTAAACTTAGGTTTCTATAACTTCTCCAAAATGTCGAGTAGACCCATGAAAGGCTGGTACAACAGATTAGATCTTTCAAAATTCTGAGTCTTACCAATTATTGATCCCATAGCTGGCTAATTTTTCAGGTACCCTCATGTGCAAAGGAGCCATGTTCAGGTTCCAGGCTAGGAGACAGGTATAGGGGGTTTTTTAAAGCTGTTTGTGTGCTTAAACTTCCCTTTCAGAAATGCATGCGCTTTCTTTGAGTTAGATCTAAAAGTCTACTACCTAAGGTGAAACATTTCTTTAGCTTCATGTCCTCTTTATCCTGAAGTCTCTACTGACTGCTAACAAAACTGCTATGCATCACATATTTTAAAATATCTTTAACTGAATATTCAGCAAAACAGCTTTGTATTTTAGACAGTTTCTGAACCAGATCCTTCTAGGAGAGACAAACAACTAGAAACACTTGTCAAATATGTTATTTCATACATTTAATTAATATCTATCAAATGTCTGTCAGATGGCTGACTGAATCCTTTGAGGAAAAATTAGCAGAGTAAAACCTCAGTGTTTGACAGTAGTCAAATTATGCAAAGGGAGTCCACCTCAAGCATATGCACACAAATAAGGAAGTGTCAAGACAGCAGCATTGTGGGGAAAGCTCTCACACTTTCAGGGGGGAAAACAGCATGAACGGGTGACCTTCTGAAGTGCCAGTACTCTAATTCATGCAGCATGGGGAGCAAAGAGGAGGAATTAGAGATCTGTGTGCAGGTGCAGGCTATAATCATACTGGGGTCATAGGCATGTGGTGGAAAGACTCCTATGACTGAAGTACTACAATGGATGGGTACAGACTCCTTAGGAAGGGCAGGCTGGGAAGGGAAGGAGAGGGAGGTGCCCTTCATGTGAAAAAATTGAAGACATACATGGGGCTCTGTCTTGGGATGGATGACAAGCTAATCAAGAGCTTATGGGGTAGACAAACATGGCTGATGTCATGAGTGTCTGCTATAGGCTGCCTTAACAGGAAGAAGCAGCAGATGAGCCCTTCTGACAACAGAAGAAAGTGTAATATTCATACGTCCTTGTCTTCATGGGACACTTTAACTACCCTGATATCTGCTGGTAGGGCAATACAGCAGGCCACAAGCAATCCAGGGAATTTGTGGAGATCATTGATGACAAGTTCCTAACACAGGTCATCAGTGATTGGACAAGGGTGATTCTGTGATTCAGTGATTTTGTGAAATATTCACAAAAATGTCCAGCTCTCCCTAGTGTGTCTTAGTAAAACTTTACAATTTTTTTCTTAGCTTCATTCAGCCTTCTCATTCCTTCTCCATCCTGTGTTGCAATGTGTGTTTCCATACCATCTAGAACTTATACCTTCTGTACACACATATGCGGTCCTAAAGCCTCCTACAGATTTCTTGCATGTTGACAGCCAGCATCCTTAATACATGGTGAAATGTTAACACCCTAGTCCTTTCCAGGCTCAAATGAGTGGCATAGAGAAGATAGGAGATTTCTATGTCATGAGACATCTATGAAGAAGCTCACTGTTGTTCATGAGAAAGCTTCTAGGAAAGGATATAATGCTGTGATTTGTGAAGTTAACTACCAGTGGCTCAGGCAATGTACAAGACTTCAGAACTGAGTTCTTCCAATCTCAGAACCTTTAGCAACAGTGGAGCAGAACACGAACAACTTCCATCCCTCCTCCCCTGTGGCAGAGCTGCTTGATTTTTTCATTGATATTATACAGCTGTCCAGTATGTTTTTTCCTCTTTTTTTTTTCTTGTCCTCCTCTTTTTTTGCAAGTTTATAAGGGAATTGGTTGTGTTTTTTCCCTCATATGCTGTAGTCAGAAAGGGAAAGGACTTTGGTATGACAGACCTTTGTCATTCCCCATTGAAAACTTCTGATGATTAACTATTTTTGATGTATTTGGAAAAATGGACCCTAGACTAAAACTATATTTAAGGGTCTTGATGTAGATTTTCCTTGCCACTGAAGATTTTTAGGCATATTTTGCAAATGCATCAGTATAACAAGATTGGCTGCTTTGTAAACCCCAGAACAACATCAGTTTGATGCAGTATTCCTTTCTTTCTAATGACATGGTGCATGTAAACAGCTGAATTGGAAAACTGAGCATCCTGAACTCACCAAATGGGTGACCACAAAATATTCCCTTTATGCAAAAACCTATTTCAATTAATTTTGGTTGGATGAAGAAGCAGTCAGACCCCTGGGGCCTCTTCTTACAGACCACAACTCTGTAGGCTCCCATGTAATACAGATTTCCACTTCCAGCAATAGAGATGCAAGCATTTTTCTCATATCTTATTCAAGCCTTTTGTTTCTCACTGCCTAGCCTTCTAGTCTCTGCTTTTGACTCTCACCAAAGCAAAAAATCCAAGGTTCCTGCGGCTCTGCTACAGCTGCATGCAGCTACAGCAATGACTATACAAAGTCTTGAAGGTCAAACATCACTTGAGTGCCTATTAGCTCAGATTTTAATGACATCTTTATTCACCAAGAACATTGTGGAAATTCTCTCTGTTAGATACTCTAACAGTGTAATAGAAAAAGTTCATCTTTTTAAAATTAGCATATGTACAAGTCAAAAGCTTCATCTCAAAAATGCTGCCACAGTAAAGGAAAACTGTCAAATATTTCCCAAGGTATGGTAAGAAGGCAGGGAGATGCAATTACAAATAAAATGCCTCCCACTTATTAAATAAATAAAATAGCGTAGAGTTAATTCTTGTCAAAATTAGGTGTATTGCATTTGAAATTTACTAATTTTAAATCTGATCTGCTTTTTCTACCAGGAAAAGACTTTATCAGGCTGATACTAAAAGAAACCACTAATTGTGTGATGATCATACTCAGAAGATGCAAAACAGTTTAGACAATATATTCTGCTATGTGACTGTATTCTTGGTCACTTATAGAGTACCATTAGAAAATCTAAATTAAATAATGGTTTACCTAATAAGAAACAATAGGATTTAACATAGGACTTAACATAGCCTGTATCATTCTGGATCTAGTAAAAAAAGATATGTACTTCACTATTCTGAAAAAAACTACATGCTTTGTAAGAAGTCCCTGATGAATCAATCGATAAGTGGATAGGTAGATCCCTAAGGCAGAAGCGAATGTGAGGAAATGGATAATACTTATATCTAATAGGGATTATGGAAGAAAATGTTTTTGTTGTTTTTTCTCCTGTTTCAAATACATCAGAAAAAAGGAATACACTGAAACAAAAAAAAAAAAATTCACCTTCTTATTTGGATTGTAATCAGCAAGTATTCTAGGTACTGACATCCTGTTCTGCCCTTACTTGGCAACCCAGGTTTTCAATTGGAATTTGGATGCTCAGACTTCCAAACCTAGGAGTTTCCTATTACTTGAATTTTAAGAGGTCATTGCCAGACCTTTTCATATGACCAAAATTTCACCTTGAATACTGAATATATTTCAATATATTGTTACAGTTTCCGAAACTATTAATCAGTTTTCTTTGAACTCTCTTTATTCTTGAAAACAAACAAGGCTATTTTCTTTAGATTTGCTTCTTCCTTTTATTCTTCTACAGGGTTTTGACTTTTGAATTATTTTCCTTTTATCTTAAAGGTTGCAGTGAATTTTAATAAAAATTTTCATTTGTGGTTTATTTAAATTCAGGGATGATTCTGGCTACCTTAATATATACTATTAACTCTCTAGGGATAAGTAGATCCAGAATCGTATTCTCATCTCATCTTATTTCTTTTGTACACAGGAATTTTTAATTATTTATATATCCACTAATTTATCTTTTTTTTTCAGTGTTCCAAATACTGACTAATTCCCAATTTTCAACAACTTAAATTGTATTTAAGAACCCCCTCTGAAAACAGTTCTTCCCTTGTTAATTCTTTCTTTATGTACTTTCACTCTACAATGATTTTTTCAGAATAATATTGCAAACAAATGGGATTACCTCCCCATTCCCAGCTTCCTTGTAATTTGATGATAGAGACAACAGATAATTTATAATCTAAGAGATTTCCCATTTCAAATGATTGCCAATTACTGCTGTTGGAAGATATACTGATACATCACATTCTTTTGTCTCTAATACCCTTTTATACTAATTACAAAAAGTCTGAAACGTATTTTTATGTTTCAGATACTACTTCGACTTGCTACTCTAGAATAATATCTAGTATGTAATACCTATTGTCCTAACAGAATATATGCTTTCTAGAGAGCAGTTCTGGCAATTTAAAAATAGTTGATAAATTGTATATGCTTTTTTTGTCAGCATGCCCATATCAATGCATTCAAACCTTCATCAGACTTTTCCACACTTTTCATACAGCAGGTCCAAGACACTCCACAATGGGTTCTGGCATAAGAAAGCAGTCAAAGAATAATCTAAAATAATCTGTATTCAGGACAACACTTAAATATACCTAACCTTGGATATCTATCTCATAGACTTCAATAAGAATTAATATGCTGAAGATCCACATGGAATAGCCTTAGCTGTTACAACTGACTGTATATTGTATGTATGTGCTCTTCTGCAAAGATACCTAAGTATAAAGTGTTGTTAGCACAGCAAGTGAAATGAAGTGTCTAGAAGACAAGGTTCATCAAAGAGTAAAGAACAATGCAGCACTGTAGCATAATCCCCCTATGTCACTGAGCCTGGTACTACTCACAGCCTGACTCTAGTCCTAGATGCTAAAAACACTTGACAAATCAAGTTCAATCGATAAATGACTCCTGCGAGGACCACAGATATTTATTTCCCTTTTGGCTAAATGTTTCTTTTGTTATCATTGATCACATTTGGTACAACGATTGAGTTACTGCAAATTCTAGCTGATTAATCTTCTTTGAGTATTCTGCTTCACTGGACCTGTCAGTTACTTTTCTTTTTTTTTGTACTTCAGACAATTCATGAGTGTTCACCAGCTTTTGAGGATGCTGCTCCTAGGTTGAGTGCAGTGGGAAGCGTGACCAAAATGTAATGTACCCTTCAGTGTACAAAGTTAAGAAATCTTCCTCTTTCTCAAATGGTCTGTATTTTTTTCACAGTTGTATCTAGAATTACTGTTGTATATGGACTGAAAATGCAAAGTAATGGTTTTAGATTAATAGTTAGAACCATCTGAGTAAAGGCTGTGTAAACGATTTGGTGAATATCGTCTTCCATTACCTTATAAATTGTTCATCAGATCGACTGCCTAAGGAACAAAGGAAGAGCTGAGACAAACAGAAAGATAACTGCTGTTCTTCTGTTTAAGAAAGGGGTCATTGCAGGTAACTCCCTGCAATCTGGAGAACTTCCCTTGCTGTTAATGAAGAAGTTCCAAATGGGAATGTCTTGTCACACTGTACAACCTCATACGCAATGTTGACTCACCCCTGGATTCCAGAACACCTTAAAATGAATCAGTCTTGCTTTGCAGATAGGAAAAAAACCCCTAAAATAGTAACATATATTGCACAGTTTCAACATCTGTTCAGTGGAGTCACTTATGAGCCCTGTTTGTCCACTTTGCTCCATGGCTTCAGGACCACAGTATACTGCCACTGACTGTTCATGTAGTTCATACTCTCAAATAGTACCTAGTCTTGTAAGGAGCGTGAAGATTCCAGAGGAAGATAAAGCCAAAGTTTGTGAGTTTTAGTATAGTAGCAAAAAAATACATAAAAGAATAAACCAGTTAGGAAACAACCCTCCCAAAAAAAAAAAGAGAAACCATGTGGCAATTTTGCCTCCTACTGATAATGGAATTTCCAACTTTCATCTTCAAATCCATCACACAGGAGTCTTCAATAAAAACACTTAAAAATATGGGTACATCAGACTCTTGCTCCTGCTTGAAAAAGTTTTTAATCTATTTGTGGCAGAGATTGTGTTCCTAAGTAAGTTAACAAGATGATGCTATCACATCACCTTGCCGTTGATAAATCTTGACACATTTCTTCTACCTTGTTTCTAGCAGAAAGTGTTCATGTTGTAGTGCCTGTGTTGAGTTGAATGTTTACAGGATGACACAACTCTACCTGAATCATTAGTTTCCTCATCTCGGTCAATGGTCATGTGGATTGTAAAAGTATCTAAATAGGCATCTTCTGCTGAGATTCAAATCTTGTTCTTCTTTCAACATATGGAATCTTTCTCACATTTTGTTTATATTTGCAACTCAGTGCAAGAGATCCCTTTCTGTAGTTTGCATGATAGAATTGTAAAAATGATCAAAATATTTTTGCTTTTCCTTTGGCCTTACTTTCCTCTCATTGAGTTTTGTGAATGCATCAGTATAAATGTTTCAGCACAAGAGTTTTGCATTGTTTTATTTTTGCTGTGCCAGTCACTATATATACCTCTGTTTCTTCCTCATCAGTTATTCTTGTCAATTTGAGCGTACATTTCATAGGTGTGTAAAAATTGTGACAGCAGATCCCAGTAGTGATGCCTAAAAGTTTATCCTCCATCTAACAGTGAGGGCTAATATGATCACAAATCACCGCAATGAAAGGACAAGGTGAATTCTTATGAAACTTTCAGATACCACAGTTGCCATCCATTACTCATATTTAGAAAGACCAAGAATTGTGCAGCAAGAATTGGAGAATATTATTAACTGTCTTATTAAGACAAAGTGCAAAATCACAACTTCTATGGACAAATTAGAAGAAACTTTGCTACAGATTGGTGTCTCACTAACAAAATGAAAAGGGAACTGGACATAATTGTTGATGATAAAGCAATTTAAATGCCGTATAGCCATGAACAATTTAATTCCAGGAGGCAGTAGGTGGGGTGTTCTAAGTAAAGAGAAGGGAATATTAATTCTATTGTACAAGTCTTTATTAAGACTTCATTAGAATATCAGGCTCACTTCTGATTAGCTGTGTTTAAAATGGTAATTTCAATGCAAAACCAGCCTACTCAGATGATAAGGGGGTTTAGAGAACAAATCTTAAAAGAAGAGACTAGTGAAAGAGAAGTTGGGGCAGGATATGATTATTTTCTATAAATACACTTACTTGATAAACACAATGGAAAGACAAGGACTGTCAAAACTAAATATGCTTGTACAAGATCAAAAGAATGTAAAACTTAGTCAGGGATATATCTTCCCAGCAAATGAAAAGAACACTTCTAACCATTAGAGATGAAGCTCTAGTGTGGTTTTTTGAATGATGCAGTGGAGCCCTGGAACATACATTGACTAAAGATGACATTTGAAAACATCTGCTAGACTCCATGTGGTCACCAAAATAAAAGCAAACAATGGTAATATTGATACATTTTGTAACTATATATACTTGTAATTTGAACAGCATACACGTGTAATACATATATATATATAAATATATATTTCTACACATACATGCACATATGTATTCTTGCAAGCCTAGTGTTTGAAATGTTATACATCCTTCACTTAAAGTAACTAAATATATTGTTTGTTTTATTTGGCTGTGACACTGTACTGAACAGACGTGTTTGGTGAGCTGCTAAGATCTAGAGGTTTTTCTTGAACAACTGTAGTGCATTCAGTTAGAAAACCCTTTAAGAACAGGATCAACTCAAAGCCCAGGGTACGTTGTCTTGTTCATTAGTAACATTTCTTCTAGCTTTGCTAGATTGCTGTGGACTTACCCATAAGACACAAACAATCTTGAGAAATTCATCAAAGCTGTTCCAGCTCTTCATCCAGTTCATCAATGAAAATATTTAAGAAGTCATAAAGCGTCTTTGGATAGTTTATTATCAGGTTTCTTTTGTATTAGAATACAACCAGTTTTCTCCTTCTCTTTCACTGCTGTCTCTCAATCAACATCGATGCTTCCTTGTCCAACTCTGTTGTGAGTGAAATTTCAAGTACAGACTGTTCTTTGAAACACTAACATAGACATTCGCTGTATATAAATTATTTGTACCTCAGTTAACAATGTTCCAACAGACAAAGATAAAATATCAAGAGGAAGAAAAAGATTTTTCTTTTTTTCATCAATGGTACTGGAAATGCTCTTCCATCCTGAGCGGTTTGAGAGTCAGGTAACTTATCCATTTTTACAATAGCTCTTTATACAACTTTTTTTTTTTTCCCTGGTGTTTGTTTAGCTGTTTAATCAGAGCTATTTCACAGCTATTTGACAGAAAATGTTATTTTTAACTCTCTTACACCAATTGATAATTTTCCAGTTTTCCAGTGTGGTGAGTTAACCCTGGCTGGACGCCAGGAGCCCACCAAAGCCATTCTATCACTCCCCTCCTCAGCTGGACAGGGGAGAGAAAATATAATGAAAGGCTTATGGGTCGAGATAAGGACCAGAAGAGATCACTCACCCATTACCATCATGGGCAAAACAGACTTGACTTGGGAAAAAATTAAATTCAATTTATTACCAGTCAAATCAGAGTGGGACAATGAGAAATAAAAAGTAAATCTTAGAAACACCTTCCCTCCACCTTTCCCTTCTTCCAGGCTCAACTTCACTCCCAAGTTCTCCACCTCCTCCCCCTGAGCAGTGCAGGGGGTCAGGGAATGGGGTTTGGGGTCAGTTCATCACACGCTGTCTCTGCCACTCCTTCCTCCCCAGGGGGAGGACTCCTCACACTCTGCCCCTGCTCCAGCATGGGGTCCCTTCCACAGGAGACAGTCCTCCATGAACTTCTCCAAACTGAGTCCTTCCCATGGGCTGCAGTTCTTCATTAACTGCTCCAGTGTGGGTTCTTCCCATGGGGTGCAGTCCTTCAGGAACAGACTGCTCTAGCGTGGGTCTCCCACAAGGTCACAAGTCCTGCCAGCAAACCTGCTCCAGCGTGGGCTCCTCTCTGTCCATGGGGTCCACAGGTCCTGCCCAGAGCCTGCTCCAGCATGGGCTCCCTTCCACAGGAGACAGTCCTCCATGAACTTCTCCAAACACAGCCTGCCTCACCATGTTCTTCACCATGGGCTTCAGGGGAATCTCTGTCCCTGCACCTGGAGCATCTCCTCTCCCTCCTTCTTCACTGACCTTGGTGTCTGCAGGGCTGCTCCTCTCACATATTCTCATTCCTCTCTCCGGCTGTAGTTGCACAGGCAGCATGGGCTTCCCATGGGGTCACAGCCTCCTTTCGGGCACATCCACCTGCTCCAGTGTGGCGTCCTCCCTGAGCTACAGGGGGACAGCCTGCCTCACCATGTTCTTCACCATGGGCTTCAGGGGAATCTCTGTCCCTGCACCTGGAGCATCTCCTCTCCCTCCTTCTTCACTGACCTTGGTGTCTGCAGGGCTGCTCCTCTCACATATTCTCATTCCTCTCTCCAGCTGTAGTTGCACAGGGCTTTTTTTCCCCTTCTTAAATATGTTATCCCAGAGGTGTTACCACTATCACTGATGCACTCGGCCTTGGCCAGTGGTGGGTCCCTCTTGGAGCCAGCTGGCACTGGGTCTATTGGGCATGGGAGAAGCTTCTAGCAGCTTCTCACAGAAGCCACCCCTGTATCCCCCCCAATTAGCAAAACCTTGCCATGCAAACCCAATACATCCATTGATTCCAAATACGATTTAGATCAGGTTTGGTTTTCCTATTTTCTTTTAATGTGAATCTACATGTCCTGAAAGCAATTTGATTATGGCAGAATAGTATGTACACTTTTAGCTATGCTTTGTCACCAGGAGCATATGGCTGAAACAGGACAAGTTTCTCTGCAGATTATACAAGTCTGAAAGGAAATCTGGGAACCTCAACCAAAATTTTGGGCCAGACTGTGAGGCTGAAGCAGCCAGCCTGACTGATGTCTACGTCATAAATCTCTGCTCAGTGGCCAACATATATCGAACTTTCAACATGCCAATGAGAACCAAAATGAATATGACTAAGTGTGGACCCATGTGTGAGATTCAGGGTCTTGTCCCTCAAAGCAAAACATGTCTGCAGAAAAGTTTAGGCCTGTCTGCACCAGCATCATTAAACTAGGAAATGACTCTTATTTCGAAGAGAAATCTCAACATCCTTCTCAAGTGGAAGGTCACTATTTGAGCATTAAATTTTGGGTGTTTCAGAGAGAAACTTCTATCTTTACTCTTCAGTTTAAATAGGTGTTCATACATGCAAACATAGTTCAAAGATCTTCTAAATTATCTGAATGACATTCACTTCCCCTGTCAGTTAGATTTTTCCTTATTATTTATGAAGCTGTAGTCCTGTTAATGTTCTCATTGTTCAGAAAACCTTCTCTGGTAATAGGCACTGAATCTTCAATTTAAAAAAAAGTCGAAAAGATGCAGAACTTTTCATGAAGAATGAGGAAGGGTAGAAACAGGTACAAGTAGAGCTGTTTGCCTAAAGATGAAAAATGGCAGCCCTGAGAAACTTCCTAGCAGTATCAGCTTTTGCGTGAACACTGCCATGGACTTGCCTTGTAACTGTGCAGGTGTTGCATCAGCACAATGAAGAAATGAGGAGTGGAAGGGAGAAGAAAACTGCTGTATGACGGAGGAGCTCTCATGACGGAAGAGAGGACAAGATGTAGCCAGTGATATGTATGGCTTCATAAGGAAATGGTCACTTGCTGCATGCCTCAGGAGAGAAGAGATGAACAGACAAAAAGGAGCCTTTTGATTATTCTGGTGTGACATATGAATGTTTTGCTGTTGCTCTGACCAGCAGCAAGCAAGACTGTCAATACAGTCTTACTGGGTATATGGTTCCAGTCCTGCTATGGGAAACAGCCACCAAAAAAGTAAGAAGCAACTTGATCGTGCTGTGTTTGGTTTGGCTGAACTGTAACAGATACTAAACTTGGTCCTAAGAGAGCTTTAATATACTCTGAACCCAACATATTTTGATAATAGCCTCTCCATTATATTAGTCATTAAGAAAACTTGAAAATACCAGTTCACAAACTAAACAGAATAACTCTTTTCCATTCCAGACTTTTGCTACAATTAGAGTAATTTATTTTGGGGAAAAGCCAGGAAAAGATAGAGGGGGGGAAGTCTGAAAGAAAGCAGTAACAATTAGATCACTTCTGCCTCTGCTTGCTGGGTGGGTCCTCTGAATGTCAACCTCATTATTCTGGACGTCAACTCCAGGCAGCAGCTCCTAAATGCCATTCCAAATGGTGTCCTAAATGGCAGTCCCTGTTGTACATTCTTTCTCCAGTAATAGTGGCAGGCTGTTGGGAACTTCTTTTAGTTCATAATAAATTTCAGGAGTGCTAGCTTGAGAACAATGTTTGAGGCTTACGCCAACACAGACTGGCAAATAAATGTTTTGAATCCACAGTTCCATTATCGCTTCTAAAAGTCTGTAGGCTGCAAGTCTTGTTCGCTGGTGGGTCAGAGCCCAGATATTCTGAGGTGACAAGGACAACTTACATAAAACTTATATAATCTCAGCATCTCAAGGGCCCTGCATGGCTCCCTTCACCAGGGACTCTAAGCCCCTCACAAACATTAAGGAAAGCATCTTCATTGTGGTTGCATTAAAGGAAGAATATTTCTGTGAGGTCAGTTGGGATCCAAAACATGGACAAATTAAGTGAACAGACAACAAATCTGTGGCAGTGCCAGGAAATCATGTTGTAATTCTCAGTCCACAGCTGCAACCACAAGAGTAATCTCCTTGTACATTTTTGGTAGCAAAAGCGGGGAGGGAGGGGGAAGCAGTCCCTCACAGAAGCCTCTTCATTCTTGTTTAGCGTGGATTTTATCATGCATGGAAACAACCGCTCCATTTGCTCATGTAGACTGTAGCAGGCTGTTGAACTAAGCTCCCAACAAAATGCTTATACAACGTGTAAAGCTGGGGTGTTTGAAACGAAAAGATTCAGGTTTCAGGCCGATTCAAAATGCAGAGTCTGTTTCTTACTAGCAGCTGTGCCTCAAGCACTAACAAATCTTCGTGCCTCTCTCTCATTTGTTTGGAGGTACAGCCAATACCTTCAGCCACAGGAGGTTGATCCATGGCTATAAAAGTAACCCAGTGTTATGAGCAGAGGGCAAACCCTTCCTCAAGCTATTCTTTCTGTTAGTTTAGCTAAAAGGTGGCTGAGCAGCCACACCTTGTCATGGGCACTTTGTAGGTGCCAGAGCTGCCTCTCCACTGCTCAGCAGCACCAAAATCCATCCAGTTACAGCTCAGTCCTCATGCATGGCCATTGTGGTAGAGGAGCTTGCAAGATAAAGGCAGAATACGCAAATGCATTTCTCCTGATCATGATGCTCTGGTTCAGGGCAGGCTTACCATCATTTGCCTGTGAGAAGTCAAAGTACATGGCTAGTTTTGCTCTCTTCTGATCATTGTTGCTTTCCTCCTCTGAGCTATTTAAACAAAATACATTTGAACACCATAAAAACATCAAAAGAGCATATTTACTTGGTGTTTACATTTTTATGAAGTCAAACTACCACAGAGAATTGAAAGAGTCCAGGGCAGAAACATAAGAATTGAGCTGCATTCTCCAGTTTGCTTTAGTTGCTTCACTTGCCAAGACAAAGGCAAGCCCAACCCCTAACACTTGCACTCAGTGTCACAATCTTGCTGTCACGCTATGGCTGTGGGAAGGACTAATGGGTTACTGCTCTGCCTGTGTTCTCCCTCTTCTCACATAAGCTACATGGTGGATAAGTAAGAAGATACTCCCTATCCCTATCCTCCATACAGACAGAGACATACACCAGTGGATGGATGCATTAGCAAGTTCCAACCCTTCTTCAAAGTCTCCCACATTTCTGAAGGGGTGACTCTGCACTCCTCAAATGCTGGTTACAAAGTGGAGGACTCACTGCGCTGAATGGATCCATTAATTTGGCTCCGAACATGACTTCAGTTTTCTGTGCAGCATTACATTTACACAGTGCAATTATGCTTAAGGCTTCTCTTGAGAAGCAGTGTAGAATAGAAAAATTGAACTCATATTTCAATATTCAGTGGCTCCAGTAACTAGACCCCTAGGCATATGCTGTGCCTGCGTCTGACTATTCTGTGTCTCCCTGCTAACAATAAGAAGCATCCTGAAGTCAGGAAGTCTTCTGGCTGCTTTGGGCTCCCAGGGAAGGCTCCTTGAATGTCTGAATGGTGCTGTGACTGGGTCATCTTCATGTGATAATGGCCCTCAACAAATGTAAGTGTGCCCTTGAAGCCACAAACAGCAGGAAATAAGTGAGTGGTGAATGTGGCTGGGGAGTTGCCTGTATCATCTAAAGTTGGCTCAATCTGGCCTTCCTGCACAGAATGCAGCTGTGGCACCTTATTTAAAAAAAAAAAAAAGAAAAAAGAGAGAGCATTTTCATCCTGACTGGCCATTTTTTTCTGGTTTAGCATAGGAGCTTTGGCATTAGGCAACGGATTAGCATTGGTAACAGGAAGATATAGAAACAGCCTGGTTTACTGGAGGAAGGAAAGAGGGAAGGCCTGAGCTATCACCACTGACTCACCAGAAAAGGAAGTGTTTACGGCACCTTTAGTCAAGTCCATGCACAGCTAAAGCTTCATTTCTGCTCTTCCCCTCATCTTGTCCTCGGGCGATGTGGTGTCCTTGCAACTGGGGGACATTTCATGTTCTTTGGCACTTAGGAATAGTACTTCTCCCTGCAAACAGCCACAAAGTTTATGACTCTATGGGTCTAGAGAATTTAATAATGAAAAATTAAAAAAAAAAGAAACACAGTAGTTGTGAGTCAAAGCAAATGTAATCACAAAATAATATTCTTAGATATGCAGTCACAGACCATTATGAAAATCAAAACAGGGGGTTTAGGGGTGACTGTCTACTACAGTCAACAAAGGGAACAAAAACGTGTCAGATAAAGGAAGGGTTACATGTTCACATTTGTCTCAGTCATTTAATAACAAGCTTCCAAGAGAGAAATCAAGCCTTTTTAGAAGTTAAAATTTCAGTGAGCTCCAGACCAGAATGAAATTTTACCTGGAAGGTGCCCCTATGCTAAAGGAAGTCAGCATGGCTTATCAAATCTGTTTTGAGTATTGCTCTGTTTAAGTGCCATTTCAAAAGATTCATTGGCTATGTAGGCTTTTACTATCAGCATATTTATTTCACCTCCTAAATGAAATCCAATTTGAGGCTATTAATATTAATGTGCTGAGATAATTCTGATGATGAATTAATAAAACACTTGGCCTCTCAATATGCTGTTTGCTCTTACCATTTAATGATGCTCTTAACTGGAAAAAGGAAGAGATAGAGCAGACTCCAGCAGGAGCCTGAAAATTAGAAACCACTTCATTGTTTTTAGCTTGCCGCTTTAATGACAATCGATGGCATTGATTTTGGACTAGAAAAGTATTTACTAAATCTTTACCATGTGCTACAATCCCTATTTAGATTCCTTAAGCATAATCTGTATGTAACACCTGCTTAAAGTACTTCAACTACCTGAGGAGAATGACTTAAAAAACATTTAATGCATTTCTGTAATTTGTTAGAGATTTGACCCTATTTCTTATGTTTGTCATAAATATTGAGGGGTTTTGCAAAACAATCCCCTTGCCACTGAAAACACAGCTGTACCTTAGAAAAATCAGATGGCATCAACAGTCTCATTCTTTTACAAGAGGAATTTCAGTTCACTGAACACTTTAGTTCAGATAAGGCTAATTCACCTACCTTATTATGCTAGAATAGATTTCCATTTGAAAAACTGAACTCAGTTAATGTACAGATTTTTACATTAGTCTTCACAGTTAACACATAATCCTAATAGAAGAAAATTCTAAATAATAATAGAATATTCTCACAGACAACTAATGTAAAAACATGTGTAGACATCTATAGTGTCACATTCATAATTTATATAGGTCTTTATTGTTGTTATAAGTAAATATGGAAACATTTCATTCTAAGCTCACAAATATATATAATTTATTATGGTTAAAATAGAGAAACTTAATGCTAATTTTTAGTTTTCATTTAAGAAAGAATGAAAAAATTATAGCACTGTGATTGCCAACATTTGCAATTTCATCTAGGATTTCAGTCCTGGAAAACCTGTCAAAATGGTGGCTAGCAGAACGAATACAGTCTAATTTTCATAGAATGTTTGTTTTGTTTTGGGTTGGAAGGGACCCCTAGAGGTCATCTAGGCCAATCCCCCTGCAGGAGCAGGGACACCGCTAACTAGATCAGGTTGCTCAGAGCCCCGTCCAGCCTGGCCTTGAATGTTTCCAGGGATGGGGCCTCCACTACCTCTCTGGGCACAACCCTCATTGTAAATAATTTCTTCCTTATATCTAGACTAAACCTACCCTGGTTTAGTTTAAAACCATTACCCCTTGTCCTGTCACAGCTGGCCCTACTAAAAAGATTTTCCCCATCTTTCCTATAGGCCCCCTTTAGGTATTGAAAGGCCATAATCAGGTCTCCC
>NW_009260834.1:606598-673351 GCF_000687185.1 Egretta garzetta | reverse complement strand
CTCTCGGCAGGGCTGCTCTCGATCCTTTCTTCCCCCAGCCTGTATTGATATGGGGGGTTACCCCGACCCAGGTGCAGGACCTTGCACTTGGCCTTGTTAAACCTCATGAGGTTCACACAGGCCCACCTCTCCAATTTTCAAAGTGTGACGTGTACTTTAAAACTTCTAGCAGAATGGCAAGCATGAAAGTGCATTCCCAACACACATCAAGTTTAAACCTGGAGTTTTCATTCAAGCCAAATTGCCTGTCTTTGAAATGGGTCTGATCTTCAGATGATATAGACTGTTTTACCTTAACTGCATTGTAGTAGTATGCAAAAGTAATAGGAGACAAAGAAGCAACAAGTGTAGCATATTATTGCTGAGATTAATAATGCTATTGATAATTATGTTTCTGACACAGTAAACCTAAACAAATTACTACCTTCAAACTGCTTCTTCAGAGAAAAAATAAAGAGAAGAAATTTACTGTTACTCTTCTTCATTAAATTATGAAGTACTCAATGTGGTAAAAGCCCTGTATGCATCTAGAGAAAGTCCTCTGATGTGGAAGAGAAATGTTTATAATTTCTAAAATTATACTAATTCAGAGTCATATTTTCATTTTTATTATTTGTGACAGGATAATAGCAAGCGGGTTTAGGTGGTAAGGGAGATGGATGATGCTGTAGAGTACCAGTTGTGTATCAGCTCTTTTTGATGCTGCTTCTTTTGAGCAGGCATGGAAGGGAGACCTATACAGCAAGTCATAATGCAGTCTGCACTTCATAAAATTTGTCCTCTGCAGCCATGTCTGAGTACAAACTAGGTAATACAGGTCAACAGTCGCTGAATGGCCACATTAAAAACCCAGTCAAGGAACTCCTATTTTTCTAGTCTATTTCCATTTCCCCCCTGCCTGGATGAAATGTTTAATTTCTCTCAGAATTTCTAACAGTCTAAGAATACAGACCATATGATAACCTGCAATAACAAATACAAGTATGAAGGTTTACATGTTTCACCTCTAAGCACATAGCAAAGACAATCTTCCTTCAGCAGTTATCATATTATTTCTTTAGAACTAATATTGATTATCAAATATATCTTATAGCTTGCATAAGGCAAGCAGTCATTGCTTTAAATTCCCTCACTGGAAGTGCTCTGAGCCTCTTCTTTCTGCAAAACAGTATCTTTTTTCCTGTTTGGATATACCCAGTTGCTAGTACGCTCTTGTTATTTATCTCATCAGGCTGGCATATGAGATCTTCAGTTACAAATTCGTGATTCACACTACAGATGAAGAATGAACTTCAAACATGGTATTACTCATGACTTTCCCTTCCATATACTCTTGATTGATTACAAGCTTGCAGAAGTTTTATAGGTTTGTATACTTCTTCCCAATTTTTTGTCTTCAGACTGAGAACTATAAAGAGAAATTAAACAAAACCCACATAGCTGCTACCAACTCCTTCCAAAACAACCAAAGTTAACTACTTTGATAACCACTCTAACCATCAACAGGATCCTCGTGTTACAGTTGTTGGAATGATAGCAGTAGCCACCACTTTGATATTATATAGGAATTTAGTTTCCTTTAAATAAAGGCTTCACTTTCTTAATTACGTATGTGATGGAGGGGTAAGGCTTTCAAAATGCACTCAGTGCTTTGAAAATTACATTGCCTACACATCTTTGGCCACTATTCTGGTGATCATGATCCTAAGAAGACTTTCATGCGTGCTGGATTTCATGCAATTCAAACAGTCCTGTCAAAATGAGAGTGGCTGCTCTGATGCCTGTAAGTTATTCAGAACTAAAGTCATAACATACAAACCAGCTGACTTGAGTAAGTGATCTGTTACTCCTAAATCCCCCTCAATGCTGTGAATGATGATATCATTTCTAGGAAGCGTACCTACTTTCAGTCACTCTTGGAATATTTCCATGACCGTAATTTCTGTGAAAGTTCTACCCTCTGAGAGAAAAAGGAAATAAGTCAGAAGAATCTGAACACCTTTAATTTGAAGTTTCTAAGACACTGATTTAACAGGTTGATTTATTCTCTTCTTTCTATTATAAAATAGTACACCTTTAAAATCAGTTAATTTGGTGAAAGAAAACTTATTTAAAAATATTAAAATGCAACTGAAAATGTCAGCTAGCTTTTTAAAATACTGTTCAATAATAATAGGTAAAACATTCCTATATTTCAGCCGCAATGTATTTTCTTAAGCAGCCGCAGTGATGTTTCATAATTAGATAACCTAGGGATAAACACTGGGAGTTTCTAAGTGTTGAGTACCTTAAACTTTTGATAAAGCAGGAGCAGGGAGTACTCAGTGCCTCAAATGATAGGTCAGTGTTTATATAACAATGTGTGAGAATCAGTTTTTGTCTTGTTTTTCTTAGACATAATTTGATGTTTTACAATAGAAAAAAAGTGTAAGCACACCCCGGCATATCTCTTCTATCACTGGTGTGTATAAAACGCTTCCCCTATGCTTTTAAGGTGATGAAAAGGACAACTAGCTTGTGTCTAAATCAGGAGAGCTTGATATGATGTCAAAGCCTTTGGCTAAACATAGATTGACTTAATTCTTTCAATAATGAACTTTGGTCCAGAGCATTTAACAACCACAAGAGGAGAAACCCAATATAAAAGAGAAAATCTCCTCATTCAGGTTATCTTGACTCTGCTGCAGGCAAAACATAGAAATATTTTTTTTAATCGAGATTCTCTGCAGCAGCCCGTTCCAAATGCCAGTATCCATCACTGATGACTGGATCAATAGCTCTGTTTTGGCCCCAGTCTCCTACGAGAGATGGCATGCCATCAGTGACAGACAAATATCACAGTTAAGCAAAGTATCCAGCCAGACCTAGTAACATTTTTATTGATTTTTGTTGTGCAAATAATGTCTTTTTGGGCTGAATAAATGGCTTTGAGCCAAACAGTCATTGTTTATGATTCCAAAATGCAATAAAGGGACAGGAAATATATTATAGCCTATGTCTCAAGGCACACAACATAATCATCCTTTGGTGGTGAAAAACTATCCAGCTGAAACCATGAGTGCATATTTATCCATGCTTAAAGGTACCTGTAGGACTTGCAAATCTTACACAAAATGTCCTGTTAGGAAACAGATGGTATTGCCCTTTAACCTATTGAATAACTACTAGAAAACCAAGCAAAAAATAAGCACTATATTTCTTCAATCAATACAAAGAAAACACTTTATTATTTTCCCTTCAAATGAAATATCAAACTTGCCAAAATGGCATTAGGACGCTTTTAAAAAAAGGACAAAACAGAAAGTACCCTGACAGTTTTACAAATGCTGCAAAATTATATTATTAACAGTCCAGCAACAATTTTGTTGGGTTTGTCTTCTGTTATTTTTTTCAGGAATTACTAAAACACATTTTGTATATTTTTTTACATTTTGTATATTTTTTAATATTAAAGTATCATGTTATTTATCTTTCTTAAAAATTATTTTTTCTTTTGCTGATGTAATTATTAGTCAATCACTTAAGCTAGCAATATTGACAAAAATATCTCCTTATGGTTATATCTGTGCACTAAATCCCACACCTTTTCTCCTGGATATGTGTCTAATATATCCAGTAGTTTCAATGAGAAATCGCTCTTAATCTCAGCAAGTATACAGCGGCCAGAATTTCCAAACATGCAGGTGTCATAAACAAATATTCTCTTTCAACGATATTGTTAAGTCACAAGCACAAATCATCAGCAGTGAAGGTCTGAAGAATGAAATATTCTTATAACTGCCACATTATCTACAATGAAATATTTTAACAGGTTTGTTGTTGTTGTTTCCAATTAACTAGAAATAAGGTGTATTAGCTCACATTATTTCAAGACTGGTAAAACTATTTTGCCCTCATTGCACAGCCCTGTATTTTCATGGAAAATATCAATAATTCAAACACCTCTCAGAAAATTTCAAGAATATTTATCCTCACCCCAGAAGATTCCATTCATCTATAGGAAAATGCTACAGTAATCAAGTGCCAGCTTAAATCCTGTCTCTCGCCAACATCTTTAAATTTCAAGCTTTTATTAACTCTCTCATGACAGCCCTAAGTATACTTTTGAAGGCTTTTGGAGTGCAAGACAAAAGCTGTTTCTAAGAAATGGTACACAAAATCAGGAGGCTTATTTGTAACATTTTGAAAATTAAATTGCAGAAAATAGGATGGAAGTCAAGGGGAAACTTTTAGAGGAAATATGGCAGTATTAGCCTATATTTGTTAATGGCCTTATAATTTCTACTGTAAAACAAAAGCTCTGATCCTCTTCCCAGTAAGACAATTGCAAAATTTTTATATTCATCAGCAGAAGTCGGTATTCCATTTGAATTGCATAAAATTATTCCAACAAGCCTCCCAATCATACATATCTGCTGTATGTCTTTTGAAGAGTTATTCGAATTTAATCAGTATGTCATGGAATGCTTCCGAAAGTTTTAAGCTTCTTTTTTTTTAAATGAAACTTCCCAGAGTCTCAACCCTGGCACGATTAAACCTGTGATCAGAAATCACATGTGAGGAAAGCTTCTCTGAATCAGGACATCTTGTGAGCCCGAAGTTACTCCCGTGTCTAAAGGTTCATGAAGGTAGGATGTGGAAAGGCAGAATAGAGATAAAATGAGATTGACTTTTGACATATTGTGTATTGTACCGGATACCCATAGACTGGGCACCTCTTTTCCCCTTGCCCACCTCATCCAAGTATTCAGAAACCAGAGTCACTATCTTCTGAGAGAGATTATGTCAGATCCTAGACTTGATCTTCTGTCCTTCACTGACTGGTGTTAGCTTTTTGTATACATTAGAGCCTCATATCATGAGCAACATCTTACCTCTCAACCTAAAGGGTTATCATTCTTCCATTTCATAGAGGTGAAGTCGATTAGACAAAAATCTACTGTTCTTTGAACCCCTGCCTTCAGCAACAAGTACACGGAAGCGTGTGTGAGCCAAGCCTTTCTGAATCCACTGTTCTAGCCCTGGCAATGGTTTTTTGCTCTGAGGGAGAATAAGAAAACAGTAAGAAACACCTATTGAGTGCAATTAATCTAGCCTATTTCAGATATCTCTCTTAGCAGGAGATGAATAGTCCTCTGAAGGTGTCTGTTTCTTTCCATTAACTACAAAGGGAGACCAAAATTACTGGCTTAGACTTAGATGTCTATCCTACTTTAAGATATCCAAGTTAAGATAAATGAATCCCAACTTTGGTCACTCAGACAGTTTCAGGCTGCAGATCCTGAGCAGATGATGGTCTCTGGGTCCTTTAGGGCTGAACCAGGTGGGATTTCAGGCACACTATATCTTTGTATTTTCAACTGTCATCCATCCTAAGAAGTCTGTTTACGTATTTGAGAGCCTTGCTTTAATTTTAACCCAAAAAGCTGGTACCTAATGTTAGGCATTTTGATTTCTGTCTTTAGATATTCAGATGATTTATTGAATTTCGCCTAAAACGTAAGATTTTTTTCAGGCTGAAATCAAACTAGGAGTAAGGAGGAGGCAATTGGACCTGGTATTGTGCTGAAAACATGTACACTTTTTTCTTCTCCAAGTTTAGAGGGTTTCAGGGTAGTTTATTTGAAATTTCAAAGTGAGTGTAAATCAAAAACATTAAAACATGGGGTATGAAGGTATTAGCAAACGCTTCAGTGCATAATCAGCCAGGTTACCAGTTCTCTGGAGTAGGTAACCCCCAGTAAACTCAGAGCCATAGTGAATCATTCCCCAGCCAGAGGAGCAGGTCTACGTAAAACCCAAGCTGGGTATTAAGAGGTCTGTAACTGCTCCTCCTGCAGACCTCAGGAACATATGTTCACATGCTTGATACAAACCGTCTGTGCCAATAAAACCTGGGCCATTGTCATGCTAAGGAAATTCAACCCTCCCTGCAGACTAAGCCCTGTCTATGTCAATTGGTCAGGCACATCTTCTCCCGGGGGAGTTGAATCCCGCCAACTGAGTACATGGTTTCACGAGGGCAAATAAATATGCTGTAACTGGATAGCATGTGAAATCTTCCTGCAAAGACTCGTCACCTGGGTGTTATGAACTGTGAAGTGAAGATAGTAGGATGAATATTGTTAGAGTATGAAATCGCCTTCACTGATGAGGCTAAAAATAATGGAATAAAAATGGTTTGTTCATAATCCTCTTATTACAGACCTTGTTCTCTTTTTAGGTAAGAGCACTCCACCCATTGCTCTCACTTCAGGAGTATAATTTAAAGTATTTTTTAATAGCAAATGAAACAAGGTAAAACCAGACATGCTTTACTGGCTGGCTTTTAAAGACAATGACAGCTGTGGCCTGACTGATTTCATCACCCCACCAGCAATATTTTTATAGCAGAGAAATGGTAAGGCAAAGGGTCTCATACTTGCATTTACCTAACTGTTTTCTTTCCAGCTCCTTCTTCTCTGGTGCTATCTAAGTTTCTGATCCATTTTGTAGATAAAATTTTCCACACATAGTCTCTATCCACAAGATACTGGGAGTATTTTATTGACACTTGGAGGTGTGTGAATTACAGCTTTGCACTGGACTTCACTTGTTGGATGGAGAGAAAGGCTGATGGGGAGTAAGGGTAGGCTTGGGATTACTCGAATATGAGGTCTGCTCAGATGCACTTAACCAGCACAGGCCTGGATATGGAGAAGCTAAGATTTGCATGAGATAGGCTTCCTGGAGGAAACAGCATGAGCCAGTGGACTGCTAACAAAGCAGTCCAGATGTCTTGTGATCTATCTCTAGCTTTCTTTAGGTCGCCATGTGATCTTGGGAAAACCTCTTCCCCTCTGGGCCTTAATTTCACAGTCTGTAAACGCTTACAGGGACACCTAACCTACAATGTGATTTCAGATCTTTCTGAAATGCCCATTTCCAGCAACTACAATGCCTACAAAGCATTAGCTGACTAATAATAATAAGTTTAACAGGGAACAAAGTGTCATCTATTACACACTTGAGAGGCAAATCTCCAGCTTGATCACTTTGTGTGAGCTCTGGTTTTCCCTTATCAGCAATATCTGTTTGCTTTGTCTTTTTTACTGAGTACATTTGGTACAGGAATTACTCTTATGATCCCAAATATTAACAGCAGATTTTAAAAGACCATACTAGGAAGAGGAGGAAAGTGAGATTTCTGCCTCATGTAGAGTGTGATTTTCTCTTCAGAACTTCTGAATAAGTTTGCCTTTGAAAAAAACAACCAGAGCTAGACAATATTCAAGCCTAAACAAGCTACAGCAGTTTTTATCAAAAGCAACAAACTCTATAAGCCACCATGGGCTGAAACAGGGAAGGTCTCAGCTGTACCTCCTCTACTGCCTTTGTGACATAATAAAGATATGATTATAGTATATGTAAGCATACACAAGCAATCATATTCACAGTGAACATCACAGGCACGGGCCACAAACCATAGCAAGAGAAATGAAATACCAGTAGCATTAGCAATTAGTGCACAGCTTCTGCAAAGTCCCTGATAATATCACTGGCTTGTTAAAGTGCAATAAAGTCCACCCCGTTGCCTGTCTTCAAGTGATACAACAGATACATGAGATAAACTTGTTTTGCTGGGGTGCATAAGTCCAATGTGAGCTACAGGTTTGTAGCTTGTAAATTGCATGGTTTCTCCAAGGTTTGAGAGATTTCAAAGACTTTTATAGGTTGGTTGAGGAAATCCTGATCTTTATGGGGAAACCATCTCAATGATTTTGGGTTTCTTGTGATACTCATGCTCAGGGAAGGAGACTTAATTAGAGCAGCAATAAGCTCTCCCTCATACACGCACATTCTTGTGTATGAGGGAGAGTTCCATCTCCACACTTCCTAACTATTTAAGCCATGCTGAAGTACTCAGTCATTTGATCTCAACATCATCTGGGGACCAGCTGTCCTGCCAGCTCTCCCACTCCCCATGTGGTCTCTGCACCCCATATGTTTCCGGCCCTTTTTCCCACATGCCTTGATCTCCCTGTATCTACCAGACACCCAGATTCCAGATTTCTTACTTACCTTACAAGTTATCTGGGCATAGTACGAAGGGTGGTTTCCACCTCCATTTTATCCTTGGCAGGTATCTGGCCAAGCTTAGTGCTATTTTGCTGTAGTGTTACGGCAAAAGTAGCATTTCTGGAAAGTTCCTGTGTTGCTCAGTAAAATAAATCAAAAGAAAAAGTTCAAAAGATGAAAAAAAATCTGAGAATAGGATTTTTGATCATCCTGATAACGTACTTATTGTCTGGAAAAAGGTAGGGGAAGATATGGTCTCTGAGAGCCCGTGACTGTCTTTCCAAAAATCAAAATTCTGCTGACAGCAGGAGATTGGGCACCAGGCAGAGTGAGTCTTTTACCTCTTTCTGTCTGCTTCTTCATCAGTGATGCTGAGGTCTCTGTAGGTGTTGCAGCCACTCTCTGCTGTTAGAATCCAGTCTTTATTGGAATCTTAATATTATAATACGTAATCCAACATAACCTTATATCTGATTCTATCCATGTGACTTAAAATTCACTTCTCTACCCTAAGATCCTTTTTCAAAGGCTTTATGAGCATTTAAGATTCATCTAATATTATAAACTAAAATATTTTGTACTGTTACCAAACACTTCTTATATATATTATATTGTATATATTGCATTTTATACATCCTGTAATCAATCATGAGTATACAAAAGAAAATGTCTTCACTATGAGCCAACTTTAGAATGTCACTTTGACTGGATTACAATCAAGGTATAAACAAGGATTATATTACATCTTCCCCATATGAGCTCCAAATTGAGAACTAGAAACAATGCAGTTTTGCCAGGGTAACACACCCCTAGCTTCTCAGCAGCATTTATTACCAGAGAACTATTTGCAAAATATTTTCAAAAATACACATGGAATTGCAAGTTATCTCTTCACGGTCGTTTTTTTACTTGCAGGTAGACATATTCTTCTTTCTTTACATCAGTCTAACGTTAATGCATAACCACACCTTTCGACCTCAAATTTTACCTTGGGTTGAGAAAGTTGTAGCAACCCTAGTAATGTAGCCACCTTCATGAGTGAAATGTTTAAAAACAATTAATCACTGTAGACAGTATCTGCAAAATGTTCCCTGTACCATGCAACTCTACCATTCAGGATTAGACCCTGCATAGCAAAGCATGAAGCAAATGCATAATTTCAAGCATGAGGGAAGTTCCATTTACTTCAATGACCTGGTCAGTTTTTCCAGATCAGAACTTGCACCCTCACATCAGTAACTAAGGCAGAGTCAAGCTAAAAATCTAGGGATGAAACTGAGTATAAGGAGAGGAATCGGTCCCAGAGAGTTGTGCAAATTTGATGAGGCTTTCAGAACATGAGGACAGTGAAGCATTGCAACAGGTTGCCCAGAGAGGTTTATCAGTCTCCGTCTGTGGAGGATTTCAAGACCAAAGTAGATAAAGCCCTGAGAAACCTGGTCTGAACTTGTAGCTTACCCTGCTTTGATCAAGAGGTTGAGCTGTAGACCTCCTGAGGACCTTTACAACCTTACAAGAAATTGTCCTATGACCTTATGAACATAAGGATAAAATATTTAAAAATCAAACTCTTAAATTGCATCAGTTTATATGTGGCCTTACTTCTCACATACGATAACATTACCATAATTTTCAAAAATATATGAAAAGGAAATATTGATGACATAGACCTAAGATGTCATCAAAGTTTTGGCCCCAACTTCTGGTATTTGTTACCTGGTGGTTCTCTCTCTTCTACCTCATGATTATTGCTAATAAGCATAATGTTTTCAAAAGCACAAATTAACTGGATGAGAGGATCAGTGTTTGTAGTCCCTGATGATGTTCTTATCAGTATAACAAAGGGACACAACAACATGATCCTCATGTTATATTAGGCATTTGGAAACAAACAAAAGTTTTCTAGAGATATTTCAGCAGCATACAGCTGGACATGTAGCTGAAGAGGTTTACTAAATGGGTGTCTCTGACCATGTTTCTCTGTTTACATAAATACTGAGAGACAATGCTTGTTCATATAGCAAAATATTTCTCTAGTTCCTTTGTTTCTTGATTGTAGCATAAGTAAAATGACAGAAAGTACCATTTTACAGAACAGAGAAGGACTTTACCACTGAGAGGAACTTGAAAAAAATTAAAAAACACTTTACAAAACTATTGCAACGATATTGTCATAGTAACCTATTCCTCCTGGACTGTGATTATAGGAATCGGGGAGTGAGCAAAGCAGTCATGAGGATTTTTCTGGGTTATCTGGCTTTGAAAGGATCATGTTCAAACCCTGAAAAGATAAAAGAGAGACTATACAGAATGTAAGCTGGACCGTTAAACATTTCCATATGACAAACTCCTCTCCTGAGATCTGACCTGCCTGTAGATTCCCCAGTTTGCAGATCTAAAGGAACCAGGCCCACCCGTGCCTGCTCTAAAGAGAAGAAGCTGGGTCTGACTAGCTTTTGAACACTACTTTACAATTCTCACCAGAAAATACCTCAATAAAAAAGGAAGATATATCCTTAAAACATTCAAAAGAAAATCCCATGAACCAGGATTTTTAGAAAGCAACTCACCTAAAAATTATTGTAAAAACAATATCCCATGTAGGCATTTCTGAAAGAAATAGCTGCCCTTGGTAGAAGACATTTCTTTTTCCTACAGATTACTGGTAAATTATGTCCTTAGGCAGCAATCCTGACGTTTATGCACATGCATAACTCCAAGCACATGGCTAGTTTCATAAACCACAATGGAACTATCTGCATTCTTAAAGTTAAACACATGTATAAGCATTTGCAGAATTGAGATCCGTAGTCCTAAATCAAAACTTTATCCGCCAGCAATAATTATGCTGGTGGGGTAGAAAATTGGAGGCACGAGTAGTCAGATGTAGGTGTTTCTCCTTCATCTAAAAGAGTGTTTCTCCATCATCTAAAAGAGTGTTTCTCCACTATACTTCCAGCATCTCCGCAGATGCTAGAACCTGATCTTGCCTTCCACCCCTGTGGCAAGGCAGGGCCTTAATAAGTCACAGGAAAATCTGGGTTTCTGCTGCCTCTCAGGACAGTCCTAGCTGCACACCTACCCACAGCAGTTAGTGACCAAGCACACACTCCAGCTGTCATTGTGTATCACAGCTGTCCATGTCACATTGTCATGTGGCTGATGTCAGGCAAATAGTGTAGCTCAAGGTCATTCCAGAAAGCTCGTGACATCATGTATCACGAGACCAGTTGGGATTTGCAGGCAGCCTGAAATTAGTCTGCTCTTTGAACAGAACAGGCATCCACTGCAAAGCTACAGGTACCTCCCCTGCAGGAGAAAAAGATGGTACTGCTAGAATGCATTATTAAATAGCAAATATTCAATGAAACACCAGAATTATAGGAACAAAACTATCCAAATTACAATTTTGATCAATTATCAAAGTTAAATCAGGCACCCAGGTTAATATTGAGGGAGCAGCCGTCATATAAATACAGATATAAAATCCTTTTTAACATTAATGGGAGTCAAGCTGAAATCCATCCATTAACTTCTGACACCCAATATACATGGGTGCATACATCTTAAGAAAGCCTACTGCTTAACTATTTAAAATCTATTCTTAGCAAATGAAGAACAGCTTCTCTGGCAAGATTCCCATGTGGATTCCCAGTAACAATTGTAAGCCCCCTTGGAGCACTCATTTCTCATCATAAATTTCCTGTTAGTTAAAAACAATAATATTGATCTACGTCATCACGTCCAGTGATTAAAAAAAAGCTACTTTGACAATTCTGATCAGCTAGTGCTCCATGACATGTTAATTGGCAATGGTCCTGGTGCTCGCCGGAGAGCTAGCCACAGGTTGTCTCTCAGTTTAGCTTGATACCAAAGGCCCTCGCTGACAGAAAACCCCACTCCAGTGCATATCTAGCTTAAGAAACTGCTCTGTGTAGAGTAATCAATTTGAGGTTCTAAAAACCTTCTTTCTCTTCTCATGTATATGTTGCATAACAGAACAAATTTCTTACTTTTTCCAATTATTTTTAGCAGATCTGCAAGCCTCCTCCCTGCTGCACCTCCCTCAGGAACCGCTCAGCAGTCAGCTGCAAATAGCACAATCACGGCCCAGCCATCTGACAGCCTAGGGGTGTTTCACTTCAGGCATCTTCTCCTAAATCAGGAATTTTTCACAACTGCAAGTATCAATAGCAGCTGTAACGATTATATGAACTACAGAAGTTAGGAAGCCTGGTTTCTTGTGACTTTTGTTTTGTGGTTGAATTTCTCCATGTCTAATGGATTAATGCCTCCATAACACATTTCCACGTGGATCTTCTGATTCTAATATTAGAAACCATGATACATCTTTTATTTCTGCAGGCCCTTCTCCATTCAGCCACCTCAAAGCACATGGAAACTTCTTATTTTCTAAAATCTCTATTCTGGCACCAAACTTGATAGAAATTTGCTAGCAATTTCAAAGACATTAGCTAGATACTTAGATTCCCTGACTTCATAAAATATGTTTCTTCAGGAAACCGGTCTGATAAATCTGCTAGGTTCTCATACTACTAAAAACATCACTGTGAATAGTAGACCTCATCTTCACAGGCTCATTTATCATTTCCATGCATTTTGAGAAGTCATTTCAGTACAGCTTATTTAGATCCATTTAAATAACTGGGTTTAGCAACTATTAATAAATCGCGAACTTACCACTTACTTGGTCTAGCAGTCAACTCTGCCATTTTTAAAGTTTTTGTGTTTTTTTATATAAGGATAAGTTCTTCCTATTTAGAGTTTCACACTCTCAGAACTGAGCAAGGATTTATAGACACTTATTACCACATGCATCTAATTATTAGTTAAAGAACGGTACTTTTTACCTTCTAATATAGCCTACAGAGAAAAAAGCATTCAAAACTTTCAGCCTTTCAGACTGACTGAGAATTTGAGGCCTGGAGTACGGAAAGTAATTTGATAGGTAGTGAATCCAGGGCTTTGAAATTTTGTGGAACTGGAGATAAGTCATATGTCTATAAACTGAGGAGACAGTTGCAGAAAACACTTTTTAGTCACATGTGCTATAGAAAGATAAAGTCAATTGAAGCAATAATTTGTTATAATGATGGGAAGAATGGAGGGTTATTGCAACTGAATATCTATATATCTATATCTGTGTATCAGCGTATTAGAGATCACTTTGACGTGAGTAATAAATGAGGACAGTTTTAAACAGTAGAACAAAACTTTACCAAATTCTTTCAATAATAACACACTTTTTGCTATCGATTTTTACACATTTTAATTATTTTCACTATCTATGGAAAATTGTTAATTCTTAACTTTTATTTTCCTTGCTTTTGCCTGATTTTTAATGCTATTTATGCCCCTTCCAAAAGGGGCTGTCCTCAGCTAGCCCCTGTGCTTGTTCTTTGTCTTCCAACTTTTTGTGGAGGTGCTTCTTACCTGCAACTACACACATCTTTTCCTCTTTGATGGTCACATTGTTCACATACTTATGTAAAATGCTTACACATTGTGTCTGGCTATACATCACAATTTTGCAAACTATTTGTATACTCTTTTGTTTAAGCTATTTTAGTATGGTTATATTAACTAACCATTATTAACTATATACTGATTAATGCAGTTATAATTTCTAAGTGTCACAGATATCTGCTTTGGGCTTCAGAGTCCATCTGACAAGAGGAGACTGAAATAACTTGGCAGAGAACCTAATAAAAGTAAGGTGGTGAAGGATTGTCTGTTGATGATGGCCATGAGATTCTGGAACAGCCTTTTGACAGAGAAAATTAGGGGGGAAGCTTGTAATTTTTAGGTGGAGCTGATCAGTTTGTTCTATTTTTGAAAGGAGCAATATGTTGTGATTTCTGCAATGGCAGACAACCAGGTATGATGACTCAGTCCAAGTTCTATAATCTTGTGTTCTCCTTCCATATGTTGGATGATGATTAAGTCACCCAAGGGAGGAGAGAATTAATAGTCCATGTAAATAGGAACTACTACAGTGACCCACCATTATGCACATCCGGCACAGAATAAGGTTCTTCTGGCCCCTTTTGTGACTAAGGCATTCACAACCTGCTCCTGCTTCTGTGAGGAGTCAATGAGCATTTAACGAGTAACTTCAGGCCCTGCAGCCTTAAACGGGAATTATGCTGTTCCTCTCAGGATTTGGTCCTGGACTTTCATTTCTATCCTACCAGTCCTAGAACTGAGACTACTATATGACCATTTTGGAAGTTTTATCTGTTTGGCCAAATTGGGATGGCAGTTCAATATTTCTGAAAAAGGGAATATTAAACAACCCAATAGGAAAATAGAATTCATCTTCTATCTTAACATTGCAGTAGGAAACTGGAAAACACAGTACCCACTTTATACCTTACCAGCAGCTACTCAGTCAAAGCAGAATACACAGCAGATAGAGACAAATCATCTGATGGCAGAGGTTAAAAGAAACCTGTTACTATGACAACAGATAGGGTCAGATAACAAAATGAACAGACACTTTTGATCTTCAAAAAATTCTTTTTCCTTTGCTCTTTCCTCTGTTATCTGGACCACTCCATCAAACACCTAGCAGATAACAGAGTTGAAAACCCAATCGACCTTCAAGGAAGACCAGACAAGTTGGAAAGTCTATGGAAAGGTTACTATTACAGTGGAAATGCTTATGATTATATTTTCTGTGTGTGTGTGTGTACGTGTATGTGCATGTGTGTGTATTTTACCAAAGTAACAGAGTACTGTTCAAAAGGCTTTACAAAAGCCTCGAACATTGCAACATTGAGGTATTTTTTTTATAATGCCCCTCAAGGAAAGGAAATAGAATATAATGTGATCTCAAATGATCTGTTACATAGTTATATTGTACAGTTAGAATACTGTGAGTTAAAAATTGATTTGGTTCTTTTGGATTTTGGAGCAGAAATTCATTGTGCATGCTTTACCCCTAAATGTTACTTCACACGTTACAAAACCTGGAAAAATACCTCTGAATTCCAAGCCCTGAAAAATATTATAATATCATATTTTAGTATTATTTTACAGTATTTCAAGGATTTGTATATTGATAAAAAGCAGTATGTTAGGCACTGATAAATTGGAAAGAAAAACAAAGAACCATGTTACCACACTTTACAGTTGAAATGACAAAAGAAGAGCAAAAGGAAAAAAAGACAGCAAAACTACACTAAAGGGAAAATGCTGCCTCTCCATCTGAGGCGACTGAAGAAGTAAAAGTTTTCAAGGCACAAGTTAAAAGGTCTGTGTAGAGAATGGCACTTCCTACATGTAGTAACCCTGCTGTCTTGAAGGGATCTCCCAGCCCAGGAACTCGGTTACTTAGGTGAACATATTTGGGGCCAGGGGTTCTACTCTAACATTATTTTCCAGTCGTGCTCCATGTGGCATTGCCATTGAATGGTTAAGAAAGTGACTGTTCCAGGTATTGTGTTAATTTAAGCTAAGTATGAAAGACCTTCAGTGCCGCATGCCATGGGTCAGGAATCTCTCCTGGTGACTCTGGCCCACATTCATCCATGATACTTGTGTAGTACATTAGATTTACTATGTGCATCAGAGGAAATATTTGTTCTGCACAAAAGCAAAAGTTCTGTGAAAATTTCACAGGGACTCTTGTCCTGATTTCTCTGAGGTTCATGCAAAACCAACTGACTTAATGCTAAAATTACCAATCAGCAAAAAAGGGATGACAAAGTGTGATGCTATTACAGAAATTGCACTGCTACTTTCAATATTTTCAACAGAGACAAACCACCACTATCTTCACATTAATGAAAATGGATTTTTTCCCTTCTGTTTTCAGCAAGAAATCTAAAATCTCTGTCTTTGACCAAAATTTATATTTAACAAATATTAATTTCACTTGGTAAATATTCCTGTCAAGGTAAGCAAGATATTTACATTTTAGCTGATTCTATGCTAGGATCAAAGAAAAACTCTGATTCCTGGGTGAATAAGACCCTACACTTCAAAAAAATAATTTCATACTTCATAACTTGTACAATCTCTTGTTTCACAACTAAACTTTCATAGTAAGTATTTTCAAAATATTTTTCTAATATTTTTCTACAGCTATCGGAAAAGAAGAACTAAAATTTTAATGTTGATAACACATATAGTTGTGTTGACTTCATTTTTTTTGTCAAATATTTAATTTAAGTTTTTGGTTTTTAAAAGTTTCAGAAATTTTGAATTCACTATTTAATGGTTCCTTGTCCATACTAACAAGTTTGGGAGTTTGTTTGGGTTTTACCACCTACTATTTTCAATCTGAAAATATATTTTTATTTAGCTTAATTGATTGTAAATATCATGCTCTGAAACTCCTACAGCTTCTGGCCAAAATTCTGATAGAGATCAAGGACAGAAAGTGCTGTGCTATAAACATTATACAGTACTAATCAATTTCTGTAAATTATAGCTAACTATAGATAAACTATAGATAACTCTTGCATGAAAATCCTAGTACAAAGCAAGAAATAGGCATGGTGTATCACAGATTCATAAAATCGTTGAGGTTGGAAAAGCTCTCCAAGATCATCAAGTTCAACCATCAACCCAACAGCACCATGCCTACTAAACCATGTCTCGAAGTGCCATGTCTACATGTTTTTTGAACACCTCCAGGGATGGTAATTCCACCACCTCTCTGGGCAGCCTGTTCCAATGTTTGACCACTCTTTCAGTAAAGAATTTTTTCCTACTCCAGGCTAAACAACCCCCATTCCCTCAACTGTTCCTCATAAGCCTTGTGCTCCAGACCCCTCACCAGCTTTGTTGCTCTCCTCTGGACAAGTTCCAGCAACACAACATCTTTTTTATAGTGAGGGGCCCAAAACTGAATGCGGTATTTGAGGTGCAGCCTCACCAGTGCAGAGTACAGGGGCATTAGCATTTCCCTGCCCCTGCTGGCCACACTATTTCTGATACAAGCCAGGATGCTGTTGGCCTTCTTGGCCACCTGGGCACACTGACAGCTCATGTTTAGCTGGCTGTCAACCAGCACCCCCAGGTCTTTTTCTGCTGGGCAGCTTTCCAGTCACTCTTCCTCAAGCCTGTAGTGTTGTATGGGATTGTTGTGACCGAAGTGGAGGACCCAACCTTGGCCTTGTTAAACCACACACAACTGACCTCAGCCCATCAATCCAGGCTGTCCAGATCCCTCTACAGAGCTTCCCTACCCTCGAGCGGATCAACACACCCACCCAATTTTTTGTCATCTACAAACTTACTGACAGTGCATTCAATCCATATCACTGATATTAAACAAGACTGGCCCCAGAAATAAGCCCTGGGGAGCACTGCTTGTGACTGACCACCAACTGGACTTTGTTCACCACAACTCTTTGGGCTTGGCCATCCGGCCAGTTCCAGTTTTTCACCCAGTGAAAAGTATGAATGTAATTCCTTATGATTAGCTGATCTTTGAACTTTTCAAGAAACCTGAAGGGAGTCTTCTGTTCTCAGTGAAATGGTCTCAAAACAAAACCCAATTTGTATTCTTTCCAAAAAGTACAGAAACATTATCCATAGTTTAGGGCAATGGGACAGCGGGAAGGAAACAACTTTAGGAAATTCTGCATTTGAACAAAGATAGTCCTATCTTGCTAGCACTTGTTTACTGTATAAAAATATTGCGCTGTTTGTACAGTGGATAAAAAAAGTCAGGTTGGAGCAGCTTTCAATTTTGGAACAGTAACACATTGTACATGTCTCTTTCCTCACCACTAACATGCTTGATAACATATTGTTGGGCCACAGCAGTCATGAAATTAATTTTGACACAGTAATCGTTTAAAACATGGTTCTGTTTGTTTTTGTTTTTTCTTGAGTTTTAAGCTCTATCTTTCTAAACTTTCATTGTAATTCTTTATAATTTCCTTGCAAACCTGTAATTAGAGGGTGAGGCATTTATTTTTCAGTAAAAGTGAAAACTAAATATTTATATAATGATTTATGTCCAGGTGAGGTTTCAGCGGAAGCATCACAAGTTGTTAACAATGGGAGAAAAGATTGTTCATCAAAGTCTCAAGTATGACTCTTATATCATGACTCTCATGAGGCTCCTTATGTAGTTCTTGCAGAATTAAAAAGCTTTATTTTTTTAATGCTGGAATGTTTTACCAGATATCTCATGTAAATTAGAATTATATCCCAAAACTCAGAGGTCACTAGAAAACAAAGAAACCAAAGAACCCAGGATGTGCTGTCAGCAAAAATGGAAATTTTCATTTATTTGTTTCCTTAGCAGTTGCATAATAGAGTTGAGTGGAAATGAAGTGATCTAAGGGACCCATATCAGAGCAGAACTGCATTTCCTATGCCATCAAGCTGCCTCGTGGAAAGAGTTACTTATGTTCAGGAAAGCTGCAACCTCTTCTAAGAGTAGATTCAATGGCCAGACTGCATCTTTTAACGTGATAATCTAAACCATATAACTTCCCTGTTGGATCCTAAAGCACTGGCTATGGAAAGCTTCTCAGAGACATGGTGGGGGACACAGTCCCACCAGGGAAATTGCTGCACAGGGGAGACATGGGACCAGCAGGTATTTCCAGGCAATGCTTGACGATGAACTGATTTGAAGCTCAGTGATTGTCATTTCTCAATTTAAAATCCATATAAGATAGGTTGTTGCCAGTATCTGAGAACTATGAGATACATACCCCAGCAGGCAACTTTACAAGTGCCTACATATACTCCAAATTATTCTTAGACAACAGTGAGTTGGTATTGTACAGTGGGTGTGTGAAGTAAGTGAATGAATATTCATAGAAGGAGATGGGACAAGGGCCTGGGAGCCCATCTCTCATTTGTTCATGTAGCAGACAGCACGATAGCAGCAGCTGCTGCACACTCTTCCTCTCCTTGTCCTAGCAGGTCTCTCTTCAAGTTACTCAGCCTGTCTGTTGAAACAACAGCAAGGTCACCAATTTGTGGTAATTACGAGAAATTGGACTTGGATGTGGAAGGCCTTTTGTCCAGGCCACAGTAGATTTGACAGTCACCTCCAGTTATTGTTCACCTGATCCTGAGATGAACCAGAAAGAAAACAACCCATGTTGGAACATTTTCAGAGGACATATACTGAACCTAAAGAAGAAAAAAGTTCTATTAGAGAAAAAAAAATATATGTGCTACATAGTATGTACTTCATTAATGCATCTACATCCCAAGCTACAAAGAAAAATCCAATCCCATTTTTTTCTTAGCTCTATTCATATGCAAAAAGCAATTTCTGATTTTAGACAATGAGTGTTTTTAGATAGAGAGTACACCTGTAGCACTTGCTCTTTATTTTTTTCTTTAATATTCTTCCATTTAAGAAAACCCTTCAGAGAAACGATTTTTAGATAATTCCACAAAGTGCTGATGTCAAAAAACCTGTAAAGGGTCATTGTTTGGTGACTATTCAACTTGCCTTTTTAACAAAATAAAAGTGTGCAGGTGAGTATTGTACCGTATGTCAATAACTGAAAAAAAAGAGATGTTAAAGCAAGCTAAATAATTGCCTAACAGTACTCGTACTAATGACCATAAACTTCTACTATGCTAATTTTTCCCTGCACTTTTAATTACAGATCAATAATACTTTGCAGTTGACATTTAAAAATGCTGAACTGCATGTAGGAACACAGACTGAATAAAAATATACAATGTGGTACTGAATTTGCCAAATCAATAAACTTTGCCATTTAACAAACAGTAGCATGTAAACAGTCACCAAGATTAGCAAGTGTAAAAGACTATGCTTCAAGTGCTTAATTATTGTTTAATAACTCTAAGCTTCAGTTCATTGACAAAATTCCGCTGCTGTGAAAATAAGCCATTCTATTGTTTGTTTGCTTTATTTATGCATAGCATCTCTTTCAAAGGTTTGAGTTTAGCTGAACCAAAAGCTAAACAGCACTCATGCATTCTCTTTAGAAAATAAGGTTCTTAAAGATCAAAAGGTGAATAATTGCATAGCTTTTCTCTTACCTTTCCTTACTTAGACAAATTATTTTTTTCCTTTAAAAATGCTTTATTGCAACAAGTACATTTAATAAATAGGATCATGGCATTAAACTGTAGTTACATATGAGAATATCAATATAATATCAATAATTCTGTTTGAAACTAAAGGCTAGAATCAATAAAATGCCATTCAAATTTCCTATACCAGCTCATGCTAAGATAAGCAGGAAAGAGCAAATTTTTTTAAGCTTCTTACCATGCAAACTGCTTTTCTTTTTTTCTCAATTTATTTTTTATTTTATTATTCTTTTCCTCCTCTGGGTTTTGTCTTCATTGCAGCAGTAGGCTGAATTTTAACTGAGCATTGTCACTACTTAGTTCCCATGCACACAAAAACATTTCTAACCATGTTAAGTGGGGTTTTAACTCTGAGGAGTATGGAAGAAAACATAAGTGAGGCTG
The DNA here is from genome assembly GCF_000687185.1 of Egretta garzetta. Taxonomy (NCBI): domain Eukaryota; kingdom Metazoa; phylum Chordata; class Aves; order Pelecaniformes; family Ardeidae; genus Egretta; species Egretta garzetta. The sequence continues at coordinate 652,837 of NW_009260834.1, read as the reverse complement.
AAACTAATAATTCAGTGGGAGAACCAGTGATTCTGTATCGCTAATGAACCTATTAAGTACAAGTGCTGTTCTACTGTTTGTATTTTCTGGCCCAAGCTAGGATTGTTGAGTGTGGGTAACTAAAGCTAAAGTCGCAATCAGGATGACCAGGTCATGAAACTCTACAATATTACATACAGCACGTGACACCTGTATATAATTCCTGACCTAAATGATCAGTATAGTATCAGAGGTTCCAACAGAAATCTTCCTTTGTTGCTACTGTGTGAGATATGGCAGACATTCTGACACCAAAGCTGGATGTAAAATAGAAATCCTAGCCTGTGAAAAATGTTCCTTTCTAGGAAAAAAAAAATACATGTTGAGTCAGGACACCAAAAAAAAAAAAAAAGAATGCCACAGATGTCTTGTCCTTCCTGCAATATTTGGAGGGGGAAAGAGATGCTAGAGGCAGGTGATTAGGATCTTCTACCTTCTGCTTTTATTCCAGCTCATCTACAAGATCATTGACAAGTATCTTCTTGTGAAGATCAAGTAACTGTCATTTTTGTATCAGGATGGTATATCAGAGTGTATAAAAAACTGCGCTCTATTTGTTGTTTACTTCTTGGAGCTCTCAATCAGAGCTGAGCAGATCAAGAAATTGTCTCTTTAAGGCAGCTATTGCACATTTGTAAATTTAGAGCTCACTTTTGCAACTGTTAGTGACATTAAGGAGCACTTACTCTTGTAAGTGGTTCAAACTAAGTCCCTTTTCAATCAATGGATTTACTATTTCCTAACAGGGTTAAGTATCTCCATAGCTCCTAGATCTGACTTAGCAAAGTCTGCTTAGGAGATTTTATACAGAAGTAACTAATATAAAATGTGTTCAGTGACTAGATATTTTCCCTAGAGAATTTTCCCTGAGTGATACCGGTCTCCTGCAGTGGAAAGCATAGAGATATCTCTAACCTCAGCTACGTTATCCAACACAAGAGTAGGAAGGAGACAGGAATGGGCATGCAAAGGTGAAATTTAGAAGAGGTTCATTAGAACTGCTTTCAGGGCTTTGTATTGCTTCCACACATATCAGGTGGATGAAGAATTGTGATTAGCATTACAATTTTTAAATGCTGGTGGCCTGGTGTGCACACTAGTATAGTATGTCTGAGATAGTGTACCTAGGCATGCCTGTCCCAAGGTAAGCCTGTCACAATATCTACTGAAGGATTTGATTTGCAAGGAATGACCAGAGGTCACCAAGTGCTATAGAGAGGTTCATTTCAAAACACAGCTAGGAAAAAAAAAAACTTGCTTCTGGGGCTACTTTTGCATTCCACGTATCATATGTCAGATATATAACCAAAGCAGCCAAGGGAGGATGAGCTGAACACCCAATATTTCGTATGGGCTGTTTTGGAAAAACTGTACTGAGTGTTCTGGATAGATCCCAGCTTAGGTGCGTAAAACTTCCCCATTCTCTTTTTCACGACTGTGAAATAATGTCCTCAAGCTAGGCACCTAACTTTCAGTTGTTGTGGCACAGTCTCACTGTGCCTATATTTTACTCTGGACTTGATCCTCAGGCTCCCTACTGTAATGCTTGAGAAGAGTTGGATGGATAAAAGTCTTTCATAAAACTGCCAGTTCTCATTGTTCACCCCTACACCTTCTCTCTTGCCTCACCAACTCCCACCCTTGGCCATTTCTCCTTGCCCCATGCTGCCTACTCTATCATGATGGTACAAATGTCTGTCACATGGTAAACCAGATCAGGACTCCATGCAAAACTAGCGGCCAGAGCAGTTTCTCAATCCATTTCACCTTGTATGGGCACAAAAGCACCTATGTTTTGTATGGGCAGACAAACACTTGTGTTGACAGAGAAGCAGCACAGCATGAGGACAGAAACTCTAGTCAAGAACAGGGAGGAGAAAATTACAGCTTTAGTTGGCCTAAGCTGCCACTGAAAATAAAGATATGACCTATGTACCGAGTAACTTAATGAGGGAATTCAAGCACCTCCATGGCCTGCTGCAATAGGAAAGTGGTTAGGAGATTTTTTTATGATGACTTCACCCCCTTATTCCTATACCTTTTGTCTGCTCATCACACTGTGACACTGCCATGGTGCTCTACTTTGCTGTGTGCTTTGTACTCTGCGACTGATATCATATGCTATTTGACTACTACCTTAAATATTAAACTTCTGGTCATGGATGTCAGAATAAGTGAAGTTACTGTACCGCAGCTGAGGCCACTTATAGTGTTAGCATTCAAAACTTAGCCATTCAGAAAAAGTAACAAATATTTTGAAAGACTTCCCCAAATACTGCATCAGCAGAAGCAATATGTTATTGCAGCAAACTAGAATTTCTGGGCATGTAAAGAGAAGTTTCTTTCAAATGGGGAAGGTCTGGGAAAATATTTTGAAAAATGTATTGGAAAATACTAAGAGAAAGTACAAAAAACTTGCTGTATGTTTTGCTGCACTTGCAAAAAGGCTCTGGTTTTGGTTTGCTTGCCAACAGTATGGTCAATATTGAACAATAAGCACCAAGTTTAGTGAAAGCTTTTGGTTTGCTCTGATATGAGCGTCAATACACCTTCAACTCTGAATACACTATAACAAGGCCTGACTGACCATGACAATTTCAAATATGCGTTGTCAAGTTTCATCCATATCACTCATAAACACAAAGGTAAGGGAGAACCTAACTTCAGCCATGTTAATCTGCTTTGTTAGTGCCTCTTCAGTTCTCCTTTTCCAATTCATCTTCACATGATAAGAGTAAACTAGAAAACAGCTACTAAAAACACATTTCAACAGCACTTAAAAATTGTCTGTTCTCCAGTAAGTACTTTACAGCTGTACAAGAATTATCAACAGTGAAGTATTCAAGAGGAAAAAAAAGCAGATTATTCCAAACACAAAAATATTCAGTTCAGAAAATCATGTTCAATCAAGGCCAAATACTGTCTAATTCTTTTTAAACTATCAACTACAACAGGAAAAATGCAAATTCTGAATTTTAAAAAGCTAATAGCTTAGAAAACAGCTGAATATTAAATACTTTAAGCGTACCAGAAGTGTATCCATTGGCTTACTGCTCCTCCTAGTTTAACACTGTTAGCTTATAAAGGGAACACAGACATTGTTTAGACATCAACGTATTTAACTGGATATTTTTAAAAGCTGGTGAGAGATATTTATCCACAATCTTCTATTCATGTGCAGTGGATATGAGGCAACTCAGAAACTAAAGCAACAGAACAGGAAACTCTGAAGGAAGCTGATGGCTGAATATTGTTATGGTGATTTCTAGGGATTTTGTCATAGAGTTCTGAAGAAATTTAATATTGGTATGCCTAGGCTTTTGTCCAAAACATCTATCCTGGTTTTTTAACAGCCTGAATTAGTATATTAACAAGATGATATATCTCTGTTGCATCAAGTGCGAAAATGGGAATGACAGATTAGAAAAAGTTACTCAAACTTCAAGTAAATTAGGTTAAACAGAAGAGTTATACAACATAACAGTATCCAAAAAATAGTAACTCCTGCAAAGGTCACTTATGCCTCAAAAATATACTAGTTTTCTTTGATCATGAAAACAGAGCAAAGGACAAAAGAAAACTTTATATTAACTATTTGATATCTTTTGCTTCATCCTTTAAAAGCTTTTGACCAGCGCCTTGACAGCTCGCTGTTAACAAACTAACAATGAAGGATAAGTTTTAGCAAATATAGAAAATAGATCATTCTCAGTTTAGCATTGCTTATATTACTGGGTAAAAGCGCTGTGCAACGTGCTTAAGCATCTACCAGAAGCTTTTGCACCAGAAGCTATTTGTTATGTGCATCCCCAGCAGTGTGCCCTTAAATTTAGTTGTATTTCTTTGGTTAAAAACTGAAGAGAGTTTTCAGACTTCACCAATGGGATCTTCAGATTCCATCAGTGTCCCAGACTGGGATGTTGCATGCAAGTCCTGGGAACCTGGTGCAAGTGTCAGCAAAGCAGAATCTGATATCCCAAAAAACAATCACACTAATGGTATCAGTGTATCTTTTAAGGAAGACAATTGCATAGCAAAGGGGATTTATATTGGTATAGGTCTCATTTTCCACCCTCAAAACATTGGCAAGGCCACCCTTCCTTTCAAATTCTCATATATACATTACTATTCTCATACGTTAAGCCATTTCATGCAATGAAGTCTGTGGGCAACCTGACTTATGCTCCCAGAACATCTCTTTGAATTTCGCTGAATGCTCTGGACTGCCTGACTCTTGTAGGCTGACTGCACATTGAATAGAGCAGCTGTGCTACTCACCTAGAAGTTAAGAGCAGCAATTAATCTGCCCCAAAGCCACATATGCTACCACTACATGGTGGCTGTGCTCCCAAAGGAGTCCAAAAGAGCTTTGGATTCAGGGGCACTCCAGGGATCCAGAACCTAGCATATTGCACTTTTTTCACAGTCCGCACTGAGATTTAGCACAAAGGACAAGTCTTATCTTCCCCATGTGTAAGGTGCATCTAAACACTGGCAGGAAGCATCCCAGGGCTCTGGGAGGTAGGAACCTGGTGAGGGGGTCTGGAGGACAAGTCTTATGAGGAGCAGCTGAGGGAACTGGGGTTGTTTAGTCTGGAGAAGAGGAGGCTGAGGGGAGACCTTATCGCCCTCCACAACTACCTGGAAGGAGGCTGTAGTGAGGTGGGTGTTGGTCTCTTCTCCCTGGTAACAGGCGATAGGATGAGGGGAAATGGTCTGAAGTTGTGGCCAGGGCAGGTTTAGGTTAGACATTAGGAAAAAAATTTTCACTGAAAGGGTTTTTAAGCATTGGAACGGGCTGGCTGGGTAAGTGGTCGAGTCCCCATCCCTGGAAGTATTTAAAAGATGGGTAGATGTGGTCCTTAGGGACATGGTTTATAAGTGGGATGGCAGGGTTAGGTTAACGGTTGGGCTTGATCTTAAATGTCTTTTCCAACCTAAACTAACCTATGATTCTATGATTCTAACCCTGGCTGCACATTCTGCTGTCATTGCTGGGGCCAATGGGTCAGTCAGTGTCTGAACAGAGTGCTGTGACTTATTTATACTCTAACTAATGCTAATGTATTGGTTCCTGTATTTTCTTCCTTGAAGTTAACGTGGGGTAGTTTAGGTCTCCTTTGTTCCTGTGAGCTCTATTTTCTCTAGTACTAGCAGGAAATCAGCCTCAGATTCCTAAATAACAGCTTTCAGGACATTATCTAGACAGCTGTGATCCCAAGTTTGCCCCAAAAGATGATGGATAACATAGACTCATCAGCTGTATCTCAGCACTCATGGTAGGACTGTTCATATAAGATGTTGCCAGGTCTTCAGACATTGGAAAAGTGGACTGTGTTTGTGGTGAGGCTGCTGCAGCACATCTGGCAGTGGTTCAGATGCCTTTGCATATATGGGCTCCAGTCATTGTGCAAATGCAGCAAAGTAAGAAATTTCTGGGCTACGTATAAGCTTCAAAAAGGATTTCTTTCCATCCCCAGTGTAGAGGAACTCTTGCTCAAAGACTGGCAACACTACCTGCAACAAAATTTCCCTATAAACTGTCTTAGCCATCAGACTTGCCTTTCTTCATTTTCTTACTAGAATCCATTCTAGAAAACAGTATGTTCATATCCTTCAAATGTGTTGGGTTTGTACATGATGATCTGGTATCCTGTATGACCCCTTAGAGCCGCAGACCTCATTATTCTTTGCACCAAATGAAACCTGAATCCCAGCCAAAAGAAGCGGAAGTGAATTTAAAGATCAGAGTATGCCATTACAGCAGTCTCTTTTGACTTTCCTGAAAAACAGAAGGCTGAGATTTTCACTAAAGGATTCCTACATGAATTCCACATATCCTGATTTAATCAGACCATGTCTTTTATACAGTCACCAACCTTTATTTAAAGACTTCAAGTAATGCAGAAGCCATCACTAGAATTAATAAGTTGTACTGATAGACAACAGTCCTCACCATTAAAATTATGTACTTTGTCTGAATTTATTTCACTTTACCCTCCAACTGAAAGATCCTGTGATACCTTCTCAAGCTAGACGAAGGACCCTTCCATCAGAAATGTACTCTTCAGCTACACATACAACACAGAAGTGAATAACCACTCAACTTTCTCTCAGATAAACAGAATGGATTGAGTTCTTCTAGTCTGTCCCTTAATGTAGTTTTCTAGACTAAGAATTATTATTATAGCTTTCTTCTGAATCCTTTGAGGTGGAGGTAGATCAGTTCTGGCATTGGTGGATATTTTCTCAGGACTGCTGGTAACCCAACGCATATATTCATGGTTTATTTACCTAAAAAAGTGTGAACAAGGACTCTAAGAACATTATTGTGGCAAAGTTTATAGTGCTTTACTTTAGCTATGTTCAGCACAGATTGATTAATATGCAAACACAAATATTCTTGGTTTTAATTTATAAATTCACTCTACATTTAACTGAATGAACAGTGTTTTCTCACTTTAAAAACATCTTCTTTCCAAAAGATTTTGACTGCTTTTATCAAACATTCAACTATGTTTATAAATATTTAAACAGTTACTAACTAACTTTTAGATTCCTGGAATCAGAGCTATTTATTTTAAGGGCTTTGTAAACTATGCAAACTATGTGTGTGTCACTCCTTGAACCAACTTGTTTGTGCAGAGCTTCAAGACAATATAAGTGTGTTTTTTAAGATAGGTCTCTTGCAAAAAGTTATTTGCTTCTTAGTCCCAAGAACCATGGAGTTACTAAATTCCTAAACCTGAGAAGTTTGCAATTTTTTTTGGACCAGCACTATGAAAGTTGTACATGTTTCAATTACCATAAGCCCTGTGACAGAGCTCTGAAAGATATTTATAATGTCTACTAAGGTGTCATAATATTTTTGAGCTCTATGAAGCTCAAATGTCCATTACCAAAATATTAGCTAACTAATCATATACAACATCAGAAAATATTTCTTGTGAAGTGCAAGTGCCTGTAATTTACTGTAAAAAAAAATCCCTTATTTCTAGATGCACATCAAATCAAGGTAAATCAGCTCCAGCCAGAAAATAATTTACTCTAATTATCTTGGCACCTACTTCAGATGTTGCAGATAAACTAAAATGAGTTACAGATGTAAAAGCTGGAGAAAAGACAAGAGAGAGTCACTGTAGCAGAGATCGAAAGCACAGGTTATCACAACAGTTTTCCAAAACCTGAAAAGAGTGGCCTATCTGAAGAGAATTACATTTCTGTTCACTCCCAGGTTCCTGAAAAAAATCTGATTCTGCTTGTCTCTGAGCTAGGACTGTCAGATCGAACTCCTCTCCTCAGCAACATAAAATACCTTTAAATTCTAGGAGGCCTCAGTTCCATTTTTCAGGTACCTAACTTCCAGGCACAACCCAAACACTTGATCTGGTATACAACTGTATTTGTGAGGCACATGCTCAACATGGCTAATGTGTTGATTGTGATGACAATTGGAAAAAACTGAGAACATTTTAAGGATAAACTTAAATCTTTTTGGATGTTGAAGCTGTCAAGCTCTTTCAACCAGGGCATTTCTAGCTTTACTGTGATGAATAATTTAGTCATTTCTCGCTAAGGCTTTGGCATGTTGTGGGGTAACTGGTGATCAAATTTATTGCTAATGTATTCCTACCCTGTGTTTCAAGGAGAGGATAAACAGTTTTTGTTTAGTCCAGCTATGGCATACAGCAACTTTCAGACTGTTCCAGATGGCTGAATGTTCTCCAGATGCAGAGGTCCAGTCACACCAGTCCTAATACAACTGGTGTTGCTGTAGATAGCAAATGAGGCAGTTCTAATATACACAGCAATGGATGGTGGACAAAAAAATCTCAACTAAAAAAATAGGACAAGCAATTGTAAGATTTTTCTAAATGTCTATGCTGAGATGGAACTTCAAATCTTTTTGAGCAGGTGTAGCCTATCTATCTGACAAGGTAAAAAGTGAATATTTAAAAAGTATGTTTGAATAAAGAATATTAATCTCTTCCTGTATAGTATAGTTATAGATTATATATGTGTATGTATATCAAACAACTGTCATTTAATTTTTTATGCCATCTGAAAACAATATTGTTTTATTGCCCTTATTCATAATATAAGTATGTTGTGTAAATGGAAAACTGCTCTATTTCTATTAAAGATTAAAAGTATTCAATGAGCAGGGGAGTTTCAGGAATATAATTCAATTTAAGACTAGTAATTTGTGTAAATAAATGTCTAATATGAAAGAATCACCACAAGTGGAAATTAGGAATGTTCAATTTTTCATGACACTTATCAAAAGAAAAAAAGAGTTTGTGCTCATTAAAAAGTTCTAAAAATAACAAGGTTCAGTTTCTCCTATGGGTTCATATGAATTTTTTATTTTCCATTTTAAAATTAGGATTGTGCCATATACATGCTTTTTTGTGCATACATGAATTGAATTTAAACTTTTCTGTTAAATTATTAACCATGGTTTTAGTATGCTCTAAGGTGAGTAAATTAAGAATTCTTGGATTGTAAGAGATGTAGAAAGTGCCTGTATCAAGGGAACTGGTGATAAAATTGCCTGGAATTATCCAGAAATAGGTATTTCAGATTTCTTTGCAACAAGAAGAAACACAATGCCTGATTTTGACCCTACCTTTTTTTGGCTTTTGATTAGTTTACTGACTGATTGATTAATGCTGGTAGATTACAGCAGGCAGTGCTCTTCCCCACGTCAGAGTTCCGTTGAAATGAAAAGGGTTGCACAATAAACAGCAGCTGCTTTGAGGTTAAGATCCATATCATTAAGGTATCTATTTTTTTATGCTAAAGGAGCAGAGAGGATACTTACTTTTTATAAGGGTGGTCACTTTTGATCTTTAGCAACTGACCATGTGCAGTTTATAAAGACCCATTCCAGATTTGTATTTCAACAACTTAGAGGTAGGCATGTGGTGAATGTCTAACTTTCCAACAAAGTGAAAACACATGAAAAAAATTACAGGGACTAAACTCTTTGAGAGCAATAACGTCCATCTAAGGGCTGGAGTTCAGGACTGTGGAGTTTTTCACAGCAGTACAATTGCTTATCAAGGATTTAACTGTAATAATTTTGGAAGGGTAAATTCTGACTCTTTCAGTGCAGTTTACCACCTAACCGCTCCAGACTATACCTTCTTCAGTGTAGCAATTGCATTATTTGAACACTGCTGTGGCAGACGTTCAGGCCTCAGGCTGACAAGACAACATCCTGTTGACTGCATTTTGGTCAGTTTTGTCTACTAAGACATAAAGACTTCTGGTGAAATTGTGGTCTGTAGTGTGCAAGCAACTTTCCTGCTCAATACAGTCAGCTTATATAAATAAATATTTGAGATTATAGAAATTGTTATTTTGTATAAAATGATGCCCTTTTTATAGGCTTCTGTGTAAGGTGTCTCAGAGAAAATGCCTTCCTTATGAATTTTAGCATTAGCTCAGTCTTTTTATCTATGGAGGTAACTTTGAGCTTGATTAAGCTTAGATGTGATTAGGCTTAGATGTGGCAAAGACATTTAGCTGATCTCTAGACTGAATATCAGTTCCCCATGGTTAGATTCTGATAGAGTTTTAGACAAATAAAATTTGTTGCCTACTTCTGAACTATTTACTTTAGGCTGCCCTTACAGTCAATGGAGAGAAGTAAGTGCTTCTTAAGTGCAGTTCGGCTGTCCTATTTTAGATGCTTGTCTTAGAATCTTTGGAGATGCCTCTTTTCTTCCACTGATCACGGGGAGGACACAGGGTGACTGCACCAGGACTAGACATCATACTTATAAATGACAAAGTTAACAGAAGAGTTATTCATCCTCAGTGATGAAGGTAAACTTTTGTTATACTGAGCCCTGAGCCCATTAGCAGACCTTTTATTCTTGGGCCGCAGAATGTTAACTCATCTCCAATTCCTAGGTAAGTAAATGTGTTTTTCCTTTCTGAGCATTTGATCATATGCTCGCAGCAATTTTTCTGCAGGATTATGAAAAGTTCTGTTTAAATCATCTGCCATGTTCCTCATGTATAAGAGGCTGCATGATATTCTGTGTGTGTACCTTTTCCCCATCAAACCTGGATGATAATGTCTTCACTTTCTGAAGTTCAGGTGAAGTCGGTATCTGTACTTCGGTCCACGTCAATCAAAATGAAGGAAATGTCAATGGTTTTCAACTGTAAATGTAAGGTGGGGTAATTGTTATCCCTTTTCAGCAGATTTCTTATTCTTTGCTTGAAAGAACTTTAATTTGTGCCAAATGTTGCGGCCTCTGTTCACACAACATGAACTTAGCATCAAAAGCAAGGAATACAGTTTTTCAAAAGTAGGTATTTGAAGTCTGGCTAGCCATTTGCAAGTTGCTATATTAAGCCAAGACTTCAGGCCCTCTAGAGTGAACCACTGAAACATTTTTAACTGAGGATACCTACCATGACCATGTGAGTTAGTAGTGCTATTAACAAAGTCAAAATTTATAAGAATAATAAAAATACTAAAGAATACTCTTTCAGCCATTGTATTTTAGAAGAAACTTAGTCTAATCTTTCTACTTCACCTAATAAAGTGTTTAATACTGACAATACTTATTGAAATAATTACCTTTATTTGTCTACCATTAAGTTCAGAGGAATGATAACATCAATAATAACAGTATTTGGAGAAAATAAAATAGGCAGACTAATTATAAAACTCTGCTTAAAGAAAACATAACTCCATTGCCTTTAGCATTGACATAATATAGTATGGTATAATGATTATAGTTTTTAGGGGGAAACAACCAGCATGTTTGTCTCACCATCTTTATTATTTAAATGATCATATATTATATAATTACCTTCAATGTAACCGTCTTATCTCATGGAAGATCTGCGGGAAGGGAAAATAACTTAAATCTAATGACTTTTCTGGCACAATCACTCCTTCATTCTGTATCCTTTTATGTGAATGAGAATACTGATACTGATTTGAAAAGGGGAGGCTGGAAATGCAAAAGAAACACTGCCCCAAATCACCTAGATACCATAGAGTAAGCAACTTTCCATTCATCTGATATCCAGATCCTATTCCCAGAAGCATACCTAGATCTGTCCTAAACGTCTAGCTCATCTTGGCAACCTCTACTCAGGATTTTTCCGAGGACCACGTTTGGGTGTTTTTTTTGCTTTTGCTTTCTTTGGGTGCTTCTTCAAGCTTCTTCCCTCCTCCCATAACGTTGTGCTCCATCCCAGCTCTCTTTGTAGGTGCAATTTCATAGGAAAATATTATCACGTCACAAGACTCTCTTTGCCCTCCAGCTCAACTACTAACTGAAACTTATTATGCTAGCAAATTTCACTACAAAGTCACTTGTGCTGTGAACCCAAAAACAGGATCAGAGAACATAGGGAAGGGGGAATCTTTGTGAGAAGGAGAGAAGCTAGAATGGGAGTGGGAGAAGAATCCTGAAAGCTGGAAGCCCTCCAAGCCTTCTGTCTCAGGAATGATGCTTGCTTATTTGATAGCCTGCCGTGGGCTCCTGCAAGTAAGTTAAGCCATGGCATAAACAGCTGAGACTAAAGAATGGGTGACAGTTGCTGCTTCTGCCAGCCAGACAATTTTATGTCAGACGGGATCATTGGCATTTGTATGGTATGGTCCTTTATGTGACAGAGGACTCCTAGGTTTTAGATTTGGAAGAGTTGACACTTTTGACTTAAAATGAAGAATTTACCACAGCCCTATCAAAGCCGCTCCAGGAGAGGCAGCGGCTCCTCTGGGTGACCAGACAAATGATCATTCTGTCCATTACATCTGCTGTACCTGAGAGAAGAAACAGCAGCTGGGGAGTACTGCCAGAGACAGAGGAGGCGGCCAGCATCTATTCCAGCAGCTTTCCCCATTTCTTATGAACAGAGCCTGCCCTCAGTCCCAGGAACCTGCAGGTTTTCCATTTAGAAGCCCTTCCCTTGGCACCCCAAGTATTCACCCATTTATTCCCCGTTAAGATTGAAAAGAGTTGCAGAGGCTATGCCTTTTCTCAGGTTTTCTTGAGAGGATTTCTTGCCTTATTACCTGATGTTTATGATTTTGTGTAACTGAACTGAAAATATGCAAATTATCTTATTAGCTAATGCCAAATATGGAACTACAAAAAGCTCAACAAATAATTCATCTGCTCCTGGCCACAGATTTGGCAAGACCATAAATCATTACACTCTGGGGCTATACAGGCATAAGGAAGAGTACTGTAGTGAAGTCTGAGTCATTCCCCAACACAGAGAAATGAATGTGCATCTACTTTGGGAAAATAAAGATGACTGAGAATAAATGATGGATTGATTAAAATGCATACGTTTCTGATGAAATTGGAAGTATAATGTCACAAGTAAGTTTTACTACAGCCAGTGACTATTTGAAGCCCCTTCAGCACATGAATATCTGTGTCATGTGTGAACCAGAAGAGACCTAGATTCCTATGGCTTCAAACCTTGAAATTGAGTTGGCATCAAACTGTATCATGGCATGGTGATTAGCCACACTGTGAGTAAGCTTGCAGCAATGTTTCTGTTTGAAGACAGATTCTCAAATCCATCCAAAAGCCACATGCAGTGATGTCACCTTGGACACTGACAGGGTGAGTTTTTCTTGGGTCTTTCACATTTGAGGTCTAGGGTTGGAAGTCCCACATTTTGGATGCACCCAAGGAACAGAAGATTGTTTAAGTAAAAACAGCAGGGGAGGATGAAAGAGGCTGACTGAGCAGAGTAGTCCACATGTCAGTAAAAGGGAGCTGGTGCAGTCCGAACTGGAAGCGTTTAAGAGCCCTCTCCAGCATGACGCACCCCATTCCACAGGTTTACAAAAGGACACCTGATAACCCATTTCTACAATACTTAGGAAAAAATCCCTTAGCAGCATATAAAACATGAAATATGAACGTCTTTAAGGCATTCTCTTTCACTTTGATGTCCTAGTTTGCACTGAAGGATGAAAAGAGCTGTTGCCTGCTTGGTGGTGCAATCAGTAGCCTACAAGCACTCAACATTAAAGCTCTATGTAAAAACCAAGACAAACTTGCAGATTTGTTTTTCAACATAACAGTGATATAAACAGCTGCCAGAAAATCTGATTGAGAATTGCAACTATTGTGCTCAGGATGTTGTAATCAGGTTCCTTTTTTCAAAACTTTTTGTAAGTACTGCCTGACAGCAATAAGACTGTGTGGCAGACCCTCAAATGAGAGGTGATTGCTGTGTTTTGTGGCATGAGAAATTTGGGAGTCTTTTATGTTTGTGCTGTTATGGATTCTGTGAAGTTAATGTTACTATTTGGACTGACTAAGATTAGTCAAAGCTTGCTTTAGATAACACATTAATGTAATGGATTGTTTTCCACGAATGTTTAATTTTAGCAAATTGTTCAGTTGCCTCAATATTGTAAGTTTAAGGAAATCCAGCTGTCAATTCCTATTAAACTGGCCTGAGTTTTATATTGTTAATTCAGTTGTCTTTCACACTCTGGCTGCTAGACCTAAAGAACTCTTTACAAAGGCAGATTTATGATGGATGCCATCTGGCCTGATAGAAGGAAACAGATATTGATTTTTAATATTTTCTCCAAACTTGTTTACTCTAGGATAATACAGCAGCTGTGTGGCGGCTTGTCTCAGAGTGGAAAGGATTATTACCAGTGCCTTTTGATGAGATAAATTACCTAGAATGACTTGAATGGCTAAAGGGTATACTTTGATGTTATGTCGCTTCATTTACCCTTATGACTAAATGATTATTGATTTTATATTTTTAAGCTCTTGAAACGTGAAAATAAGTTGGTAGAGAAGCCTAGCTGTGTTAGTTTTATTAATTTATTTCTGCAGGGCATAATTCACTTTGGACCAGGTTGTGAAGGTTTTGGGTTCATGACCGACTCCAGATACAGTTGCAAAGAAATGGCTTATTTATATAGTCATTGCAAGTAGTTCCAAAATCAATACAGTCTGGGATTGGATGATTAAACTTAGTCCCTTTGTGGGATTCATTCCTGTAGCTACCTCTGAAATGATCTTGACTGAAGCAGATTCATGTGATCCAGTCTACAAATAGCAAGTTTGTTCAAGTTGAAATATTATTTTTTGCTCATCATTTTTTTATCTACTGTGTTCACTCAGTGACATTTTAACAACCAGAAAAAAGCAGTTGATTGACTACTTCAATGAAGTCACTAATCTGCATTCAAAGAGTTGCCTCCAAAGACTACTTAGATTTTCCATGGATAGATTTAACTACTGCTTTGATCAGTTAGTCCCAGTATGCAGTGGATTTGTGTACACTAAACCTTTAAGTAGTCTTCACAGTTCAAAACAGCTATTTGCCTTTTGTGTACAGCAGACACCTACATATTTCTGTGAAGTATTGCCTTTTCTATCATCATTTAACATGTTGGTGTTATTTAATGTTTGTCTGAAATGTGACTCTGTTGTCAGTCTATTGAAGTATTTTGTAGACACTGGAACAAGTGCAGAAATGAGCTCAAAAAAAATTTCTCCATTTTTCTGCAATGACTATTTATATATGCACTTTGCTTGGTGCCTTTTTATACCTTAAAAACAGCAATACTTCTAAGCTTAATTTCTTCTGGAAAGCTTCAGCAACCAAAATGCTGTGTTATCTTGTTTAGTCTCAAAAATTGTGATTCAAAATCCTGACATTTCATTTATATAGACTGTGAGCAAATTATAAGTAGTATTGCTAATAGTATTTCAGCTGTCTAAAAAGAACTGAAGGCAATAAGCTATAACAAAAGCTATGGCTCTAACAAAGTTTATTACTTGGAAGAGTTAGCAGTGCATGAACCTGCACAGGACTGTCTAAACTAAAGAATAATATTTCATGATTTAACAGTACATATCTATCCATCTTCTGTACAGGCTATTAACCATATGCTTGTCTCTTCTTTGGATGTAACTAAATGTGGAGTTGTGTGGGGGGTTTTTTAAACCTATGTATCACCTAAAACTGTGTTTCTAAAACACAAAGATCTTTCTAAATGTTACATTTATGTGGATCATCTTATTTACTTTATATATATACATGTGTGTGTGTGTGCACACGCACGTGTGTGTACTGTCAGTCAGGAATATTATTCCCTCAAAGGATCTTTTATTGTTATAAGCCTTGGCAGCATATTTTACAGAGTTAAAAAAGGTGTAAAACACTTTTTCTTACTTTAGCCACACTATATGTATAATTAATGTGTAGTAAATTATATGGCCCAGTTTAAGGCTTGTTTAAATGCATAGAATTTGAAGTCTAATGCAGGAATAAAATAACTTTTGGATCAGTGTAATGTAATATGTTGATCCATTTTACAGGGTGGTGGTGATTATTTAATTAATCACCTTTTGACAATTATTCACACTGGTCCAAATCAAGGTCTCCATTAAAACCGAAGAATAGCTTCATTACAAATGACCCATAAAAGTGTCAAGTGCTGGCAGTGAAGACAAGTAATTTCCCTTCCCTTTAAAACCATTAGATCGAATGATGGGGGTGGGGAAGGTGATGAAGTGCATAATAGTGTGATTACAAAGAAAAGCTTAAACAGTAAATTTGACAGCCATGTTAGAGTGGATAGAAGATAAGGGTTATAAACTGTTGGTTCTATACCTCCAAAATCTTTTAATTTTATAAGAAGACAGGAATGAGTGGATTATATTTTTGCAAAACTTTTTTTATCCTCTTTTGGTGTTTACTAATAAATTGAGATTTGAAAATTGTCTGACTCAAATCCACAGAGATATAAAATAAATACTGTATTGCTTTCTGAATGTTGCTTAAAATAGCAGTTAATTGAGACAAAATTGTTTTACAGCTCTGCAACTATTTTCAAAGCCTGCTTATCTACAGAATCTTTTTTATATCTTACTGGTGAGAAAAGCAGCAGGACCTTTATGTCAGTGTAATTATATTGGGCACTTTCTTTTACATCTGGAAAGTACCAAGAACTACCAATTGATTTTGTGTAGAGATAAAACCGCACTCATCTTTGATTAAAGGTAAATGCTGCACCTCTTGCTGAAAGTCCTTATGTTCTTGCTATGCCAAAACACGTGAAATGGTTTTAATTCTCATCTTCTGATAAAACCTTGTATATTTCTCTAATGACCACTACAGCTTCTCTACAAAAAGATTAATGTTTTTAATTTCATTTTTCACCTTTCAAAACAAAATATTGTTCTTTCTTTTCAACATTAAATCCTGCCAAAGATGCATACACTGATATCAGACAGGAATGTAGCTTCAGAAAGTCTAACAAGAATATTAGAGTGTCACTTGCAGATGGGCTGAACCGAATAAAGCGTTATTCACAGGCCACGTTCTTATTTTGAACACATATTTAATAGCAATTGTAGACTTTGTTGTCATTTTGTTTGGTTGTGCTACTCAAGAACATGGAAGCTTTGCTAAAGCATTCCATGTAGTGACCTTACCTCTTACGTCGGCACACTGGCTTCAATCTGTGAGAGCTAACAGGTGGTGGTTATTAGCTCAGCTATCATCGCAAAAAGACGTTAAAATAATACTTTCACTTGAAGGTTCTGGATAATCTTGCTAGCATAGATTCCACTTACTACAGAAGATGAATATATATTTACTGTTTTTTCAAAAGCGCAGCAAATATTGACCAGTCCCAGAGACGTATTTGTTAAATCTACTTGTCATTCTTTCTTTGATCTTCATTTGTTTTAAAATCTTGCACCTAAGGCTGGACAAGTTACTGTAAAAAATCCCAAAAGTTCAAGTGCCGCTTCTAAAAACTAATGGCTATTGACTTTCATTAGGATTTCTGTGATGTTATCTAACCCTGTAAAGACATTTGCGGTATGCAGTTTACATTGTATCTAGTGATTGTATAATCATTATTGATTTTCCTTGTGTGTAGTACCTATGTCAAACAACCTAATATATTTAAATGGTGATTATTTCAGCAATATATCTATTATTAGATAAGATCAAAGGCGGTTAAATGTGTAGCAGATAGGGTGATAAGATGATATAGTGTGTATTTGTGCCAGTACCTATGCCCCTTTGTGCATAAAACTGCAATTCATAGTCTTTAATGATTAACTCTCTGAAGCATGTTGTGATTTCTATCCTGTAGTAGAATAACATATGACAGATGGATTAAAGGAAGCCCACTTTTTAAGCAAAAGGCCTAGGAGTTATGTAAATGTAATACAATTAGATGAATTGCTTTTCAAAGACCATGGGAAATCACTCTGTATATTCCATTCACTTCTTGTTTTCCTACCAGTACTTCTGAAGAAAACTAGAAATATATTTAGAAAGCTGCATGATTTCCCAAAGGATATAATTGCTGTTAATCCCATGAGTATGGATTAACAGAATAACTCGGCCCATAACAGCAAGTGATTTCTCAGGCTAATCTCATGAGTAGAATGGTTATTGTATTTTATTAGTGATCAAACAGTATTCTACTTAGACTGTAGTAGAAAAGCAGCAAATCTAATGAATTCATTTAATATCAAAGAATGTTATACTTTACTTGTGGAGTTTCTCTGCTTTTACTAATATAATTTAATTAAAATACGATTCTGGTCAGTAAACGAAAGTTTCACTATATATTTAACACAATTAAAAAACAAACCCCAAAACTGAATATGTAAATATACCTGTAGTGTTGAGGTGAAAGTACAGACCCAGGCTTTTCATTCTGTCTTGTTACTGTGACAATTTTATCACTTTCTGTGTGGCTCCAAAAGCAGATGTTACATTTGAAATTACAATATCTGTGCATACAAAATGTACACTTGAATATGTGAATGTACTTTCTTAGCAAAACTGATAGCTTTATTACAATTTCTTAACTAGTTCTGAAGGATGGAGCCCTGTGATGGTACAACAGGCCTGCATTCATCTTCTGTAGCTCCATTTTCAATTTTGAAATGGTTCCTGTTACTTCTTACAAGTCACCGTACTGTGTGCATGTACCAGTTGTGTTAGTGTTAGACCGAGATCCTCTCTGCCACTCTACATTACCCAGTATGGAGATGCATGCTTTGGCCACCCTTTAGTTGCTACTCATACCCTCAAAATTACTCTTTGATTTCACTCTTTATGTCTTCTGCATACAGCTGTGAGAATGGAAACCATTACCATCCCTAACTTTATCTTCCACCAGGAAGTTACCAAAATTGACAGTCAAATGCTGGAGCGAATCATGTGGATGTTCCCCAACTAATCTCAAGGAAAATCAGACATATTATTTAAACAATTAATGTGATTGTGTGCCATAACCTGTCTGAATCTTCTTGAAACAGCTGTGGAATGTCTCAGAAACTGCTCTTGCAGTAACTCAGTGCTAAAGGTGATCATTCTGATGACCAAGGGGTAACTCAGCAGAGAGTAGTGATGAGCAGCCAGAGCATTTATCCATTCACTGATACAGCTGGATTAAGAAGGGCATGTTAGTGTCCAGTGGTCTGCTCTGGTTTAGTCAGCCCACAAGGATGAAGATGCCTTAGACTGGATATAAGGAAGAAATTCTTTACAATGAGGCTCGTGAAACACTGGAACGGGTTGCCCAGAGAAGTAGCGGAGGCCCCATCCCTGGAAACATTCAAGACCAGGTTGGACGGGGCTCTGAGCAACCTGATCGAGTTAGCGGTGTCCCTGCTCACTGCAGTTGGGCTAGATGGTCTCTAAGGGTCCCTTCCAACCCAAAACATTCTATGATTCTATGATTTGGTAATGCCACCTCCTGGCTCCAGCCCAGGAGGGTACTTTAGTGCAAGTTATTCACACAGTGTCCCTTTACTCTAGTTTGCCACTGTGGCCCATTCTTCAATTCCCCTGATGCTCCAGGCTTACCCCCATCCTGGGTAAATGTAAGAGTCTTGATGATGGGTATTCTCATCTCAGACAGGAGACAACTGCTTTCAGTTGGGAAAGCTTCTTTGACTGATGGTGAAGCTCCTTGATTGATTCTCAGTTGTGGAAACTTAAAGTGTTTCCCATTGGAAAATTTCCATATGCAACTGAATGGTGGAGCTAAATAATAACGTATGTATTTTAATAATTTTCTCTAGATCCTGATTGTGCAAGTCTCATCAAAGCAATGTCAGGAATTTGAATAATTCTGTTGAGGCTGGTAAAATAGCATGCGTTGCTATAAAGCTACTTACCGTATGGGAATGCTAAGGACAAATTTTAGACTGCAAAGATGATTTCTTCATGTTCCAGATTAACTAAAGATACCTTATTCAGTACAAAGAGTTGCAGCCCAACAATAATTACTGACCTGACAATACAAATTGACAGAGCTGCTCCTGTGCAAACCATCCAGATAGGCTCAATTGAAGGACTAGGACCTATGTAATTATCTCTGATGTACATACAAATGCACCAGCTGAACGTGTACCTTATGCAGTCCCACAATGTGTCAAGAAGGTAGACAGAAGTAGGAACTGGTGTCTTGAAGAAGAGGAAACTCCTAAATAAAAGTGGCTTCACAGAGTGTCCCACTAGCAATTCATCCAGATACTTATGATTCAGTTCCATCTTAATACTGTTCAGAGCTGTGAGACACCCTCACACAGGATTAGGTGGAAAAGCACAAGTGGCTGGTTCTGAGGCATTTATTTCTCTGCAAAAAGTGTAATAATGATGTTTTAGTTTGCATTTAGAAGCTTAACTGTATAGGAGTTTCCTCTTTATCTTCTGATACGCTTTGAGTAGCGATGCAGTTATTCGTGCAAGACTGTAGTTCAGCCTATTGCAGTTATTTGAGAAAAATGAAGAAAAGAAGGTCTACAATAGTCATGACTGGAGTCTGCAATTCCTTCTACTACAGGCAGAGTGTGGGAGAAGACAGATAAGCAGCCAGGAGCAATGCTATGAGCAAGCTTGCAGGGGGTATCCTAGCTGTCAAGTTATTCTCCTACATTTCTTAGTGTGATCATTTAACTAAAATACTCATTTGTTTATTTTAATGTGGTCTTTTCCATGTGCAAGAAACAAAGCACCCAAACAGGAATAAACTTGCTCTTTATGTAAATGCATATTTTAATAATGTTTGTAATGTATTTTCTTCAGTTGATACAATTCTTTCTCAAACTTCAGGCATGTAAACAATCTAAATGAGTTTGTATTTACTGCCTGAAGCTTTAAAAATATCTGTTAAACAAGTTCAAGTAAAACCCCCCAAACCTTAAATCTTTTATGCCAAATACTAAATCTAATGGCATAAGGATCCAGAGGCCAAAAGGGTGCTATGGGGCAAACTGCAGACAGAGCTTCTAATTCCATGTGTCCTTGAATTTTATTGCACAGTTTCTGTTGCTTTCCAAAAGGGTGCAAAGAGGAAGCTGGGAGGAGCACATTGCAAGTATGACTGTTATGTCTCTGCATCATGTAGAGCCGCTGTGCTGAGGAGCTCTGTAGTGGTCGGTTACAGCAGCGTAACTTCTGCACATCATAGCTTTGGGCTGCAGGGAAACAATTCCCCCCTCCACCCTCCCCTTCAACTTCACATTGTTTTTCTCCCTTGCTAAGTCCATTCAGTCAGACTTTGAGCAGGACGCAGGGGAGCTGGCAAGAAATTCCACTCATCCATTACCACAGTGCTTAAGGACTTGTGCCTGGGAGAGATCCAACCTCCAAGGTGTCTTTAGGACCAGGACAATCTTACAGTAGGTTTCTTTAGGGTAGGATTACCATGTATGCCATCTTCAGTATTTTATTTTGTTCTACCTTTCGAAGGGTAACAGACAGTTTTCCCACTTTCCTCCTCTCAGGCCATTGCCCATTCTCAGCTGTGAGACAAAGCCTCGGAGACAGACACCCTGACCCTTGTGCTAGGCTACGTAACCCCTTGGAAAAAGTTTGCCTCCAGATACATGATCCAATACAGAGACATGTACTTCCTTCTGTCTTCTACTGTTAATTATACTCTGGCCAAAGACTTACTCCATATCTCAACCTTTTCTTTTTATTTAACAGACTATCCTGGTTTATATGCATTCTTGCCTCTCCCAGACTCACCTTAGCTACACAGGTGCTGAGCACATCCAAAAACTTTGGTGGAGAAGAAAAATCTCCACCCCAAGAAAAACAAAACAAAACAAAACAAAAAACACTGTTACTATTCTTTCCCATTTGACTGGGACAAAATGAAGCCTTTTTTCAAATATTCCATCCAAACTTGTGAGGCTTTAAAGGGACAGAAAGTGGGAGTGTTGGTTTCACCTTTAAAAAACAAAAGCCTGGTAGGAAAGGCATTCCCCACAGATTCTCCCATGTAAGACCCGTACAAAGGCTCCTGCATGGTAGGATATGGAGCAGGGACTGGGTTCTCCCCTGTTGCAAAGGATCATCCTCAGAGCTGCTATCCCAGAGATGTCTCATCACCCTGTTTGGGCTTCATCAAGGGGTGAGGGGGTGGGCGGTGAGGGGGAAGTATGCAGTCAGCTGTACTGATCCAGGCTCCTGTCACTGTGCTGTGCCTAAATCAAATCCATTTACTGTAAGCCCTTCTGGAGGAGTTGCAGCTCCTGCATTGATTTAAAAAAAAAAAAAAAAAAAAAAAAAAGCCTATCTTTTCATGTGCTAAACATGGAATAGAAGATATTTTACTGAAATTAAAAAAAAAAACAAACCCACACAGTATTTTAGGTTGTAGTCATTACTTATACAAAATAAATGATCAAAACTAAGTAACAAACTCACATCTCTCTTTTGAGATTTCTATACACAAAGAAATTGGGTTATCTACAAACGCATTATGGTTTTGAAATGTGTTACTGCATTCTAAATACTTGAATTAAAACAATTTGGTTTGAATTGTACTATTATAGGAGACTCAAAATCCTTTTATCAGAGGTTCTTTTTTTTTTTTCTTTCTTTCTTTTTTGGTATTATTAAAGGATTTCAAGCTTTGTTATTCGAATGAGATAAACACTATGGTAACTAGGAAAGCCAGCAGTTTAGAAGTCTGCAGTTTTGAGTGCTTTCCAAAGAGACAAGGTAGTATCTGTATCCTAATATTTTCTCAATGCATGCAACATAATAGAAGGGAACTATTTCAATGATATCCCTTAAAAACTATTAGGCATAAAAATCCTGACACGGTGGAGATATTGCTTGAGGCACACCTTCAGGATCAAGGTCAGTCCTTGTGCCAAAACATCACATTGTAGGAGAATCTTGGGTTTTTGCAGACTAGAAGATAACATTTTTTAAGTAAATCCTAAATGCTAAGGAAAAAACATTTCACTCCCAGGTTTGAGGAAATTCTACCTGTGTATGTCTTTTTGGTGGACAGGTGGCTTAAATGGCAATGTGAAGGGAATACCATATGTTTTTGCTATTCAAGTGAAACATGAAGTCAATATTAAAAAGTTCCTCGTTGTAGCTTCCTAAGTAAAGATGCCCACATTTCAAAAGCCTTGAAGTGTCAGTTTACAAGTCTACACACTAGTCTGAAGTCTTCTGAACTGCACAAATGTTTCGGATGTGAAAAAAGTGGATGGACATTTTGTGAGACTTGCCTGTTTCATTTCAGAATCTGTGTCCTTCAGACTTTTCTTATTTCCTTTTTTGAATCAGAGCCATATGCATTAGGACATAAGGCATTGTGCATTTGCTAATGGTCACAAATCCTTCAGAAGGTGTGTCATAACCACGGTAAAAAAAGTTCTAAATAGGTAAGAAATCAGTTTCCATTATGCATTGACATCCCCATTGGTTTATATTATTTCAATGCATAGGAAAAAATAACTTATATCTATCTGAGACATATTACTTTAAAAATATTACTTTTTTGAATGTTTGGAGAGTTAAACATCACTGAATTTTAATTTTTATTCATTTACTAATTAGGCACAGTCTACAACGAATACATCATGTATTAGCTTTTGAAACTCACCACCACAAGATATCAAGGCCAAGATCTTTAAATTTATGGGATTCATATTTTTATAAGAACACAATAAATTAAAAAAAAACAGGAATTTAGTATATAAAACCTATCCACTTAAAGTCACAGGTCAGCTTCTAGTGATCTGGTGATCACTGGTGAGTGGGGAGAAATTCTATGGAACAGTGCAGCATTTTATATACCTTCTCCTGAAATATCTCTACCAGCTGCAAAGACAGGCTGATCAACTAAATGGGTGCCTGGGTTAATTTTTTGCAGTAGTAGAATTCGTTACATGTGGAATTTGCTTTTCCACAAACGCAGGTTATGAGAGTTCAGATTTAGCATGACAAATTCAAACCTTCTTAACCCAGTTCCTATCATCAATCTAGGCGGTTTTTTACAGTCCATCTTATATTTTCATTAAATGAGGGGGGAAAAAAAACACCTTTTAAGGAAATGCTTCTCTTTTGCTAAATTAGTTGTTCTGATTTTTAAAAATTCAGGGATTTCTTATGTGAGGTTATGATAGGAGCTAGTGACTATTCAGTTAGCTCTAGTTAGTGTATAAAGTACCTTAGATTATCAGAAAAAAAATAATTAGAAATTTATGGAGTATCTTGTAGCTTAGCAGGACAGCTACTTTTCTGTCTTATTTTGGTGATATTCTTGCTTTTTGCTTTAAAAAGAAAAGGCAAAACTTGCAGCCAAAAAGTTTTTCTCAATGCCTTTGAATGTAACACTCAAATACGGTGTTTTTACTGAAAGGCTATACTTCAGCTTATGCTCTTTCATCCATAAACAGCAAAAAGGCTTCTTCAGAAGTGGCAAATAGAACTAGTCTGGGTTTGCAAGTAGGTCAATGGGTCTGCAAGCATATGAAATTATTTACTCCACGTCACAGACTAAATATGAGTCAGTAGAAGAATGAGAGTCTAATGTTCTTTTCTGCGAGTCTTTGATCAGCATGTGTTTTAACATTCTAGTGACTTATTTTATAAATGGCACTTAGGATGAAAAGTTTCTGAACATTTCACATATTTAAGAT
This sequence comes from Egretta garzetta, assembly GCF_000687185.1. Taxonomy (NCBI): domain Eukaryota; kingdom Metazoa; phylum Chordata; class Aves; order Pelecaniformes; family Ardeidae; genus Egretta; species Egretta garzetta. The sequence continues at coordinate 628,835 of NW_009260834.1, read as the reverse complement.
GCTTAGGATGTGATTTCAGTAGGTACTTAGTACAATGCACTGCTTTGTGTCTTCAGTTCTAATTTTTGTCTGCTATGCTGAGTTAAGAGAGCTCAGGATGTCAAGTACAAATCTAAAAGATGAGAAAAACACAGTGAATATAATTGACACCATTAATTTGTCATCTTCTCAGCCTGGCAAAAGGGCAGCAATGCAAGTATGTCTAAATACAGCCCATTTGGGGTGATTTCCATTATCCTGCCCAGTCATCAGCTGCTCCTCCAGAAGCATGTGGGTCTTCCATGGCTCTTGTGTCATATCTGACATCCCTGTGTAGTGCTTCCATATAGTCTCAGCACTCTGTGTTTAGGCACCTGAGTCACTTCCAGGAGCCCTAGGACAAAGACATGGAGATTATTGTGGGATGGCATTAAGCTGTCCTTTGTCCACTCGCAATCTCCAGTTCTGTTCACAGCACCATGTCCATCTTTTGGGGTGATTTTCCTAACAGACAAGATATTTCTTGGCTACGCTGCTTTGATTCATTCCCAAAGCAGGATTCCCCACCATCTCCCTTTCTCAGCAATTTTTTTTTTTTTTTATCTCTTAATGTCATTTTTTCCCTAAATATCCAAAATTATGTTCACATGAATCTCTCAGGAGATGGAGATGTTAGCTTCCCTCCTCAGTACCTTGTCACTAGACATAAATGAAAAATCTGATGGGCACCTGAGGGATTCTTTAAATTAAAGCACAGTCCCATTGTGCTATTACCCAATCACCAGTTAGACAGGATATTTGGAATATTAGGAAAAAAACAAATCCTGAAAAACTGAAATGGTAGAAATGCCAAGAATTCATTCAAGAAGGCAAAACTTCTGTGTTTGGAAGAAAACCTGATTATATAGGTACACAGTGCTATGAGGATGAAAAACTTTCCGCTGGAAAATTTATTACCTGGATATCACACAGCATCTGTTAAAGCTAGTAATTTTTAAATCATTAACTTCAGAAAATATGCAGTTTATTTAAAAGAACTAACCAAAGAACTCCTTAGATTATTAAGGCTGTTTTTTCAGTAACTCTAGGAATTTGGGAAAGTCCCCCAAAATGGAATAAAGCTATTATTGTGTCCATATATTAGAAAAATAAACAGGAAGACCATAGCAATTATGGGTCTTCTAACCTGACACTGACCACAGATTAATCAAGTACCCAGCATGACATGTGATTAAAAAAGACTTAAGAAGAGTAATATAACTGATCCTACTGAACATGGACTTACAGAAACTCGCTTTATACATTTTTCCATAATACATCTTCTACCAAAAAAAAAAAAAATTTAAAGCTGTATAGAGGCGTTTGTTTTGTAGTTGACCAGATACCACATATTCTAATGAAGAAATCAAAGTAATATTGAAGCCTAAGTAATATTCATTTAAATGAATGAAAAATCTTTCTAACTGTTCAGTAAAAATATGAAACGGGGAATATTATTGATTAGTTCTTGTCCCTTCTTACTTAATCTTTCTGTCAATAATTTGAAAATAGTTACCATTGATAAAATCAGTGATTGATAAAGGATAGGGAAAGTGCCATCTATAAAGAAGATGGGTCTCTGATTAATGGGCATGTGGCTAAACATGAAATATTGGGGGAAAAACCATTTTTTTGTGAAGGGCATTCATGCCTCACAAACCTATAGACTTCTTTGAAGGAGTCAAAGCCTATGTGGACAAAGATTTAGTTGATCTAGCCTTCTCAAATATCCAAAAGAAGTTCAAAAAAGCTCATTTTCAAAGGCTTTTTAAGGGAAGGTTCTTAAATGGATAAACATTTTTTTAACAGATGGTAAGAGTAAACGGTCAGTGTTCATAAAAAAAAGGGAAATCACCCAAGTAGTCTCAAAGGGATCAGACTGTGCTAAACGATCATCTGAAAAGGAATAAATATTTAGGTGAGATATTTAGGGAGAATGCTCTTATGAAAAGCACTGCTACTGGACTCTCCTATTTTCCCTTAAGCATGTATTATTTACCAATGGGGCTTTTTTTAGGCTTTTGTGCTAAGCTGGGGGAGAGCTCAAATGCAGTTCACCAAATATGCAGTTGTTTGCTGCATATGGGGAAATTACAGGTACAAACGCACCTGATGGTCTTTTCTCTGGGAAAAACACCTTCGCATCATCATGGCACCCCTGCCAAGAAGCTAAGGACTGCTGTCAAACAAGGGATATTTGGCTAAATGGCATGGCTATATGCCTGTAGATGAGAAGGCAATATAGCTTCCTTGGTAAACCAGGCATGAACAAAAACCCATCCTGTATGATAAATACAAAGTGCAGATCATTATGATAAAATGTAAATGTAAAGGAGCAAATAGATAAAATTTCCCTGATAGCAAAGCAGTAGCTTGGAAAAGACTAAGCATTGCGTAAGCAGCTGAACATGACCCTCTGCAATGTTTCTGTAGCCAAAGAGGATTGTTTCTACACTGCAGTCCTTTTTACCTGATCCTAAATGATTGGTCAAGTTGACCTAAATGACTGTCAATCATCTGATATTTAGGAGATTGATATTTATTATTAGAGAAGATACAAAGTTTCACTGAGGAAAATTTGACTCACTAAGACCAATCAATAAATGAACTGAACTCAGGTCATTTATCACTTCAGTTAGGCGGTCAGTACCAGAGAGATTATGAGAATGACAGTGTTACCTGTTTGCACTGAGAAGAACCTCAACTTTTGCTAGTCTTCCCCAACTGTAGACCTAACTACAAACGTGTGCCTGCAGAACCCTGAACGATAAAAGTGACAGCTCTTAAAAAAATAACGTGCGTAGTTGTTACAAGATTTCTAAGTGCTCTTAGCTTGGCAAAATCAAAAAGCTTATCTAGAACAAGTCTCTGCATTACACCTTAGTAAACTATTGCCATATGAAAAGACACTTTCCAACTCCACACATTTCATATGCATATTTGTTGACCAAAAAAATGTAATGAAAAGTAATTTTCTCTGATCTCTAAAACACATAGAATCTTGTGAAAAATCATCTTCAGGATAGATGCCATTAGCAAGAAATTTCAACTAGAATGCATAAATGACACTCAAATCATAAGACACACAAAAATGCTTTGTGCAGTATACTTTCTGTGTTCAGGTTTTTTGCACCAAATCAGCTGGAAGGGTTAAGCATAAATTTACAGCTTTTTCTGGTAGACCTGCCATGGCAACAGCTAAGTGAGAATTCTGGAGACCTGAGGCACCTAAATGTTGGTCTTGGACAACATAGTCTCTCTGTGGGTCAAACCAGAGAATTCCTCTGAATTTTCTGAGTACCACATTAAGACTGAAGTTAAATATCATTTAACAGAGGTGTAAGGAAAAAACTGTTGAACTGACAACGCCAGTGCTATTAATATATTAATAAAGAAAAATTATATTTTTATGTGGCTGGACATTAAAATGCATACAGACATACAACAGATTAAAACATATCTCGATACACTTTAGAATTTCAAAATATCCTCAAAAATCAAGACAATACAATACGTTTTGGAGTCAGTGGTTTGTGAATGACAGCTGAAATGTCCATATGTGTTTCTGTACAACTTTTCTTTACTTCCCTCTCCTTTACTTTCCTCTCCCTTTTTTCTTTGCAAATCTCTAGAAAGAGAAAAATCTATTACTTTATTAGAAGATTAATAGTAGAGTTTATTCAACAAGGTTATGGGATATAGATTTCCTTTGTCTTACTCTTCATCCATAGACACTAGAGAGGGATAAAACTTGCTGCAATATGTAACATTCGATTTTGTGAATACTAGGCCTTAAGAAGCTAGAATAATACTCATACTAAGCTATTCCATTCTCATATATTAGCCAGCGGTCATTTGGAGGCTTACTTTTGTGTACTAGCATTGCAAGAATGTTTACAAAGTAGTTTTACTGTGAGCATTAGAATTATTGTATGATAAAGTAATTAATATATTAATATATAAGTAAAAGGCTCCTCTGATGATATTATTTTAAAATAATTGAACACACAATAAATATACAAAAATTCCTTTTAGGGGTAAATTTATTCAGTATTTACTTTTTCTCCAAGAAGGTATTTTAGATATCCCTCGTTCATGTTGAATAAATCTGCATAGGAACACACCTAACAAATTATAAATGGTGGGGTTTTGCATGAGGCATAGGTCAGTATGTTGTTCAAATAGTCTGAGGCACTAACTGGGCTTCATTAGGCTTTATCAAGCTTAGCATCCTTTGTTGTAATTGCTACCTAAAGAGTCAATGTTTGCCATGGTACAGAATGGTGGATGAGGTACATAGTGAACACGTGGAGGACACAAGCATTGAAGTAAAGGTGCAAGAGACTGCTGGTGTTAAGTTTATCATTCTGTTTGCCTGTAACCTCCCTCCAGAGGTTATTCTAGTCACTTCCCCTGAAATACTAATTCCAGCAGCTTCCAATCTGAGAGATACAGTTCACCAATCTTTTCCTGTCAACATCAAGTCTTCCGTGTCCAAGAAAATATTGTGGAGTCTTTTCACTCCCATGCGTATTTCAAATGAAGCATCGCTTCCCGTTAGCTCTTTCGATCCTTTTGGTTTTGTCTGCCACTGCGCAGCGCTGGAATGCCCCGAGATGGCATCTGTAGCTGGCCCAGAACATCTCTGACAATTTGCTCCTGGTGAAAAAGAACCAAAAGCACCAACTAAAGGACCCCCCTGGCTCCACTCACCTGTTTGTTCAGGGAGAAGACTTGGCCAGGGAACGCTTCAGCCTCCCCCTGTAGCAGACAGTGCTCATGGCTTTTCTCCAGCCATGAGCTGTATGAGCTGGGTGAGATCTGACCACAGCTAAGCAGGAGAAGTTAACTACGTGGGTACCCTGCTCTGCACCACAGGCTGAGAGAGTCAATGTAACGAACACACTGTGGCAATGCCGCCCAATTTATTTAGCTGCAATATAATTCTCGTGTCATTTCTATACTGCCATTTCTATGCGACTGCTTTATTTTCACCCCATTTATCTCCAGTTTAGAAACAGGCCACATGGTAAGGTTCTACCAACTCCTGCTTTTGCCATTATAAACCCTTCTGCCCTTACAGGGAGCAGGGAAAACACAGATTGGAAAACCCCATTTCCTATTTAAATGCTCTATTTCCAACAATCTCCTTGCAATTTGTTATTTTGACCTTTGTACATAGTTGTGAAGACCAAAGATGGGAGGGAGACCAGCCTGAGACAGGTGTAGGGAGACTGAGCTATAAGGAGTTATGCGCAGAGAGGGAGCAGACTTAACTCTTAATTCCCAGACATTCTAATTTTGTGGAAATGTAGAGAAATATGGGGTTTTTTTAAAAAAAAAAAAAATTATGTTGACTGTTGGGTGGCAGCTGGATTCCACTTTTAATGGGAGTGAGGGATCTGGTCCTCAATCCTACTATCATAAAACTCCATACCATATTTTGGAAGTCATTGGGCAATGAGGTCTTGCCCAAACAAGCATGGAGCAAATGGAGGCCTGATCGTAAGGGGAGCAAGACAAAGGATGGGGTGCAGCCCAGCTCTGGCACCATGAGGGCAAAGGGCAGCACGAATGAAGGAGGACAGGTTTAATGCCCTCAGCCACCTCCATAAACTCATTCTGGCAAGCTGTAGTCCAAGAACTGAAGGCTGATAACTGACAAATCAGGCCATGGCTTTGCTTGTACAAATTACATCCAGAGAACCGCTTATACACACACATGAGTTTCATAACATGCCTATTAGCAGATCTAGATCTGTTCCAGGTTAAAAACACATGCTAATGTATTATTCCTTGGAAGTGATTTCCTTAGCTGCCTTAGAGAAATGGGACCTGAAGGGCAGGGCAGAGGGAAGTTCCCCTGCTGGAAAATATGCCCCTTTCCAGGCATGCACATGAACTGGCGGAAGGGCAACTTCAGCTTATGAATGCACTGTGCTTCAGGCATCTGCTGGGGTTACTAGCACTAGTTCTTTCAGATCTTCTTCCAGTACCCCAGGTAGTACTTAAAGAGTAAAGAGAATATTTCAATCAGCTGCCACAGCCAGCCACAGCCAGTAGTTTTTGCAGCCAGAAGAATTTTAAGACAGTTAGTTTTGCCAGGTTAAATTAAAGAAGTTATGCCATCAGTAGAAAGCAGCACTTTGTATAGCTATGATGTGATATGATATGATTGATATTATATGATATGAACTCCCCACAGTGTAACATGCTCAGCTGTAAGCATGGAGAAGTAGGCAGTTCCCAGAGGCAGCAAATAGTCCTGGGCCTACTGTCTGCTTTCCCTTTTCCTGGGGAGCCTGTACTGCTGAGGCCCAGTGCTCCATGTGCAAGTAGGCATCCCCTTCCATAGCAGCAGTTTGCCCAAAAGAGAAAACTTTTTTGGGCAGGAGCAAAGAAGAAAAAGCTCAGCTCTTCAGGACTCTCTCCTCAGCTCTTTATTTAATTCTGCCCTTTCCCTATCTCCCTCCCACTTAGCTGCAAGAGTTCCCACCCGTGTCCTGGTCCTGGCATCCCATTGTAGGCATGAAAATTCAGTTTTCTCTACAACCATTGAGAATCTCTGAGACAGCTCTAGCCAAAGAAGAGTTTTCCATCTTCCTTTCATGCTTCCTTTTAACCAAGCTCTACTAATTGGACATTAATGTCCTCAGTGCTTGGACTTGTAACATGGCAGTGCCATTTTTCCACCCTGCACCCTTCCCGGGGGCTGATTTTGCTGTGTAGCCAGAGGTTGACTGCTGTCACCACAGGCCTTAAGGGTACTTAAGTACTTAATGGTACTGTGAGAAAGGCCATGGTCCATGGAACATCATCTGCGCCTGTTAAGTTCTCCTGGAAGCAGAAGCTTCCATGAATATATGCAAGGTTCAGTACAAGGCTTGGACATCACAAGGCTGATGTTGTAACAGAAGCAGATTTTTTATTACCTCTCTTCGATCAGTTGTCCTTGATCCCGCACATGACTGAGCAAGGTAAAACAGATGGGAGAAAAAGGAGAAGGTTTGCAGAGAAATGGAATGGACTTTTCATTTGCCACATTTAGTACAGGAGAGGAATGACTGCACTGGTTGGGCATTTGCAAATCCTTATTCAAGCACATTCATTCAATAATCAGGTAGCTTTTGGATAGCACAGGCCAAATGATCTGCCCAGCTTGGTCGTCACGTTTTCTGGCAAAGACATTCTGGCTGTCACAAATCATGGCATGTTGTTGTCTATTTATTGTCTATCTTTTCGGAGATGAAAATATTCCTCCTAGACAAGGCATAACATATGATATGATAAACTGTGCAGTTATGGAAGTTTACAACCCCTTGCTATTAATAAGTGGGGTGGGCACCATCCCTTATATCAGAACATCCGCCTTTGAAATACAAAGTAACCACAACACACGATCTGTCAAAAACTATCATGATGATAAACAATGGGGTGAGCTCCAAAATAAATAAATAAACACTGCCAAAGAAATTATTTGCATATTTTTCTCTCTCCCCAACCAATGCTTGAAAAATGTCCTCATTCAATGTGCTTGCTCATCCACGCAGCTGCCAGCTGTGCCTCCTTCCTTCAGCAGTAGTCACATGTTACATGGTTTGTAATACCAAGTCCATATTGCTGCAGGAACATAAGCTATGAAATACAACTCTCTCTGGCCCTTCAGAATTTGTGTGGAACTATGATTTCAGCACTGCAACTAAAATTTGACATTCAGTTGAAGACTGTGGCATGCAGGAAACCAAGACAGACAGAGTACATGCAAAAATGTCCAGACACTAAGAGACATCTCCAGCAACCCTCATGTAATTAACATAAATCTGGGCTGCCAAAAGTACTAACAGCACTTGAAGCAGCTTTGAAATCCCAAATGCACGACTTCTAAATTTAGAGCTCTGTTCTTACTATATTCTGTTATGCACATGTTTAGATTTCTGTTGATTGTTTGCAGAAGAAAAGGAATGTAAAGGTTACTTGTTTAGAGTGAAACCGCGGCCTACAACTGCAACTTGGTATCGGGGGATGAGGAAAAACAACCCTGCCAGTGCAGGGACTTAGAGTGGCATCATGATTCACTACGAGCTCAGAACTGTGGCAGCTGCTCTGCTTTTGAAGAGGGTGAGGCTGACGATATGGCTGTTTGCTAGCATACGCAGTCCACCCTGTTCCCCATGCCCTGCCTTTCGCAGATGCTAGAACTGGTAGGGCCGCACCGCTGTTACGCCCACCGAGTGCGAGATCCTGGCCGTAACTGTCCCCCGTGTGGACGGGACAGACAGAGGAGATAACATTAGAGCACAGTGTAAGTGGGATTGCAGAAGGCCGCAACGGGCACTGAATAGAAATGCACACCTCAAATATGGAGGAAGAAGGTAGGGACCAACATGGATTTTTCTACTTATTCAGGAACGTCACCGTTCCAATTCTGGTACTCAATAGATAACGCTGATGTTTCTCATCCCCCTTAACATGTCACAGCCAGCCAGATTTGGCTACAATTCAGCTGTTTAGCACCACCTAATTACCCATAAGGTCTGAATTTTTAATCTGTGTATTTGTTACAGGGCTTCTACTTCAGCAATTCCCCTCGGACATTTCTCCCGTGGGCTTTTAAGGCACGCCTGTGCCATTACATAGCTGATAGAAGGAACACATATCCTACTCCTGCTATTTTATCTTTTCTTTTAATTTATTTCCTGTGTGGAAGGAGATCAATAAAAGATCATACTTTGTATCTACTTTCTAAAATCTAAATCTTTCCTATTTCCTGTTTCTAGACTTATGTGCACCTTCATGAAGCTGAAACTGCTTAAATGTGTGCTTTTACATGTGCTTCTGTAATGATGAGGCTGGTTTGCTTTGTGATTATACATGCTTTTATGCCATTATGAATCCTGAGATGAATTTTCTCTCTTTTTTTTTTTTTTTACTTAATTATTCCCTTGTAGTTCTATTAATTCAGAAAAATGTATTTTGATGGGAAAATGCGATTGCAATTACTGGTCAATATCATTAAGTTTCTCCCTTTTCTCTGTTCCTTTGGGGCAATTCTGCAGGAACTATCTCCTTTTCCCAGCAACCTGAAAATTATGTTTCCTAAAGTTTAAGGTCTTTTTATACCAATATCTCTTCCTTTTCTTTGTAAATAATTTTAGCAGTAAGTCTGAAGGAGAAGGAGCATGTAGTCAGTGTACTCACAGATATTGTACTCAGTATCATGTACAGAGCATGTACTCACCGATACTACGGAAAGAGGCAGATTGCGTGATTCTAATGGACACCATCTCAGTAGTAGAGGGAATAATCTCTAGGTAAGGTATTAGGTTGCTGTTAATGTAACCATGAAGGCAGAGGGTGGTAACAGGATAATCCTAGTAGATATACTCAAGTGTTTAAACCAGTTTTATGGTGTCCTCCACATGATAATGTAAGCAAAAGGGATCAGATAAGGAACATATTTTTGACCATTCGTATATTAGTGAGAGGAGCCTAGATAATAAAAATAACAGCTGGAGATGCTCTTGCCTGAGAAGGAATATTCTGCATTTGGTACTGGAAATATTGATAAGATGGATGTTATGACTAAAATAGCCTTTCATACTTCCAGCTTCTTCCATAACGATAAAGCAGGGGAAAAAGGCACGGACAGGGACTTCACATCAAAGACACCGTTAGTTGTTTCTGATAGCTCAGAATGGGAGACAAATGTTATGGATGAAACATCTACATAGCAAAAAAAATTTAAAAAAAAAAAAAAATCTACTGGCCTGTTTGTAGAATCCGCAATAGAAAACCTACTCACAGTAGATAACAGCCTGTGCTGTTCTTTAACATCTGCCCATAATCTGTAACAAAGCTAAAAATTTTAATAGGGGTGACTTCATCCCAGAAGATGCTTGCTCATCATCTCATGCATCACAGAATTTTCCAGAATTTCTAAAAATAATAAATGGTAATATCTGTATGCAGAAACTCCTGAACTCAAAAAAGATAACTCAGGTTTTGATCTTATTGAAATGAACTAAGAGTTAATTGCTACTATAAAGCAAATTATTTCCTAGATATAGATATCATAATAATAAAGATTGCATTTACCTTGTGCAGACAGAACATATTACCAAGCCATGTACATACATATATGTGAACTTTGTGTAGGCTACTTTGGGGTATACTGTACAATGGAACAGTCATTGGTATATCACTTATTTAAAGTGGTAAGTAGTGGCAAAATATGCAAACTGTCAAAAAATAAAATCCTGGATACCCACAAGCATGGTTCACAAGTAAAACAAATTATACCAGGCAAGAAGCTATCCTAGTTAAAAGGAGACTGAAAACAAAACAGGATATAAAATATTAATACAAAACCTGAGTAAATAACAAAGTATTATCAGCTACAAGTTGAAATATACTCAGCCTGAAGAAAGGACTATATATCCAAAAGCTTGTCTGGTTTTTTTCCAGTTACACCTGTTAATTTAATAAAAATGTCCCCTCTCCCTGTAAAAATTTGCACTAAATATATCCTCAAATAACCATGGTTATTACAGTACATAATAACAAAAGGAATTTAAATGTAGACGACCAAGAAAAACCGTAGGTTACATATGCTTATTCTAGATTGCAAACTGTAGCTAGGTATGTATGTTCCACAGATATTTTTGGAGTTGTCATTTTAACAAAACACAATACCAACCACATTCAATAAAGTGCCCGGAACTGAGAGTCTATCGCCTTCAAAGGACGTCACATGAGGAAACGTGCTAAAATGGTATAGTTTTAGGTTAACATATCTTACGAAAATACTTTACATGCAAAAGCCTTATAGAAACTAATCACAGACTTCTGAACAACCACTGTTATGTTCTTGTAAATAGATGAAAAATGGGCAATTTTCAAAGCATTGAAAAGTTTCCCGTACCAATACAATTGTGATAGAAGCTTCACCCGATCTGGTTTAACTAAAAGGTGTTAAATTTGGGATTCTATTTACAGACAAGCTTGGATGAAAGAATTGTTGCTAAAACCATTTTTGTCAAGATTACAAGTTTAATCAGTGTGTGCTACCACAATAAACCTGGATTTTTCGAGAGCACAGGAGACTTCAAAATTGACACAAGGCTACACAGATCAGGTTAAAACTAGCTCACTAAAAGATCTCAGACTAGGTAGTCCTGTTTCTAAGGAAGTCTTTTAGGGTTTTCTTTTAATCCATATCATTTTACACATGTGCCAGTCATCTAAAGATGGTACAAAAATCTTTGCTAATAAGTTTTGCAGATAACACACAGGTTAGTGAGGTAGATAATGAAGAGGATCATCAAGAATGATCCAAATAATCTGCTTAAAATGCCACGTCCCCCAAAAAAATTCATTTAATAAGATGAATATATTACCAAGTAATATTCCTGGGAATAAAGAATGAAAATTGTGCCTACAGGCTGAGAGGTTCTTCTTTAGAAAACTGTGGCAAAAGGATCAGTTTAAAGATTCTGGGGATTAACCACCTCAACTACCAGTACAAGTCTATGGCAAAAAATAAAAAGGACTTGATGTGATCCACAGATGTCTAAACCAGGAAAAATCAAATGGCAGCAGAGAGGCGGTCTTGTCTCCACATGCTGCCTTAACGGTCAAATACTAGCTGTGAGGCTAGTTAAACAGGACTCTAAGCCAAAAAGCCGGACTGCCGGATCCCTCCACAGACCATGGGTAGAGACGGGGCTGTGCCAGGGGTCACCCAGCAGAAGAAGCCGGACTCCGTTGGTGTGGGTTGTCCCATGCGAGCCTCTGACCAGGCAGTGATTTAATGGGGTTTTGTTTCCCTTGTGACAATAGTGTTGGTGGCAAAATCCCCTCCAGCCAGTGATGCAGTGCTCTTCATCTTTCCTGTGACACGCAGCTTAGCATTCCTAAAAATGGAAAGGTTTAAATCTGAATAGTTTGCTTGGTAGGGGCACCTGAGCCACTCCTGGCAGTGACAGTTTGGGTAGTGGAGACAGCACAGCTGCAGCCGGGAGCTGCCGCGCCTGGACTACGTTAGCTGTACCGCTTTCAGCACTGCTCCCAGTTTAATGCAGCTTTATTGCTTCCTGTAGCTGAGCTAATTTGTTCAGAGGTAGCATGGGTATCTCTGTACAGCACTGCACCGTGTCATGTGCATATACCTTTTATAGCCTGTAATGCACGGGATGTCAGGCTAAGATGATCTAATAATCCTTTCTGGCCTTAAACCACATGAAGCCATCATCAGTCAGTTCCATTAATCTTCCATGAAGGAAAATAAGACACCTGAACATAGCAAGACAGTGAGATACAGCAGTAAAAATGTTGAAAATATTTCTTGAGTTCACCCTGCTCTCTCTCTAATTCTGCCATAAATTACCGGCCTGAGTCACGCACTGTCCAGGGAGACACCGAGGTGCTCTCAGACTTTATCAGGCTGCTGCAGAGGACTTAGATTTGGGCTTGCTACCTAGGCAGCAGCAATTAGCACAGTTTTGGGGGAGGATAAGAAAGAGACGGCGGTACACAAAGAGGCCCAGTATGGTTATCAAAGCCCCTGCACGGCAGCACAAGGATTTTTAGGCAGCCCATGGGCCCACCACGTTAGGTACTGTTGGCCATGCAGCCCTTGCTATTTTCATGAGCATGAGAAAGAAACAAACAATCTTGGATTTACTCCCTCTGTTTTCATGTGCCTCGTGTAAAATGCACAGAGCAAGTTGCAATCTGGAAATGGGTAAAAGCTTTAGATCAAAAAATCCGATGGATCTTGGCCAGTTTGTGCAGAAGTTACCAGAACATGGTCTCATTGCTCCATTCACAGAGAACAAACAGCTGGAGGGCCTAAGTGTCCACGTGATGGGGGTTTGAGACAACCAAGCCTGGGAGATGTGCTCATTTTCTCTTCTGGCATGTGAATAGGTTTATTTTGGACAGCATCTGTTTTATTTTTTTGTTCTCCGTTGTATGTCATGTTCCTTTAAAAAGGGAGTGACTAGGTCAGATGGACCCCCTGGAGGGAGCAGAGATTCCTCCTTTCCCTGGAGAGCAGATGAGCATGCTTGAGGACTGGGTGGAAGGAGGAGGAGGATAGGAGGAGCTCCCAGGCTTCGGGGTGTAGCGGAGAGAGGAGAAGAGAATGGGAGCCCTAGTGAGAAGATGGGAGCCTGCTGTTCATGGAGAGGCTCATGAAAGGAGCGGGGAACATATGCACAGCCAGGCTCCCTTGGAGACAGGAAGAAAAGTTCCTAGGGATCAGAGAGGACTGCGCGGAGCTTCCTGCAACCCAGAAAGTCACTGAGTTGACTGAAACCAAACCTGGAAGCAAGTACCCACCTAACACCACACGGGGGAGAGGGTGAAGCTGTTCATAAGCTTTTCTTTTTTTTATTTTTTTGTCCTCTCGGAGAGAGAAAATGTTTCTTTCTTGTTTCTATTCTATACAAATTTTCTTTTGGAGTTTAAAAGACCCTTTGGTCTCTTCAGGGAGCTCACAGTAAGGAAAAAGTCTAGATCATCATCAAAGCCCCGCCTGTCCTTTCACAAGATGTGGAACCAGAAGTGACCCCCAGTTTTGCTCCTCAGCGCTAGAGATACATGACTGATAGAAACACTGTGAAGTAGTGAATTGAATTTCATCTGTAGCATAAAACCGCCTCCAAAAAGTGTGTGAAAAACTGGGAAAAATATATTAGTTAAAATCTCCTTAATAATTCTTCATTTAATTTCAGTAGGTCAAACACAGCAAAAAATGGATTTTGGTTCATTGGTAGTTCAGAAAAAAAAAAGAAAGGGTTTGTTTTGGATCAAATTGAAAATTATTTTCTTTTTTTATAGTTTCATGAGACATTGCAAAAGTGACACATCCCAAAATATTTTATGTGGGTTCAAACCTTTTAAAACTGTTTTTCTCAAAAAATTGAAAGGAAATTTCAAAATGGAATGTCATTTCAAATGAAATAATTGAAATGTTTCACTTACAAAAATGTCAAAAGGAAGCATTTGATTCTTTCAGAAAATTACAAGGTTCTTTTCAAAGTGAAGCACTCAACAAAATTAACACAATTTGCAAAATGGTTTGGTATATTTCTGTCTCCATTGCCAAAAAAAAAAAAAATCATTTGAAAAATTTCACTCAGCTTCACAAACAAGCAAACATTAAGAGCTAAAAAGCATGTAAGCACTGAACTTTTTCTGGCCATACAGACCAGAATTGCCCCCGAAGAGCTAGTTTAGTCATAACCAGAATAGCCTACCAGAAACCCAGATCTGTTAAGAAGAAAAATTAAAACCAGATATGCCATGAATGTTTTTGTTGCTTTTTATTCTTTTCCATTTTCTTTTACATTCCTTCTCCCCTCCTTTTGCCCAGTCCTTCTTAGATGCCTGTGTACCAGACATTCCAGGACAGAACATCTTGTGATCTCCACACAAATACCTCCCCCAGAACAATTATGGGTCAAAGTCTCTGCTAGCAGAAATTGTCTCCCTACTCGTAAACTGAATTATGTTAGCTGGGAATCTCACCTGATAACTTCAGATGCGGTGGTTTCAAAAGCCTGTTTTACAGAGAGATTTAACATATTTTGACAGTTTTTATTCCGCAGATTTTCATAGGCACAGCAAAAGTGATTTGGAGAGGAAACAAAGCCAGTGCCAGCGTCACCAGTGGACTTCAATTATTTAAGAAACTAAATTATTTTCAGGACAAGGTGAAGGGCATGCAACACTCCCTTTGCAGGCTAAGGACTTATCCTGAATAAGAAAAAGATCTGAGAGGTTAAGCAGAAAAGAAAAACTCGTGGCCTTTAGGACAAACTGAGCCTACAGAGTACTTTCACACATTCCCAGGCCTCCCAGAAATCTACAAGCACATCAAACCGTGCTGGGGGAAGAGCGCCTTGAGCTAATGCTGACCTGAAGTGCTAAGCCATATGGCCTGCTGCTGTGCCATACAGATGCCCCATCTCCAACTGTCAGCTGAGTCTACTAGTTTTAGTATCACACCTCAGGAACGCAGTTACTTTGCTTTTGAACCCACGCAGGCTCCCAAAGTACCAGCTATGCACGATTCTAGGTCACGGAGAAAAATACTGTGTAAAGGTGTCAATGCATGTTAGGTTTATGCTGTCCCTATTTGGTAATGCTGGATGAATGTGGACCACAGCAGGCACCAGGATGCCAGAAAATAAATCAGGTAGAATCAGTTTGATGTCTCTGAGATAAAAAGTATCTGCTCTGTTCCTAATTGACTGAGTCCTCTGGTGCTGATTAATTCATATGAGGGACTTCTGTTGTTTCCAGTGTTTCTTTTGAGGACAAATCTTCCTTTTGTTAAATCAATTTTAGCTTTTTTTTTTTTTAATCTGAAAACCAGAATTCACTGGAAAGCTCTCTCACTCCTTTTCCTTTGTTTCTTCTTTACTTCTTCCTCTTTCTCCCTCTTTCTCTCATTCTCTTTCTTGATTTGTGCTCTTGAAGGGCTTTTAACATTATAGGAATACCAAGTTTGGTCCTTGCCATTTTATTTTTTTCCTGGAGCAGCTCTGGGAAGTCTTGTGTTCTGGGTGTTCTGGCACTGTTGTATAAAGAATGAGGATCTTGAACAAAGACTTTCTTTGCCCAAAATTGTAATTAGTTGCTGAAGTTGCTAACAAAAGCAGAGGCAGATGAACAAAATTATTCTAGACATTAAAAGGCTTGTATGATGACAGATTGAAGAGATAGGGACTGTTTAGGGAAAAAAAAACTAGGTAATTTCTGTTCAGAAGAACAACCAGACTTATTAAAGCAATAAGAATTAGGTGAAAATAATATTAGTACAATTACTATGTCATTGTGTAAACCAGTGTTACACCTTTATGTTAAATACTTTGCTCCGTTGGCTAAGGTGCCACCACAGAAGTGAAGTGGGATTTGATTATTATTCTAAGTCTCTTAGCTCTTGCCACACAGAGGACAGCCAGACCTCTTGAGTGGATTAAGCTTTTGGTAAAAAAGTCCACATCTATTTACTGAACCTAGCTAACTCATGAGATTTACAGGATGAATTTTGTCATCTTTCGTGAAAGTCCAAATAAATTATGTCTTCCAATCTTCTTGTATTCGCTCTTTTGTTATCACACCCAACAATTAAAAGAATGTGAATAGCTTACAGAGGCACAGATTTCTTTTACAGAAGCCATGGTGATCTGTCTCCATCATATTATTTTCAGCTGGGTTTTTTATAATTCTGTTTTTAATTAGCATTTCAACCAACTTTCTTGGTGCTAAAGTAAGAATTCTTAGCCCTGAAATTCCCAGAATAACCTTTACAGTAAAATATTATTTGCAACAGAGCTGTTGTCTGAGAGAGCAGCTATTTCATTCTGATTTCTTATACTTGCTTTTTGAACCCTTTTGACTAATTTTTTTTTTTTCAATTCTTGTTTTCAAAAGTTGGCATGCAATTTTTTTGTCTATTATTCCTCACCTCCCAGAGCTTAGTTAGCATCTACTTCCCCTGTAGCGCTACGTGAAAGAAACTGGGGTTTACTGTAAACCTGAAGAAACTCTCCCAAGAAGAGGCCACAGACAGGAGGGCATCACATATGGCGTAAAAGAGGATAAATGGAGAGGCTGAGAGAGAGCTCAGCAATCGAGTTACAGCATGGAAAGGTAACAGTATGGTAGAGCAGGTGTCTTACATTGCCAATAGGCGATGGATCAGTTTTAAGTACCTGGTCTATGGTTCAGCTCTACCAGTGATGGACATGTAGGACTCTCGGTGCTTCAGAAGCCTGGCTGAGTGCAGCAGGACATGTGACCTGACCAAGACCTTTTATTCAAATTAACAAAAACCGAGCACAGTATTGGCCATGTTTCAGACAAATCAGGTTTTGCCATCCATTTCCTCAAAAAACAGCAGTCCCAGCACAGACAAAGTCATGGGATCTGTTTTTTGCAGGCTTTCAGGCTCTGTGCTGTTTACAGTTGCAAGCCTAGGAACCAAATTCTTGATCAGGGTATTAGATAGTCAAACATTTCAGAAGAGTTTTCTTTATCAAATGCCAACAGTGGCAGGGGTTCAGACACTTTCTAGCCCAAATCACAGAGATCAACAAGGTATAGGCTTCAAGGTATGTCACTGTCTTTGAAAACGTCTTCTAGACCCAGAGGTCTTCTTGAAGCAGTGCCAAAATACTCCCTAAAATCAAGGCCAAGGTGTTGGTGCAGCTTCTTCAGACAGATCTTAACCACAGGAATTTTACCCCTCTGTGGTATCTTGATTCTGACCTGTCATCACATCAGCTTTCCCCAGCCAGCTTATTCAAATGGCGGTTCTGTGATCTCCTAGATATGCCACCTGTGGGCGGTATGCCCACCAGCCAAGTGTTCCCTACCCTACACAACAGTTGTGTCTACACCGCGGAGGAAGTGCACTCCACAGCACATCCTGCAGGCTTGAAGTCCTGGTCATCCAGGCTGACTCGTGATCGTCACAGTTTCCTTCACAGCCCTATGAGAAATTATTTTTCTCAAGTGGAAATGGTGTGTGAGATGAGACAGGTTTTGTCCTGACAGGCTTACCTCAAATAACTCTGTGCTGACCCAGAGAGTATACACAACCACTTTGTGAAGTGGACTCAATTGTATATTGTTCTTGAGCTTTATCCCAAAAGTTAATGTGATGTTTACATTCTATGTATAGCTCCTAGCATGAAACAGGGTGTGCTCTAATGCTTGAAATTACTTTTTGTCATATATATCTTATTTGATAGAGCTTCTTTATATTGTTTTACTGAAAACTAGAGTTATATACCACACAGAATAACACGTACAAAAGAAAAGCAATTTTTAATTGGGAAGCTCAATAAAAACGTAATGTTTAAAAATACAGAATATTCAAGTATAGTAGCCAAAGTAACGATCTACCTTCTCTTGGTGTGGAATCCAACCTTTGGTCCCTCAGCTGAATTTCCTCTCATGTTATTGTTGACCCCCAGGCGTGTTTTAAAGAAACAAGAAAATTCAAAAGTACTCAAAAGAACTCAAAAGAAAAAAGTACTCAAAAGAACTAATTTAAAAGAGCTTTGCTGTAAATATCAATAACATGCATACAAATTAATTAAAATAATGAAAAACAAATGCCACATGAAGGAAATAATTCATTATACAGTTTTAATAAAAGCAATGGAGACAACAGTCTTACTGCTGATGCTTTCATATGCTTTAAGGTAGGAAGAGACAGAAACACGGTCAGTCCCTGAAGAGATTATTCTTGCCCAACCTCAGACACTGAAGTTCAAGGGTCTCATTTTGTTTGTTAAAGCAGGGAGGAACATCACAGAATCCTTCCTTTATTATCTAGTCACTAGTATAAAGCTTCATTACTACAAATATGACAAGTGGATGTCTCTAATTTGCTCCCTGTCTCGTGGTTCATCCTGTGTAAAGTTTCACCTCCTGTGTACAGTCTATGGTTACTTATACCAGTCCAGTCCTGCCGTGTGATCAGCCCTGCCTCTTGGCTGGAGAAATCGATTGCTTCCTTGGCCCTTCACTTGTCATCTTTTTTATGACCTAAGTTATGCTGAAAGTCTTGACTTGAAAAACGTAATTTATATTCCCAAACTTACTAACATATCTGTAAAAGTCTGTTAGCATCACTGCCTCCCCACTAGTATTCCTATATATGTGTCCTATTTACTGTGTAGGTTAGGAGCAGTCCTTTTAGCGGTGCGCTTGTGCTGCACCTGGTATTACAAAGTCTTGTTCTCCTACATAATATTAAAGGGTAATCTTGAATATTGATGAAAGAAATTTTTTTTTTTAACTTCACCGAGTTTTCCTATGAACAATATTGTGAGACTGAAAACTAACCAGCAGTCGTGGCCTACATGTTCCACTGACAAAATCCTAAGTGGTGACTTTAAGAAAGGTAAATCTGGTTGACAGAGTGTGGCCAACTAAAGTGGAAAAGGGAGAAAGCAAAAGCCTAGTCCCAAGTAAAAGTCACAGGTTAGTTTCTAGTATTAATGGACCAACAATTTTTTTAGGCAAACTCTGTTAAACAAAAATCAATTAAGAGACAAATCCATTAATCAGGTAAAACCAGAACGAACAAACAAAAGGCATATTAAATCTATTGTTTCTTCTTTCAGTTGCGTATTTGAAACAAGCATATTTACAGGGAAAAGACCCATATATATATATATATAACCCATATGCATGTAACCCATATATATATAACCCATAATTTTTACAAGGGTTGGAATTAATGTTTTATCCCTTCATACATGATTTTTATCAACTTCATGGAAATATCTTTAGTCAATAGTGTTCACAAATCTGATAAGGTGCATAAATTCCACTAAAACACAGGAAGTGTTAGACATTAAGTACCTTCCTTGAAAAACAAAAGAAAATAAATTGATGTGCAAGTGCATCTATCATATTAACTGTGTTTGTGCAAAACCAAAAACCTATAAAACATTCTTACAAGAGTGGTGCTGAACAATTTCTTAAATCAGGGTATTTACAGAATGAAGTTTAGTTAGCTTACAAAGAAACCACACAAAACCTATAGTGAAGGATATCTTATGTGTCTGACTGTTGACCTGAAGTCCAAACAAGCAGCAGCAGCTCATAAAGGTTCTTCTGGTGAGATTATTCCCTTCTGAAGGTCACAAAGGCAAGCCCACCATTGCCAAGTCATGATGCATCTGGCACACTATTACCTTCTAGAAAAATCTCAGCTAAGTGAAGGTAAGGGAATAGCAGCAGGGGAGAAAAAGAGAGAGAGAAAGGGAGGAACTTAGGCATTACTTTTGTTTTGAGAAGCTTTAAAAAACTAAAAGACCAGAACACTATAGAAATTTTTATGATCCCAGGATAGAATTGTCTGAGACAAAATGTCATAGTGGAGGCTGCTGGTTATTCAGTTGTTTTTTCTTCCCATACTTGTCACTTCCTATCTTTCATGTACAAGGACTCCACCAAATGGGTCCCAGATGAAAAAGTCAGGCAGTGTATTTGCATGAGAAATAAAATTTAAACATTGTGTACCTCTGGTGTCTGAGATAATGACATCACATAATTCTCAACAACAGTTTCAAAAATCCATGTTCAAAAGTGCAGAGGAGTCACGACCTTCTAGGTCTTCACTAATTAGCAATCAGGGAACATCCAAGAAGAGGAAAAAAAAAGGATCATTTCACTGCTTTCTTTTTAGAGATACATTAAAAGGTCATGTGTTCTAAGGCTGAGCTGCATAAAGCAGAATTCATTGTCTCTTGATAAGAATGAGGAGATTTGTTCTTTTGAACTCCTGGAACCTATACTTCAAACATGAAATGTCTTTCTGAAAACTGAAGAAAATCTCTTGGTTAGTTTGTGTTGGCATTGGATCTTTTAGAAGACCTCTGTGAAACGTTGGGGTTTTTTTCCCCAGATGCCTTACTACTAGCAAAACAATACAAGCTCTCCAAAACTTCCACGGAGTAAAGAGCCAGCCTGTGCGCAGTATTTTACCCACGACAGGATTCCACTGTTGTGCTGAGCATAGCCAAACATGCGACAAAGCCAACAGTTCATGTCGTTCTTAAAAGCTTGTTGATGTCAGAAGGAATCAAAGCACAACTCTTCAGCTAGTTTTCATTCTGTGCTCCTACTGATGGAAATGAGTCAGTTGTATGAGGAGAAACGTGTCTGTGTTTAGACTTCTCATTGACAAATTGGCGACCAGCCTTTCCTAGACGAAAGCATCTTAAAACCTGTACGGTTGTAGGTTGAAAAGCTAGGGGCCGGGTGGTCTGTCTGCCCATCCTTTACGTGATGTGGAGGAAGGTTGTAAACTTGGTTCAGCTGGCAGTATAGCTGAGCATTGCTGCAAAGCCAGGAAAAGCAGTGAGACCATATGAGTGAACCTAGATAGCATTTTTTAACAAGTTAGAAATAGCGTTATGTGGTTTTGGCTCATAACAATATTCAAAGTAAGATTGGGGGGTGGGGGTGTTACCATGTGTATATGAAGGACTGGTATTATGAAAAATTTTTGCCCCAAAATTCAAAGATTCTAACTTGGAGGAAAGCTTAAAGGTAAAGAATGAAGAAAAAACAAAACAAAAAATTTGTAGTAATCCCTTAACTAAGCGTAAGGAGCACAGGAAGTTGGACACTGATTTAGAGGAAATATCAATCTAAAGGAAAATACGAAACGAAGAACTTCAGTTACCCTTGACTCTGCCCATTAATGGAAGCAATGCAAATTTATTATGAAGCTACCTGAATTTGTGAACTATGCTGCATCAATTTTAAATACATTTCTTTTAATACCTCACGGCATCACCAAACACATGAATATGTAATACTTTCCCTGAGTATGAAGACAGTTTTTTGTCTTCTTTTGGAAATATACCAGCAACCTCGAATGACTCTTTAACATACAATGGGTATAGTTGTCCTGAGAAAGGAAACTACCTGGTTGTAAATGGACACAAAGAGGCCTCATCCTTCAGGAAGGTTATTTATGGGAGGAAGTAGGACTTTGGGGTTTGGGAGTGGGGGGGTAGGCTTGGTCTCAAAACGTGTTTCTGGGTCTACAAATGAAGGGTACGCATACACATATACACACACAGAGGTGAATGAATGTATGAATGAATGAGAGAAAAGCACAAAGCAGGTGAGCAGGTGCTCTCTAGTGTTAAAAGCGGTGATCAAACAGATGACGGCAATTACAAGAAAGGGGAAAGGATCTGGCAGAGTGACTTCAAAAGTGCCTAAAACAATTTTAACCCGCCAGCAGATTTCCACACCGCTGGCCTAAGTTTGAGGAGGAAGCAGTGGGAGAAGTCCGCTTATACACATCTACTCCGGGTGAAGCACTGCCTGGGACCCTGCCTACCGGTGCCCCTTGGGCACCAAAGTGCCCAAACCTACTTGTTGACTATTCCTGTGTCGGAAGGATCCATTTTACCGGGAGCCCTTAAAACAGGGCAACCCTTCAGTTAAATCGTCCCACTTCTCCTTTACTCTGTCCGTCACTCCCTTTGCAAGCGTACCGGGCGCCGGAGGGATTCCGCCTCCCACTAACTCTGAAGCAGCCTTTCCAAGACACGCTGGCCGAGTACAAAATCCAGAGGCAAAGACGTGGTATCGACTGCCTGGCTCCAGCCAGCCGGAGATGGGGGATGGGGAGCGCTTCTTCCCCCGGCAGCACTTGGGGGGGGGGCGC
>NW_009260834.1:604776-606354 GCF_000687185.1 Egretta garzetta | reverse complement strand
CCGGGTTCACGTTTTTATTTTCTTTTTTTTTTTTTTTTTGTTTTTTTTTTTTTTTTTTTTTTTTTACTTTTCCCCTTGAGAAGGAGAAACTGTCCCACCTGTGGATCGTACACTTGTTCTCTCCCTGAGAAACGCTGCCTGCCTCTCAGGTGAAAAGAGCAGGCTCCAGGAAAGCCTTGGGGGTCTTTTATACTCACGAGTATGTATTCGCAAAATATGTCCCTGAGCAGAAAATGACTAAGACTCTTCATAACAGTGCGACATATGGGAAGCAACTTTTCTAAGCCTCAGATCTGCTTTTTAGAGATCCGCTTTAGTTTTCATTTTTGGGTTTGGTTTGGGTTTTTTTTTTTAACACTGACCCAACAACGTCCGAAAAGGGGGGGAGCTAAATCTTCGTAAAGACGTGGCCCGTTATTAGTGCAAAATGTCGAAGCCCCAGAAGCCCCAGAGGGGGAGGAAAATAAATAAATAAATAAATGAAGGTACAAACAAGGGGTAGGTTTCATATGTGTCTACTTGAGCACACGTCTGCGTGTTACAGCGAGTCGTCTAAATTCTCAGCGCTCCCCTGGGCAGACCCCTTCTTGCAGTGTATTTTGAAACTGAAATAACACTGTTCCACTCTTAGGGAACTGGAAAGGAGAAAAAAAAAAAAAAAAGAAAAGAAAAAGAAAACTGGCATAAGGGGAAAAGAAGTGGCCATAACTCGGGCGAACAGTCCACCTTTTAGTGCAGGTATCACGGGGCGACAGCGAGATCATATTGTTAATGAAAGTAATGACTGAAATGCGAACAGAAACCTCGGGGCAGGAGCTTGCATAAGCAGCTGGGCCGGCGGCGCGGGGGAGCGGCCGAGAGCCCACTGCCACAGCGCCCTCTCCCACCCACGGCTTGCACTGACGGGTTTGTCCTGGAGATGGGGAGAGGAAAGTTCCTTCTTTCTTTCCCGGGACTGCCTTGCCGCTTTCCCCGCTCTGCCCTTCCACCCCGCGTTCGCCCGGCTCGCCCCTGCTCCCCGCGTTCCCGCCGGTCGCTCCCGCAGAACGCCGCGCTCGGGAGGCGCCTCGTAAAGGGGGCTCCTTCTGCTGGGAAACCGGGCGACTCCGCTTGCGCAGTGTGCGGGTGTCATCTTGTTAGTTTTAAATACAATAGCCTATTATTTCACGTCGTGGTCTCCGGGAGATGGTGGCGGTCCCCCATTTCATGGGAGAGAGGAGAAAGCCTTCCCAGACCATTGTGTGGTTATGTCACAGGAAACCCGTTCTGCTCCGCGTTCTGTTACATCCCCCAACCCCGCCAAGTTCCACTTCGCTCCGCTTAAAAAGTTGCTGTGACCGGTGTCGTGGCAATTGGGCAATCGGCATCGGCCGGGTAACCGGCGCGTGCGCCTCTCCGGGCCGCAGGGAGCCCTCCTGGGGCGGGGGAATCTCTCCTTAGCTCCAGCGAGGTCTTTATTTTTAACACTTTTTTTTTCTTTTCTCTTTTCTTTTACCTGAGTAAAAGCGAAGGGAGCGGGGTCCTGAGTGACTGGGCACCAGGCGGCCGCCCGGGCGCTGGGCAGAGGCGGGCAGGAGG
>NW_009260834.1:602965-604752 GCF_000687185.1 Egretta garzetta | reverse complement strand
GTGGGGGGGGGACTCGCCACTACCTTCTCTGCTGTGCTGGAGCAAACTGAATTACAGAAGACAAGGCGAGGGCACCGCTTAAAGTCTGGGAAGGTAAACGCTGAGCTAATGAATAGATTATTCAAATAAAAACGCAGTGTGCGAAGTCTTAATGTCTCTGTGTAGGCATGTTAATTTGCCACAGTTATTACCAATAAAAAGTGCATGTAATACTATTCTGCTGTTTAACAGCGCAAGTTAGACGGCTTTTTATTAGTAACGGGTAGTACTATGGGAAAATTAGATTTCGGCGGTGGAGCCAGGCAGATGAAAAACCTCTTCCCCGCGAAAGGCGTTCAAATCAAACAGAGATAACTCCGCGAAGAAGTTAAATACAGCCACGGAGACTGAGCGGTATTTAAAAACGTTACTGCCACGGTTTTCTGGTTCGGTTATCGCAAAGCCTGTATTTAAATGACCCCACTAGCTGTTCGTTCTCCACATTGTGCAGAGTCAAATTAGTGGTGTACTTGTTGGAATAAAATGCATACCGGCTCCTTGCAGTGGGTAAATCCATTCCTTTCTGAAGCCATACAAAAGTTATGCAAATCAAATCAACGCAAGAACTTGTCTTTTGAAATGATAATATTTTACTCCATTAATCTCTGATGGCGAAGTTAACCCCGTTTCTGTGCATAAGGCGATATTTTGGGGCTGCACAAATTAAAACGTCAGAAATACAATCTGTTGCTCTTTGTGTTTGGGGGAAGGGGAGCAATGTTCCTGATTTAAACATTCCTCCCACCGAAATCACAAAAGTAGATTTTCGTAGAGAAAGAAGTGCAGATGGAGGCAAAACCAGCACCTACGTTTTTGCACGGACGGGCACGTATACCTAGCGCGTATAACGTATGTATGTGCGTGTTGATACGTATGGAGACTTGTGCCTCGCGTGTGTGCGTGTGTGTGTGTCTGCGCGTATCTACACACACTCTGAACTGAATTATGTCAATTCTCCCGGGATCTCGGTATTTATTTAAGTACTCTTCCCAGGTCACAACTGTAACACTCACTTAATAGCATTAATCCCTTGTTATAATGTAAACACAACGGCCATTGTATTCCCAATCTGTATTGTTCCACTAATTATTAAAGAGGAGGAACTAAAAGCAATCAATTCGCGTAGATAAATACTTGCTTACACCACTCCTGCTGGGAAAGAACAGACTTGGCTTCCCAAATAAAAATGCAGAGAGTATAGCACATTTTGCAAGGCGTGCAGGTTGACTTAGAGAGATTCATGTATGACTTTATAATGTTATAATTAATTTTGCATTCTCAGCTCTCCAGCTGCTGCTCCGTTCAGCTCATATACTTAGAAATCGGTCTGCGGAACACAGGAATTGACTATTCAGATGTAATCGCATGATATCGATTATTCCATAGAAGTACTGAAATATGAATGTGTTTTATATAAAGCTCTTGTTTTTAGAGTTTCTATTTTTATTTAATATATGCGCATTAATCACCAAGCAGGGAAGCAGACGTCCTTTCTGTAATCTGTTGCACCGAGTTTACCAGTTGTTTATCACTCTCTTATCAGGAAGTCGGGAGTTAATGACAAGAAATACCTGTTGGTGTTAACCTCCTCCCCCTCACCTGCTTTTTTAAGGATCGCCTCTTCTACAGGCCAGCTGATAGATCTGGATAGGAATTAATCCGGTATGTCTGGTGGCCAGACCTCTACTGCTGCGTGCAGGGGCAGGGGTAAACTGGTATGTAGGTTTCACAGAAGAGGAAGGGAAAGA
>NW_009260834.1:602368-602930 GCF_000687185.1 Egretta garzetta | reverse complement strand
CAGCAGTGCCTTCAGACAGCATCCGCATCCCGATACTTGACCGTAGTTTCAATGCGGCGTTTTCCCCGCTGTGTCCGTGAGGGCTGTTGGAACGGCTTCTCGGAGCGTAGGGGGTTTTATTATTATTATTATTATTATTAGCTGCATGTTTAATTGATTAACGGTAGGCTGCCCTGCTAACCCGCAGTTCTTCAGCTCCTGTCGGTGGCCAGCCGATTCCCCGGCGTACCTCACCAGATGCCTTCTCTCCCACCCGACCTAAACTGGAATTACCTGAGCTATTCCGTGAGGAACTCGGCCGTAAACGTCGAGCGACTTCATTTGGTTAAGTACGGGATGAGCGCTCTACTCACAGGTGTTGGAAAAATGAGACACGCAGTCTGATGAACACTTTTTCTTTTTTTTCTTTTTTTTTTCTGTGTGTGCGTGAGCGCCTAAACAATTTTTTTTGTTTCTTTCCAGCTTGTCCCGGGCTGGCCAACCGGGGCAGGTCGCGGGTGAGGGGCTTGCGGGAAGCGCGGTGGCTTCCCGCTCCGCAGACCCGGCGGCCCCCTCCCTACCT
>NW_009260834.1:601304-602177 GCF_000687185.1 Egretta garzetta | reverse complement strand
GGTGCCATTAAATAAAAGAAAAAAAAAAATGCAGGCGCCCACACACGCATTCGCTCGTGTTTGCACGGAGGAGAGAAGCGCGGTGCCTTCGTCTCGTCCTCCCGCATCCGGAGCGGAGCAGGGCTGGCAAGGGAGGCTGGTGGTGGCCAGGGCCCAAGGGAGGGGGCAGAGGGAAAGATTACGTTATTGGGGAAATTAATTCCATCGCGATCGTATTCCAGGAGATTTATCTGAACTGCAAAAGGGGGGGAAGGGGGCGGTGAGGCAGCTAGCCCCCCGGAAGGAGTCACCCGGCCCTCTTCCCCACGCACCAGACCAGGAAGAATAGAAATGAAAGAAAGATGAGGAATTTGTTTCCCCCCCCCCTTCATGTGCAAACGCGCTCCATGACTAGATCTTGACTGTTTGTGGCAACTTATAAAACTATAAAGCTCTCGGTGCCAGGAACAGCACGATCCTGGATGTGCTGCTCCGAGCAGTCGCTCCTCTTCCCTGCCATATAGGGCAGTACTTTTACAAAGTGCTCTTCCCCCGTGCACTGCTCAGCCCCAGCGAGCCTGGCCCTGCGGACCCACCCGCGTGCAAATGCACACATCCAAGATACGTGTGCGCGCATACAGCGCTTCGGCGAGTGCGTGCGTGAAGGGATGCAGAAATTCACAACGCATATTCTTTTTTTGTTCGCCGCGTGGCTACAGAAAGAGGGAGAGGGGGGGTGTAGTCGAGAGCGTGCGAAAGAGTATTTATGGCTCCGCGAGTCCGGAGAGGAGCTGATGAGCGGTATCATCGTTTGGCTTCAGCAGTGTGCTCGCAGTCGGAGAGGCTGGCTTGCATTACAAAGCCTGCCTTCGCTGCCTCCTTGCCTGCCTGCCC
>NW_009260834.1:598187-600025 GCF_000687185.1 Egretta garzetta | reverse complement strand
TCTCTTTTTTTTTTTCTTTTCGCTGTGGTAGGATAGGGAAGGGGTTTTGTTTTTTTTCTTTTTTTCTCCCCCTTCTTTTTTTCCCCCTCTCTGTTTAATTCGGTGTTTAGGGCGCTGCGGGCTTTATCCCCGTGTGGTTTTATTTACTTTCAGTGTGTTTTGTGCTAATGGTTTAACTGGATTTAGGAATGAAAAGGAGCATCTGTTTGCGATCTGTGAGCTTCGCTTAAGCCCAAGATGGTTGTGGTGGCCGCAGTTTCGGATTTCACTTTCTTCTTATTAGTTAAAAGGAGCGTTTGCAATTGCGTGTGTGTGTATCTGTGCATAAACTATATAAATAAAACCATAAACTATATAAATAAACTGCACGTCTAGATGGTTATATAGTTTTATAAGCACGCACACACACGGAGTCAGACCCGTATCTAGTCCGCACACACAAAGACCTGTGCCCGGAATTTAAGGCTGGAGCCGCTGTCGAGACCCTAGGAGGGGATGGCAGCGGGGTAGTTTGCTCTCCCTGCAAAGTGACAGGGAAGCTACTTGCTTTCTGTCTGCGAAATACGGTGCATAAATTGTCGTGCAGTCTTTATTCGGGGTGGTATAAAAGGTCCGAGGATCTCGCTCGCTTGTTTTTCCTGTTGAGAAGCAGTGGGCGAGCGGCTGGAAGTTGCGGCGAGGTTGTGAACTGTGCGGGATACGGGGTGATGTTGCGCCTGTGACTCGCCGTTCTGTGGGATTCAGGGACGTGCTGAAAGTTAGCGAGTTCCTTAGCGATATCTTTAACTTTTCTTGCATTATGCAGACTTAAATAAGCGCAATTTAAACGTTAAAGGGCGAATTAAAATGCTAATTACATCGCATTTGAACAATTCGAAACGGTGCATATCTTCTGATTTGCAAATTGGATTTGCAATGCATTAGTGCAGTGAATTGCTAAGTGGCGGCTTTGTTGTATTTTCTATAGCAAAAAAGGAAACATCTTTTGAACCTTTGAGAGAAATGTAGATATCAAGACACTACCTGTAGGGCCTTTAAAATGTCTGCGCGGTTCAAAAATTATATTGGGAAATATTCAATTACAAGGAAGCTGAAATTAGTCAGAAAGATTAAAACACCGCCGGTTTTAAGCGCGTGTGCCTGTGTGCTGGGCGGAGGAAAGGGGAGGGGGGGTGGAATCGCAACTTAATGGCCTTTGGGTGCTGCTTCTCCCCCTCATAGAATATGGATACAAGACACCATCCCGGGGAAATACAAATATATCCGCCGATCTCGCCTTGACAACTTACTAATGGCTATCAGCAATAACAAATTGCCAACCCCACCGTTTTGTTCTGTCCAGGGCTCCCCTTACGACGCCCATACGACGGGGATGACCGGAGCCATCAGCTACCACCCGTACGGCAGCCCTGCCTACCCCTACCAGCTCAACGACCCCGCGTACAGGAAGAACGCCACCCGCGACGCAGCACCCTCAAGGCCTGGCTCAACGAGCATCGCAAGAACCCCTACCCCACCAAGGGCGAGAAGATCATGCTGGCCATCATCACCAAGATGACCCTCACCCAGGTCTCCACCTGGTTCGCCAACGCCCGCCGGCGGCTCAAGAAGGAGAACAAGATGACCTGGGCCCCGCGGAACAAGAGCGAGGACGAGGACGACGACGAAGGCGACGGGGCGAGGAGTAAAGAGGAGAGTCCCGAGAAGAGGCCCGAGAGCAACGAACCCTCCGCGGAGGACGAAGGTGGGCGCGGGGTGACCGCGGCCGCGGCGGGCTGACCCCATCCCATCCCGCCCCGTCGCGTCCCCCCGGGAGCGGGACAGAGGGGAAAAAGGGG
>NW_009260834.1:592045-597517 GCF_000687185.1 Egretta garzetta | reverse complement strand
CAAGAGCCAGACCCTGGGGCAGGGCTGCCAGCCTGCGCCGCTCTCCTCGACCACCCCCGCCTCCGCCCCGCACAGCGCTGCCTACTCGCCCTCCTCCCTCCTGGGGAGGCATATTTATTACACCTCACCTTTTTATAGCAATTATACAAACTATGGGAACTTTAACGCGCTCCAGAGCCAGGGAATCCTGAGATACAACTCCGCGGCAGTGGCTTCAAACGAGGGACTAACTCAGACTGTCCTAAATGCCAGCTCTGTCCACAAGCAGAGCAGTGACTCTTTGAAAACCATCACTAACCAGCTAGAACAGCATTACAGGCCCTCTAGTTATGACTCGAAGAAAGGTAGGTGACTTGCTTTTGCCTCTTTCCTCCCCCTTCTCCCTCGCCCTCCGCCCCCGGCCCGCACACGTCCTTCGGACGCTTTGTGCCCGCCAAAACCTTCTCCGGAGCGAACGGGGGAGCGCACCGGCACCGCCACCACCGCCGGGGGAAGGCGGGCGGTAGCGTAATCTGGGGATTAAAACCGGTTTGCCGCTGCCGCACCGGTACCTGCCGCTAAGGGCCGAGAGGGGCAATGCAAAAGACGACTTTTAGATCGCTCTCACGGGCTGCAGACGCGGCTCTTAAAAGACATTTTTCAAAGGAAAACTACACACACAGATAGCCAGAGAATACGAGTGTCATTGCCTGTAATTTTTTTTTTTTTTTCCGACAAACTGGTTTTGCTCTCTTTGTTTCCTGTATCTTCAAGCTTTTTTTGCAGCTTTGGGTTCAGCTAATTGCTGACCTTGGACGTGAAATTACGTGGAGCGTGACAGTTTTAACTGTTTGTTTGGTTTGGGATTTTTTTATTATTATTATTTTCCGGAAAAAGTTTCGCCCTAATGCAGTTGTCAGCTTATCCTAACAAAACACTCGAGATACGGGCAATTATGAAATATGGGCCAGCCCTTTAAACGACTGGGCTACGAATTCTGCGCGAGCGAGGGTTGGGACCTCCACGGGCTGTATAATCTAGTTAGCTGGCTGTGTCCTGTGACTAACTGACGGTTCTATTTTGACAGATCCCACTGAAGTCTGCACAGTAGGAGTACAACCATACCTATAGAAGTGCAATCACACAGCAATGCAAGTAAGTGAGAACATTTTCTATTACACTGATCATTTGGCATCAGGTCTAAGACACGCTGCACAGCTCTAGACTTGCTTAACGTTAATTTCTTGCTTCATTACTTGAGGGTCTGATTACGAAGTAAGACACTATTTTCTGCTGGTTTTGGGGGGGTTGTGTTGTTCTGGGTTTTGGGGGGTTTTTTTGTTTGGTTTTTTTTTGGTTTTTTGTTGTTTGTTTTTTTTTTTTTAAAAAAAACCACCCTCTTGTTATGGCTTTTCTTTCTAGGGTTTGTCTTTCATTTTAAAGTCGGGTTAGACAGTTCCCTCACCTTTGCATACTCTTCGCTAGTGCCAGGCAAAGCCGTAAGGACTATTCAAATGTCACGGAAAGAAAGCTGTAAAAAAAAAAAAAAATCTTTTTTTTTTGGAAAGTATTGTTGTTTCGAATCCAAAGTGCTTGTGCTCACGTGGCAGTGCTAAAATTGTACATTCCGAGTGAGGCTTCACACAGACACCGCGGATTTAAAAGAAAAAGGGACAATTATTAGCCACCGACGTGCATCTTAAGCAGGGTATGTTATCTGTGAATCGCCTCTTGCCTAGCCAGCAAATGGCACTCTTAATAACCCCGCTACTGAGGGCTAAATAAACAACCAAAAAATCGCCTTGCCGCTATTTTTTCAACTGATTCTTCTGTTGGAAGAAATTAGACGAGTAAGAATTTTGCCTTACTTCCTTTTTTTTTCCAGTTTCATGGTGGTAGTGTGTAATTGAAGGATTTTTGGATGATCTGGTTTTTTCCTTGGTCCACAGGTAGGTGTCACAATTGCTTTGAAAAAAGTCAGCAAGCCATCATCTCTCCCCGGGCTAATATATATAACAAATCTCTAAATCCGGATCACATCTTGTGCCACTGTATAAAAGAAGACCACAGAGCACTATTAAATCTTCAGACTCTAATTATTAAACCAGAATTTTGTTGGACATATGTGAGTTTGCTGGTATAGTATAGTTTCCCCAATGTATGTGTGACTTTTGAAAACAGATCTGTTTTTCTCAGGATATCTTGAATTGATCACTTCATTGCCACGGTATATATTCGATAGGTGTGATAGGATTTATTGTAAAATTTATTTGTAAAAGATGTATACAGTAGAGATAATAAAGACGTGATTGGAGAACTTGAGTCCTTACAAAGTGGAAACAAATTTGATATTTATTTTTGTAACGATATAAAGCTTCTAGTAATTTATGCAAGTTGTATTGCAATGGAATCTGAACTTTTTGTAAATAAATTTTGCCTGGTTTTTATTTGAAACGTTGATGGTTATACAATCTTTGGTTGTTTAACGAGAATTCTTTACTAATTTATATCTCTAATTGTAAATAAAAACAGACTAGTCTGCAACAATATGGTGTTTTTCGTTCATTTCCCCCCAAATAATAATCTATTATTTAGAAAATGACAAAAGTTGCAATTTCACTAGTAGAGCTTCGACCATAAAATGAGTAAGCAATTTACATATGTTGCAAAGATATGCTTTGCATAAATTAATCCCTTCTGGGTTGTTCCGTTATACTTAAGCTTTAAATACACACATATGTGCAAATACGTATTTGTATATATACATGCATATGCGTAGAGAGAGTGATTTGAATACATGCATGTTTCTTATAAACTATTTATGCTGGGTGTGAAGTAGCTCTTTATTTGAGTTAACATTCTTTAAATCCACCATTTCTAGGGGGGAAAGAAAAAAAAAGAATCATAATCAGCTACGGCTTATTTCTGCACTCTTTGTTTCTGCTGCTGGCTAAAATATGGAAAGGCAAAAAAAAAAATTTAAAAAGTCCAATTCCTATTTTTTATGTTTCTCCCTCTTTTTCTTTATACACCAGTAAACTGTATCTTAACAGTCACATTGGAAATCCACTTTGATTGGGCTCATAAAATCAGCTAACTAATCATTTTAATTTTTAGTAAAATAATGGGAATCCTCATATAATATAATTTCAGAAAAGAAACGAACAATCATTTATTTTCCCCAAAAGATAAATTGAGTGAATATAACTTACGGTTATAAAACAAGAATAATAGCTTCTTAGATTGCCCTTTAATCAATCATACACTTATTTTTCAAGAGGCTCATCTATTTTATTCCATGATTAATAATGTTCCAGCGTGAGAGCATTATTAGATCCCAGCAGGGGAGATCCTGAATGCTTTTAGCTGCTTTGGAATGGTCAGTTGGGGTTCATTATGGTCTGATATTGAACAATTTATAAAATCTTGTCTAAACATCTGCCAGCTCAGATAGGCCGATGTGTCTGAAGATGGGAAATTGCTGGACCAGTTGATATTGACAAACGGATCTCTCTCCAGTGGCTTTTTGTTCAGTGAAAATTAGTGGCCTCTTGCTCAGGTCTTGTTAGAAAGGGCATTTGAAAGTGATCTTAGATACTTCAGGCATCAGCCTTGGGAATGTTAACTGGATAAAGACCCATGCTAGTCTGGAGCCAGGAAATGCGTTGTGATTATATTAAATAGGGGAAAAGGAAGCTGGTTTTCTTAAACACATATAGACATCTAACTGATTGAGAAAATGCATGTGTTTTTCAGCTGATAGGGCAGAAATTAATATTGTAATTCTGGAAAACTCTGGGATCCATCTAGCTAAATATGAAACACTGAAGATCTTTGCAGCTGGAGGCCTACTCATCTTCTTACGTTGTTTGTACAATGATGCTTCTTTGCTCCTGTAACATCCCGTTTTTCACCGAGGTAAAATGCAACTGTATCTGCGTGCAGCATGTAGTACAATTAAGCAAACAGCTAAGAAGTAATTCAGTTTTTTCCCTCCAATTTGGCATGTGATGCAGATGCAAATATTCCTTGGCCGTCTTTACTGTGCACTTTAGGAGGATTTTGCAGAGGGACTTTTTATGTCAGGGGAGATGCCTGAACTTTCTTTTCCCCACTCTTGCTCCCACTCCATGGGCCCCCACCACCCACGTTTTATGTTCCAGGTCTCTGTTGGACACAACGTGTACATTTCAGTTGGTAAAAACCAAAAGCTGTGGCAGAGATTAAAAAAAGGCTAACGACATTCCTTTGATGTTTATACGCCCAAAGACTTATAAAAGATTTCCATAATTTACCCTCCCTTGCTAGTATTTAGACCTGGATTTCTTTCTGGAAAGAAAAGTAGAAAGACTTGGAAAACTCGCTTTTAAGTATTCACTATGTATGCAAAACCCAATGGACTTCTCTCATCCTCTGAGAAATTCACGAACACTTCATGGATGCAGATGGGTGACACCCAAACGATTTGGCAAATAAACTCATTTTTTAAACAAGAAATTAATGGGCAAGAACTGCATCTTCAACGTCATTTGAGATTTAATAGTCGAAATTGAAAGCAGGAGGGAAGTGTAGCCTTGCTAGATTGTTGGCACGAACAGTGCGATTATTTCAGTACAGCAAGAAAGAGGCACGGCCGATAAAATACACCACTTCGCGTAGGGTTTATTTTCTAACGATGCTAATCAGCCCGCCGGGATTAAAATCTCACACCCCCTTTCTATATTTACTCCCTCTTCCCCCACCCCCTTCCTCGCGCTTCTGTGCTCGTTTCGGAGCGGGAAAGACAAACCCTCCCCTCTTCGGGGCCAGAGGTTTCATTAGAACTGATTTATTGAAATTCAAGCTTTAATCTCAGGTGGGATCCCGGAGGAATTGGCGGTGTCGTCCAATAGGAGGAGGGTCGCTTTCCACTTTGCACTTCCCGGGCTGCTTTTTTCTTCGCTCCCTGCAAATGTCAACATTTGTTCTCAATAAGAGAGTTATTGTTTCAGGAAAGCTGCTCACCAACTGCCTTGGAGAGCGGAAAAAAAACCCCAAACCAAAACCGTCGCCCACCTTTGTTTGGCTGGAGGCTGGGGGAAGGCATGGGGATGGAGGTAACAGGCGACCCAGGCCAGCAGCGGACAGACAAGACAGCCAGACAGACGTGGGAATTGCTCCTGCACACCAGCTCGCTGCTGGAGGGGAACGGGCCCGGCTCAGGGGAAAGTTGCTATGAAGCGCGATGGGCGCCTCTGCGTTTCTCTCCCCGCGCCATTTGCATCTCGACGGGCTCAGCCCTTGTGAGAGAGGGGGAGACTGCAGGGGGAAAACAAACAACCAAAAAAAAGAGAGCAAAAGAGGAGCGCCTTCCCAAACGTCCACACGCCGAGGAGGACTCCCGGTTTGGGGGTGAAGGAGGACTTTCAGGAAAATAAACAAACTGCAAGGTGCACCTTCTGGTTTAGCCCTGCCTGGCGGCACCCACTGCCCTAATGGGCCATCAATTAGCTC
>NW_009260834.1:591209-591846 GCF_000687185.1 Egretta garzetta | reverse complement strand
CCAAACCTCTGGCCACTGGAAGTTTCTGCCTCCGTCACATGTTACGTCTCACTTACGGGCGGTTCAGACTCACCGCGCCTCTGAGGAACCGTGGCAGGGATGTAATCAATAGCGGGAGGATTTTATCGCTTATTAACTTTTTTGGGGAAAAGAAAAAAGTGAGGCGGAATTTACATATAGGTCTATTCGTTGCCTTCTGCATTCAGACATTTCTCGGGTGTTTGGGCAAGCTTCTCACGATCCAGTCAGTCTTTCCATTGTAGGCATTGAATAATGGTGGTAAAAAATATTGTTATTAACAATGATACGGCTCATTAAGTAATATGATGTTCACCCCTTTGTTTTTAATCCAGTAACTAATATCTCAGGTATGTTTCCTGCTTCTAAAGAAATAAAAGCGAGGCAAAAAAAAAAAAAAGTTAGGAAACAAAGGGATCCGCGGTGAATATTCAAAGCACCCATGCATCTAATCCCTGAGTATTACTCGGCGGCTCTGAAGCAGAGCCTCTGTTAAAACTACAGAGGGCAAGCGCGGCCGGCGGGGCACACGCTGGCAGGTCGGTAGCTCGGAGCTGCAGGCAGG
The DNA here is from genome assembly GCF_000687185.1 of Egretta garzetta. Lineage (NCBI taxonomy): Eukaryota > Metazoa > Chordata > Aves > Pelecaniformes > Ardeidae > Egretta > Egretta garzetta. The sequence continues at coordinate 591,263 of NW_009260834.1, read as the reverse complement.
GATCTGGAGGCAGGCAGGGATCTGGAGGCAGGCAGGGATCTGGAGGAGCGTTTT
>NW_009260834.1:563803-590844 GCF_000687185.1 Egretta garzetta | reverse complement strand
CCAGGAAAAAAAAAAAAAAAAGTATGTGCATTTTTATAGGGAGATAAATTGACAATTTATTGTGTATAACTTCTGATCAATTATTAATCGTTAGTGTCAACAACAGGGTTATAATTACCTTCAGTTATTTAAAGGAATATTTATTTTTTCTTCTCTCTGATCTGGTAATTAGTTAATGCTCTGGAGTAATGAATTCAAAGCTGATTTGATAATGATTGAGACAGTTTTTTTCCCTCTCTTTTGGCAACCCCCCCGGCGGAGGCGGGGGGGGAAGGAGGGAGGTGTCTCCCCCCGTTTGCAGACGAGTCCACGTAAAGGCAAATCGCGGCGCGTTTCACTTTTCAGACCATAAATACCGGTTCTGGGAGGAAAAGGGCGAAATGACAAACAAATAGAGCGCAGCTGGGATGAATAAGGCCGATCAAAGTTAGCGGAGGCCGACGCTTCCCGCAGCCGCAGCAGGTCTGAGTCCCATAAAGGTGCCAGCAACTCTTACCTCTCCCCCCCGAGATCAAGGGCGAGGAGGACATTTTAACCCCCTGACATCTTTTCGCGAGCAGAGGAGAAAGGAAAAGGAAAAAAAAAAGAGAGAGAAGGAGGGAGCTGAGTATTTCGCGTTTGGGGGAGTCCTCAATGCCTTCCCGATGGCTCAGGGAAGGGGAGGGGGTGCTTTACCGGGAGGTCGCCAATCCCCCTGCCCAGCCCGCGTAGGATGCGCGGGGGGCAGCAGGGGAGCGGCGCAGGACAACGCGGGGCTGGGCTCCGCTTCCCGGAGCGGGAGAGGCGCAGCCTTGCGCCTTTAAACCGTTCCGAACCCGGCTCAGCCCTGGGGATGGGGAAGCAAGAACCCATCATTACATTATATATTTTTTTCCTCCCTTCCTTGCGGGGGCTCAGTGGAGCTTCATGGTGAAGAAGGGCAGCCCGCAGGGACCGTGGCTGCCGCCTTGCTCCCGGGTCTTGGGACGTGGGTACCCCCCTCTTCCCCGGCCTTGGGACCTGGCAGCCAAAGGCGAGGTAACCATTTGAAAAGCCCCCCTCCATCCCCCTATACACGCGTGTGGCTTTGAGCCGAGGTAAAGGCTCCATCGTTGCCCCCTACCCGCCTCCCCCCCGGCTTTCCTCCAGACCTCCACTTAATTCAGCGTCAGGCGAGGTCTCGGAGCCAAAAGGACTTTTCGTTTTTAGCCGCGATGGGGCTGATTTCACGGCAGATCTGCGTGAGATGGTATACAGTATTAAATATAATAGTCGTATGTTTTATATATAAAATGTCTCCCCCGTGCAACAAAACTGTAGTGGGAATTGCAGTGCAAAATGCAAGTTTCAAAATTAATTCATCCTGACAGGTTTGACATCGCCCGGCTCCCTTTTTTCCTGCAACTCCGTCCGCAAATGAATGCCGCTTCCAGAGTGTATGTTTTAATTTGTCACATCAAGGCAATAAAAGGCAGCAATATATACTTAAGCCAGTTAACATTGTAATAACAGGTTTAAAGGAGCAATTAAATGGTAGTGAGTCGCATGTCTGACTTTCTATAGGCATTACCACATCAATGGTACCTTTTAGACTGACTATAACTTAGCATGATTGTCTCAATTAGTTTAGCTACATGATAGTTATTGTGAACTCTTTGTGAGTAATCAATGTTACGCAAGCTTATGGGAAGGAGTCTTTAATAGGGGTGAGCAGCAGCGAAGTAACACGGACCTTCTATTTCCAAAAAATCCCCCCCCCCCCCCCCTTTTTTTTTTTCTTTTTCCCCCCCGTCTCCTCTCCATTTCCTTCCCCCAGCCCGAAAGAAAGGAACGGTAATTTATAGTCTAATATATCTGTTTCCGAGATCGGTGTAGCTGAACGCAGATTTACAGGCAAATAAGGATTTCTGCCGCGCCTGAGAAACGAAACGGCCGCTTCGGTCCAGCGCGGATGGCGGGGCCAGCCCTGCTACGCTTCTCCTTCTTTTTCTTTTTTAGTGGCGTGTGTCGCGGCTGTTCGTTGTCACCACTCAGCCCCCAGCCACAAATAACCTTGAGGGATGCTCACGCCAAATGCCACGTGCCTGCGTAACACTTGCGGGCGCCTAAAGTTTCCCCTTGCTGACACCGGAGCCGGCGGCTTGCGGCGAGGGACCCGCGTGTGCGTGGAAACCAGAAGCGGGTGCGGGTGCGTCGGAGCGAGGAATGACTGCAAAGCGGGGTAATAAATCCGACGTAATGCAGGGAGAAAGGTCCTGCCGGAGCAACCGGCCGTTTAGTAACTTGTTAATTCTTCTCCACCTACAGACTCTCTCGTTAAATACCGAGCCACGGGTGGCTAATGCAAAATACGGAGGGCTGCAAATTTTAGTGGGAGTTGCGTGAACTGCTTCCAAACACTAACAAGTTTGTAATGTTTTCTGTCACGGGGGAACAAAGAAGAGCGAGAGAGCGTGTACCATTAAAATTTAAGATAAACAAGATGCAGGGATACTTCTGTTGGTGAAGTTATTCTCATTAGTCCTAATAATGTCTCACCATTAGACAAGGCTGGAGTCAGCCTCAGTCTCAAGATTTCAGATCTGCAAGCTCTTTTTTTTTTTTTTTTTTTGCATACACATTACATTTCTGTCATGCTTTGCAGCAGAACACGATATCCCCAAAGAACCCAAAGAAGAAAAAAAATACTCTGACAGCAACCATTAGTTAAGAGTGCAATGAATAAACCCCTTGCACAAGAGTATCAGGACTAATTAAGATTCTGTTTAGCAGCCCTGGATGGAATGTTAATGTAGCTTTGACTAACTGGGAATAAGCAGGGGGAAAAACTGCATTTTAAGAGGAATGCTGGGGTGATAACATCTCTCACTTCTTCTGTCCAAGGTCTGCCCAAGCCTGTTACAAAGTCATTATCTCAAATTACTCCTGTACTTCATTTTTAGAGGGTTTGGGCAAGATCCCCTGGCGTTGAAGCGCTGCCTAGAGCCTCACAAAGCCAATACTCTCTAAGGGGATAAAGGCTGAATCAACCCACTATCTCTACCTTCGAGAGTTTGCTGGTACCAGTTCCTTGGACAAATACAGCCAGGATTCTGGAGGCAGATTAGGATCTATTGCTGGCGTCTCCTCGCAAATCCCTAAAGGGTTTTTGACCCTTTGAAGTTTCGTCTATTTTGCTTACACAGAAGTTTACATGATTAAGTCAGGATTTTACAAGGCTCAACAAGGCAAATTTAGTCACCTCGGAACACTCAACACCAAAAAAAAAAAGTAAAATATCCAGTTGTCCTGCTACTCGTTTAGCTCCAGAAATACTAGCAGGCTGTGATATTTACAGTGATTAGTTTAATAAAGGAAAAAATCCACAAGACTGCTTCAGCAGGGGAGGGTAAAAAAATCCCCCCCCCCACTTGTTTTATTATTATTACTATTATTAGGCTTTGATATAGTAATTCCCCCTCTCTCCCCCAGTCCCAATGATCATAAATGCAGCTATGTTTCTCGGAGAGTGGATAAAATTTCCTGAAGTCCTTTCCAGTCTTCCTAGCGTTTCCAGACTGCCTTCACTCCTCCCTATCCGGGCAGTTGCGTTTTTTCTTCACCGTCGAGCAACAAGCCCTCTCTGAGCAACTAATCCTTCTCTCTGAAGTAAACTTTTGCAAACGCTTTACTTGCCAGAAGCAGCCTGGCATAATGCAAATCTTTGCTTGGAAGGAGAAGGCTGGGAATCGACAGCACAAACAGGAGAGGAGGAGCAGAGCTCTTTCTCGGGGAATAGCTCCCTATTTAAAGAAGTCCCCTGCAATCAGAGCGGGAGGGCTGTAGGTAGAGACTCCAGTTGCACCTGGCCCACCATACTGGCGTTGCCTTTTGTGGAATATGATCAGTCTCTTTCTCTCTTTCTCCCTTTCTCTCTTCCTCTCTCCTTCTCTCCCACCAGAGGGAAGATCGTTCTGCTAATGGATTGCCACTGCAGACATTTTCTACAAAGGAAGGAATGATCTGCTCAGGCTCTGAATAATAATAATTATTATTAGTAATAAGAATAATGCCATAAATAAATAAATAAACAGACCTGGCAGGCTGGAAAGTCTCTGTAGCTGGATCAGTGAGTTGCAGGGACAACAAGGGCAATCAAGCGAGCTGCAGATTTCTCTTCCTCAATTGATTTATAATTGATGAATGGATTTTCTTGTGCAGCTGCAGCGTGGTTAAAAACTACTGAAGAGGTAGGTGTCCTGGGAGGTGTTACTTTGTAAGGGAGACAGTTAGGAGTAACTGGGTGCGTTTATCAGCAGGAGATCTGAGCAAGCAACATGATTACATTAGCTGTTAGTGGCGAGGATTCAACTTTCCATAGGCCTCCAGCACCTGCAGTCTTGTAGGTGACTCACAGGGAAATGGGCTCCTGCCGGCTGCCGGCTGCACTGGGGCATCGATCTGGCACAGAGCTCCCCATTGATTTTGGTGAGGAGCGCTGCACCCATCTCAACGGCACACTGTGCACCGCTGCCGTTCTGCCAGAAGTCGGTCAGGTCTGGTTTTGCAAGAGAAGGGGGAGCAGCATCTTGCAGCATTTCTCCCTCGCATGTATTTTAAAGAAGTGGAAGGGATTTTCATACCCTTTAAGATGGGTGTATTTCCTATTTCTGCGATGACTTTTCCTCCTCCCTGTAGGGATGTACCTGGTAGTTAAAGCATTTGCAGCATGTCTTAAAGAGGAAGAAGCTTTAAAATGAGTACCAAGAGATATGCAAAGCTGTTACCATGCCTCTGGATCGTGGGTGTTTACCACAGGTCTGGATGAACTTTAGGACCTGGTCCCTGAGTGGGGGGCTTTCCATATGTTCCGGATTCGCGCTGTAAACCATCTGGGCTTCAATGTGGTACCTTGTTTTTGTGTTTCTCTTTGGGGAAAAAAAAATAAAGGACAGGCCTCCAGGCATCAGGACCTCCCTGCACCCTTTGTGAAGGGGCTTAGGGCTACATTCAAGAAGGGGACAAGATGTAAACGGAATAGAAAAGTCTTACTTGGCTTCTTATCCTTGAGATCACTCGGCTTCGGGATTGTGCTCTTTTTTGACCTTAGACTCACCCAAGAAATCACATGCTGTCTTTCCTTACGTCTAGAAAGTCTTCAGCTTTCCCAGAGGCGAGCAGATTATGCCTAACCATGTTTGGGGTGCTGAACACAGAATGCCCCCACCCCACCCCATCCTTGAAGGGTCCAGGCTGGTACACCCTCCCCAAGAAGGCCTAAAACCCCAGCCGCTCGCAGGAGGTGGTCACGCTTGCCTTCTCCAACACACCTGAGGTGGGATTGTTCCTGCTGGTGACAGCACAGCACAAACCCGACATGAAACCCTTGGAGCAGGGACAGAAACCTACTCCCAGCAGAGTGATTTAACCTCCAGGCAACGCAGCCATGGCCCTGCACCGCCTCTCGCTCTCCAGCGCTGTGTCCCTCGCCTCCTTTTTCTGCACAGCCCCATCAGGGGAGGGGGAGCAACACCACCACCCTCTTTCCCCTTTCCTCACCTCTCTGTGAGAGAGAGGGCACAGAGATTTTCCCATAGAGGCGGGCTCCAGCATACGGCCAGTGTCTTCCCTGAGCTTCGAGTCCTGTGCGCCTGGGGGGGGGGAGGGCAGATTTAAGACACGTTTTGCCACTTTTTATGTTTCCTCTTGGATAGCGGCACACAAGCAAGGTGGCTTCTTGCCCAGGGAGAGGACTGCCCTGGATGCAGCCCCCCTCAGGCGGCGAGCTGGCGGGGGGCAGCTGCCAAAACACAGGTGAGGCTCAGTCCCACTGATGGGGTGGTGACAGGGAAGCTATGGGATTTAATTCCTCTCTTTCTCTTCCTGCTTGTTCTTCCTCTGGGTGGGAAAAATCTTATTCACAGCACATGTTTCTTCTGGGGGAAAAAAACCAACCCCAAACCCCAAAGTTCCAGTGCCGTGCTCCGCTCTATCTGTTTCTATAGGTCATGATGTTTTCTTCTCCTCTTTTATGGTTTTTTTTGGTGGGTTTTCATTTGTCTTCTGATTTTTGAGCTTTTTTTTGTGCCAAATTTTACACGTAAGTCTGGGAAAGAGGGATTCATTTACAAAATAATGAAACATGGAATACTTACCTCATTACTCGGTTCCAGGATCTGGGTCTTTGAAGTAAAAAAAAACAACCCCAAATCAACCAAATATGAGATTTCCCGTAAAACACTGAAATCTCACTTGACTTTAAAATATTATTATTGTCAGCAGTGACTGCATAATTACATTCCTATTTCTCCATGTTTAGTCAGTGTTAATGTCTGTAAGCTAGAACTTCTCACTTCATTGGTCCACATACATTTTTTAAAATTCTCGTCAGAGCTGCAAAATGTGGTTATGGAGGAATAAAATCTACCTCCTTCGGGTTTTTTCATAGTAAAGAATTTGAATTGCAGAATTTTATTGGTGAACATGTAAGAACACATCATTCAGCTTTCTTATGCTGAATTTGGAAAGTCGGCCATTACAAATAAATTGTTTATTTTTTTTTTTGCAACAGCTATAAAAAACTATATAGCAGAATCCTCCAAACCGCCTTTGTGCAAAGCCCCTTCTGAATTACAAACACACATAATTCTACTAATTTAGCTAACTTCAGTGGGAGTTAAATACTCAAGAAGTAGCATTCAAATGAACTTCTCTTTATCTGTAATAGCAAGAATGAAATTATAGTCCTGCAATTGGCATAACAGGAAAAAATGTCTATGCAAACTAATAAACAGAAGAAACTACTCAGTTAAAAGCACAACTTTTCGGATGTTTTAGAGGACTAGAAACAATAAAAATGTCTGTGGAAATATGGTCCATAATATCCTTGAAAAATCCATACAGCTGAGTCCAATTTCTATTATTGAATCCAGTCCTAAAAAAAGTGGTAAAGTTGAACTATTCATCCTTAAGTTATGTTAATGTAGTGTGCGTATAAGCTTATTTTTATTAATGGAGTAGGCTTGTGATTCTGAAGATAATAAGTCACAGTGTAAATCCATAGTAAACTTGTTTTCAAGCTAATGAAAGGATTGGAGAGCAGATAAACATGTACATTTTGTCTCCGTATTTTTTTCCTTTTATTTTATTCTAATCCCTTCTATAATGGCTGAGAATATTAAGCTTGAATGCATTAGATGTCTGTGTGAGTCATTGGGAATATAGCTTCAGTCATCTTCCATTTGCTTCCAATATCACATCGTCACTAGAATATTACAATGTAAAAGCATATAATGAATATACAGTAAAAAATCAGTTGTGAGAAACAGCCTCTTTTAAAATATGTCAAATCACTCATCAATATTGAGAAAACAGTTTCCAAGATTTTCCTATTGTGAATTAGCTATTTTTGCATTTAAAGAGAATAAAAGAGTATGCCAGTTCTACCATTCAAATTCTAAAATGCACAGATTGAATGCAAGCCTATTTAATTAAACAGACAAATTGTTATTTGGGAAATGCCATCTTTTTACTGGAAAATTACTACCATGGATATCCACCTTTGTACAGAATGAAGTCCAGTGGAAAAAACTCTGTAGTCATATAAATAATTACTTTATTGTAAAACTTACGCAGAAGAGGACAAAATTAAGATCCCACAGCCATTATTTATGTGATATCCACACTTCCAGCTGCTTGACTTTAAAGGCTAAATAAGTTAAATGCATTTTTATTAACCTCTATTTTTTTATACTCTAATACATAGGAACCCCTGAATTGGGTCATGGAGTGGAGGACCAAACTCCAGGTGCCACTGGAGTCCAAGGCTGTGGTGATCATGCCTCCAAGGCACACTGGCTATATGACAAGGCAGGCTATTGTCCTTAGCTGGAGCTGGGGAGGGGTTTGGGGATTTTCTTGCAGAAATCTGCTGTGAGGCACTCTTCCATCTCCAGCTCTGTGCCATAGCTTCTCTCCCAGTCTGTGATTCCAGATGCAGCTGGTTAGTAGATCACAGATCAGGTCAGGCAATTGCATTTGATGTGTGGGGGTCATATGTAAGACCCATATGTAAGAGAGAAGGGGGTGTGGGGGGGGAGAGAGTGGGAGAGAATAGCACTGCCTTGCAAATGTGTGAGGCACAAGCATAGTAAAAGGAAGATGTGTTGGGAATCAAAGGGTACGAAATGTGTGAGATCTGAGATTTCCTTATGTATGTTATTTCCACATTTTTAAAAAAAGATAAAAATAAGTTGTGCTGCAGCTACCTCTTACTATCTATCATCATCAGTAAGAATCCAGCACTTTTTGTATACACCTCATCAACTGAGCTGAACGACCGATATGTTAAGTAGTGTCAGGCAGAGGAGCTGGGGCTGTGCTGGTTGCTGGGAGCCCAGCCTAACCAGTGTCTTTTCATCTCAGTTGCTGAAGCCATCAGATATTTCTGGAACAGCATCTACTGGTGAAAGAAAGACATCTACTGGAGAAAGACTTCTTGTTTCTTGTCAGACGGACTTAGCCATCACAGCAATTAGTTGATGTAGGGAGTAAAGAAGAGCAGCTCTTGTGACCTAGATTGAAGCTGGGAAAGTAAATGCCTAATATTTAGAACAATCTCAAGAGAAATGTGGTGTGTTTATATACAGGAGAGAGGAGCAGGAAACCACATTTCTACCAAAATCAGAGCTTTGTAATGTTCAGCCAGGATTTGTCTACATCCTGAGATGCAGCTATCAACTTGTAATATAATGTTGGCAATGCCCAGGTTTAAGGAAAACTATATATTTGTAAAATATATTTTACCTTGAAAGTGTGACGTCACATTACCGCAGCTCTACAGAATTGCATGTTGAACATATTAATCTCTTCAAATATGCTAATAATCCATGAATCAATACATAAGTATCTACGAGTTGACTTTAAGGGAATACGGTTGCCTTTATCTAAGAATGTAAACACATTTAGAGGTATAATAGATAAACCATGATGAGGTTAGGCTTCCATCAATTCATTTAAGATTTATGCATGCAACTGCTGTTATACTCTGTAAGCTTCTCTTACATGAATCCCTTGACAGGAAACCAAAATCTTAAGATAAAACACGTATAAAGAGAATGGGATAGAATTCATACTAATTTGAGAAATAGCCCTTCTAAATAAGGGGTTTTTTTGCCTAAGTTGTCAATAAATCAGGCTCTGCAGTGCTAAATAGCTATGTATGTGCAGGGGGATTTCAACAAGTGTTTTCAAGACATGACCTTGAAGAGGAATGCAGAGCACTATAAGGTGTTCAAGCTATTTTCATCTCAGAACTCTAAGGGCATTTACATTTTTACATGAGTATTAGGTATATCTTGGGTGAAAATAGTCACTGATGTTACTCCAAAGAGGCTGGTGAATTTACTAAGAGGAATTAGGCCTGATGAGTTTAATGGGAATTTAACATGAGAAACAGATCATGTGTTTGATGTGATTGCTTACAAATGCAGGTAAACAGAAAAACTTTGAAATGCATGAGAAATAACAATGCTAGCAGATGGTTAAAAATAGATAACACTCAAAAATGAACACTTATATGTATATATATATGCTACAGATGGAGCTGGAAATGAGATCCCTATTTAAAGATGGATAGCATTTTCTTATGTAAGATTCCAGTGTGTTTCTTATTGTTAGATGTAATCGTTCAGACAAGAATTTTTATGACTGATGTCTGCCTCACACTGCGCGTCTTGCTTTTATATAAAAAGAAAGCTTCAGGAAAACAGTTTAACTGTTTCCAGGAATGATAGGGAGAAATGATTTGGTTTGCTAATGTTAAAAATCTGTGTGACCTTACTGAATAAATGGCTTTACAGTAAATGATGTAAATTTAGGAAGGAGGGTATCTTGAGGCCAGGAAAAGGTGCATTTTTTTGCTTTCCCTATAGAAATACACACCCATTTGGCAGGGTTATCATTGGGTATACTTGATATAATAGCTTATAATTTAATTCTTTGTAGATTTAATCTGTAGTGTGTATGTTCAAGGCTGGCAATCTCAGAGCAGAGCTAAGCATGTCATTCCCTATAATTGTTCCTCTTATGTGCCTCAGTAACTCCAGAAGTGAGGGCACGAAGACTGTCTTTTTTTCCGCTCTCATTCTTCCTTCATTGCCATCCACACCAGTTCAGGGCAGTCTGAAGAAGGACAGATTAATCAGCCTTGAATAAAAGTCTGAGTGGGGAGCAGCGCTGGGATAGGAGCATGTATCTGACAAACTTAGGAACCCAAGGAGGTGGCAACAGGCTCTGGAAGAGGTCACGGACAATACCACGTGGTAGAAACAAATGAAATTAGGAAGAGATGTGAAAGCAGGTTGTGCAGAGGAAAAGATGGGGGTAGAATATATCAAGTTAGAAAAGACTGTAAAAGATCTATAGCCACTAAAACACATCAACTTCTAGAACCCAGGGTAGGACCCAGGATTTCTGTTTTTCATGGTTCCTCTGCTACTTACTAAATAACTGTGACATCACTGGCAGCATAAATCTCTTATTCCCCATAGCAGTGCATCCACAATCACTGCTGATTATTCCCTTGTCTCAGGTGATAAACTTCTGCTGGAATTCAGATTCCAGTGCCGTTGTCCACAATGTGAGATTTGGAAAGATTTCATATGATTAACATTTTTTGTCAGACTAAGAAACAAAGAAGTGATTATCTTTTTTCTTCCCTAGGCCCTGCATCATCCCACTTGTTTGTCTGCCGGATAGACAGATCTCTGAGAACAAGGCGCTGTTTCAAAATCCAGCCTTTACTTGTGGATTTCTTAACTTTTCAGTGTTTGGCCTTGCAGCCCCCAATGTTTTGTTTAAACTTGATTCTTGAGTGCAGCAAGTGATAGAAGAAAATGACACAGCTGGGGTTTTTGTCACTCATCATCCACATTATAACTGTTTATATATATGTTTGTGTGTGAGTATGCAGACCTATGCGTGCTTTATATACATGTATATATGTTGCTATGTGTTCTCTCTTTTCATATTACTTTTTGTGGGCTGAAGATGGAATAAGGAGTAGCAGAGAGTTACATAATCCTGTAAGCAGTTACTGTGGTAAAGTAATTTACCTTATTTGAGTGAGGGCTGCCAAATCTAGCATGAGAATTTGTGACATTGATGTTATTCAGATGTGAGAGTTTCTAGGATTGCAGCTATTGGCTGTAGCTATTTAGAGACTTTCTGTTTCTTCCAGCAGTGTTAGTGCTGCACTATGCTGTAACTAACTGATTGCAGCAAGGTTCCATGCTAAATTTATATATACAGAGCTCCCATATCTGTGCAAAAATGTATGCAGATAGCTAGTGTCAATGCAGGCACTGAGCCATTTGTAAGTTTAAAGTTACTGGTTTACATTAACATTTGCAGGATTTGAGCCTCGGTTATTTTGTTGTCCTCCAAAATGGGAAAGGGATATGGACAAGTCAGGGCTAAACTGCCAGATGTGTTAGTCCTGCCAAAGCATTTGTAGTGTATCTAATACTTTCCTTGAGCCAGTTGGTCAGTCAGTCAGTGGTTCTCCCCCCCAAAATTTCTCTAGGAAGGCAAACAAACCTGAGTTTAGCAGCAGAAAGGGTACATAAGAGAGAAGAATATACTTTTCCCTTGCTTCCTTTCAGCTACTCCAGAGAAATAAGACATGACATAACGCATATAAAGTCACAAACATCTAACCCTTGGTGCCATCCAAGAAGTAATGAAATGGAACAATAGGAAATCATGTGAAGGAAAATTTTAAGGATCTCTCAGTTCCCAGCTATGCAGATTAATAAACGCACCAGCAAGAATTCAGATCTCTGGTTTCCATGTATGTATACCTATGTCCCCATTTCTCCTGGTATTTTACACATGCATACGCACGTGTGAGGACACCCCCCTCTCTCTTGTATATTGGAGATTGTTACTCATGCACATCTGCAGAGAAGTTTGACCTCAGATGCTTTCCTTCAGAGTGCTTGATAATCTTTGATTAGTGTTTATCACACCAAAAGAGTACTTCAAAACAGTTTTGCAATGGTCAATGAACAGTGCTAAAAAAATGTAATATGCCATATAAAACCTGTCAATCTAGGATAATTTAGGTGTCAGGTTAGGAGAGCATTGTTATTTAAAAATAATGTCATTTTCATGAAGGCAATTCAAACTCACTTGAACAGGCCTGAGCTTGGTACTTTCTGTGGCTTTACAGGTAAAAATATCTTGCTTTAATGTGCTCCTATCTTGCCGGTAGCCATGTGTTGTGCTTCTTTGACACTGTATAATGATGCTTCATATGTTTTTAAAAATGATAAAATGTTGTCTGGATATGGGAAAGATTGAGAAAATAAGCAAGACCAATTTAGGGATAATTCCTCTGCCCTATTGACTGACTCACTGTGCTGCACAGCACGGTGACCTCAACTGCTTATGCCCTCTACGACTTTGTCTGAGACAGGGATCGAGGTACTGCAGCACGCTGAAGGAGGTCTGCCACTGCGGCATGCTGAAGGAGGTCTGTTCTTCTCTGCCACCATGTTACATCAGGTGATGTAGCATCTCAGGGTGAAGCTGACTACTGCTGGCTGGAGATGTCTTTCTGCTGAAGTCGCAGGGAAAGGGCAGTCAGGCTGAGCAAATCCCATGCTCGTGAAAGCACTGTGCTCAGATTTGACTCTAAGCAGGCAGTATTTTGTTTGGTAGCATTAAAAACAAGTGGAAAAGGGCACAGAGAGCCAAACTGTGTAGGACTTCACACTAGAAATTCGGAGGATTTCTTCAGGATGCCTGAGGACATCCATATGGGCTGATGGAGGTCCAGGGAGAATTCAGTTTTGTCTTCCCAAGACCAAGGAGCTTGTGCCTGATGTGGGGAACTGGGGGCCAGCTCCGGGGAGCCAGGCGTGTGGATCCTGCTCCACCCAGAGGGATGGGGCAGTTGCGGCTGCATCATCTGTTTGCAGCAGTGTTGTGCTCGGTTTCACTTTCACCCTCCCAAGTGCATTCCTCTAGCAATCCCCTGCCCCAGGCAGCTGTTTATTTTGCCTTTGTCTTTAAGCTGGCCTTAAAAAAAAAAAAGAAAAATAAAAGAATAAAATTATTAAAATGATAGATAATGTCTCATAAAGTTCCACTATAATATTCTGCTTAAATATCTCTAGATTTCATAGGTTCCTCTTTAGAGACATTAATAGTGTTTTACACAACAGCTTTTCAAAGGTCAGAGAGAGTATTGTGGACGTTTAGGTTATATTGTTATGATAGCCCCTTACAGGCAAAAATGAAAATTAACAAGAGCTAAGCAATGTGTAAAAAACCCCAAACATAATACTGTTAGAAAGTGTCTTAAATACCACCAAAATCCTGGGAGCCTTGAGAAATACAAAAGGAAAAAAAATAGGATCAATTAGACACAGTATTTAGTATTTTTCCCTGGAATTTGTTGACACTCGTATTTTTGAGTTACTTTCTACAGTCTGCTTTGTTACTGATAGAACTGGGTTCTTCGCTATTTCAGGTTAAGCAATAAACCCCTACCAAACCCCAGGGGCATAATGCAGAGTAGCTAAATGTGACAATTCTTTAGACTGCTGTCAATTGACGAAATCGAGTGGGTTGTGTCGGTTTGAAGACCTTACCAAAAGTTCACTGAAATTGTCAGAAAATCTCACTTTTGTTTAACGGATATGTGGATGAAGTTGTAAGTGGAGGTATTTTCACAGGTTTAAAAATGTTTGATAAGAAGAATTTGTGCTGTGACTTTTCAAACCCTTGGCTCTGGAAGATGAAGAGGCTAATGCCTTGAGCATTTCAACTATTCAGCATGGACAATATACTCAATCAAATTAATCCATTTTACTTGTCAATGATAGGGTAAAAATATTTATGCATGCTATTATTTTTTGAGATTGCTTGTTAAGTAGTTTTATGAGTGCCTTTAAACAATAACCTGAACACCAATGTGATTATTCAGTATATTGTTTGATAGAATTAAATTCTTATCAGAACCATGTGACTGAACATCAAAGTGACTTGAAAGAGCTTTTGGTGGTTTATTTGAATTCAGTTTACACTGAGGGTTTTTTTTGTTGCTGTTAATTTGTTTGTTTGGTGTGTCCTGTTGTCCCCGTGTTGTTCCCCCTCCCTCCCTGCCCCTTCTTTTTTTCTGGCAAAAGAATGGCAAGTCTAGTTAGATTATTTGGCCAAAAATATTTACTCCATGGATTACATTATGAATTGATTATACCTGTAGCTAAAGGGGGCGGGTGAATTCCCAGAAAGCTAATATTTCTTGTTAAGCAAATCTGGAATATAGATCAACTGCAAGTACCAAACATGATGAAAGTGAATCTGGAATTTCTTACATCTCCTCTAGTAAAACATAAACAGATGCAAAATGTCCAACATCATATTTTTGGTAACTTTTTGATGCCTGTGGTTATACCTAAACTTCCAACAGCAGGATGAGTTTCCTATATACTGACAATTCTACATTGTGCAGCTTCAAGATTTTGTTTTGAAGAAGTTTATTTAATCTACAACCACTCTGGAATAACCCTTTGAGCATTATATTTGTTGTGGTTTAACCTCAGCTGGCAACTAAGCCCCACACAGCTGCTCACTGACTCCTCTCCTGGTAGGATGGGGGAGAGAATCAGAAGAGTAAAAGTGAGAAAACTCATGGGTTGAGATAAAGACAGCTTAACAGGGGAAGCAAAAGCTGCGCAAACAAGCAAAGCAAAACAAGGAATTCATTCCCTGCTTCCCATGGGCAGGCAGGTGCTCAGCCATCCCCAGGAAAGCAGGGCTCCATCACGCGTAATGGTCACTTGGGAAGACAAATGCCATCACTCCAAACATCCCCCCTTCCTTCTTCTTCCCTCAGCTTTATATGTTGAGCATGATGCCATATGGTGTAGACCATCCCTTTGGTCAGTTGGGGTCAGCTGTCCCAGCTGTGTCCCCTCCCAACTTCTTGCTGGTGGGGTGGTGTGAGAAGCAGAAAAGGCCTTGACTCTGTGTAAGCCCTGCTCAGCAATAATGAAAACATCCCTGCATTATCAACTCTGTTTCCAGTCCAAACCTAAAACACAGCCCCATAGTAGCTACTATGAAGAAAATCAACTACCACAGTTAAAATCAGCACAGTATTCATTACAGCAGAACATTAAGAAGGTCCTAACAGCAGAATAAATTAAATTTACTTATTTATTTAGCTTAGCCGTTTGTATGTATTCAGTTGAGGTGAGACATCGAAAATAAATATAAATAATTTGTGCCTTGATTTAGTGTCTTTTAGGTGTCTTGTAATAATAATAATAAAAAATAGAACCCCCTAAGAATTTTCTCTGTAAATTAAACTTTTGAATAATTTTAAGTCCCTAGCTAAGTCTCACTTAGAGACTTGCCTTCCTTTCAGGACAATCATCTTTCAGCAAATCCACACAGGAATATTAGTCTTATTTCATTTAATCACCAAATCCTAACAACTAAGTATTCACTTCATTAAAGGCACTCAGAAATTCTGGCCAGCTGTTTCCTGCCACTTGGCTGAGGACAAGGTGGAGAAAGACAAGCAATTCAATCCTTGGTAACTCTCAGTTGTGTTCAATGTAATTCTGCCACATAATTATACTTTCATCATTTTATTCCTAAACTAGAATCTGAATCCAAGGTGAGTTCTGTGACTTATGGGCTTAAATTCTGACATGTTTAAATTCATGTTGTACACATGAAAATTTCCAGAGATTTTAGTAACCATCTCAGACTAATTCTTTATTTTGTCAACTGTGCTTTCTCTTCCTTTTTTTTTTTTTTTTTAAAGCATTTTAAATTACAGTAGTTAAATGGATTGAAGAAGGAGGTATAATTAACATACTAGTTGTATATACAAATGACAGATCGGTTACTTGCTCTGTTCCTGGAAAACTCTTTCCTGTTCTGGTTCAAATACAAAATTCTGGAAAATTAAGAACTCTTTGTCAAAGATCAAGGTGACTACAGTATGGTGTTTTTAAAGCTGGTAGTAATTTTTATGCACTGAAGGTAAAAAGAAATACTGATTACAACTGAAGAGTGACTTAAAAAAATATCTATTTGATCGTCTGAACTGGCAGGCCTGTTGCCTGCGAAAGTAAGTGCTAAGATATCAAATCATAAATCAATATTCCAAGGCCAGAATCTAAGCAAACATAAATCAGTGAAGTTATACAGACTTCAGTTAAGCTGTGCTTATTTATACAGCTGGGTCTGGCTATTGGGTGCTGCAAAAATGGCAAGGTTATCCAATTTGGTCATAATTCAGGAGAACTCTTGGAGAAAGATGTGCTTGTCTGTGGAAACAGAATTTAGCGTTCTGTATAGCCCATGGGGAAGATTAGGTATGTCAGGATGTGATCAAACCCCGTCCACCAGCCCAGGAAACACTGAGCAGGGCTGTGTGAAATCCTGCCCCTCCCTGGGGTGCAAGCAGCCCAGCCTAGGCATCTGCGCCCACTTGTGCACCACAGATTTGTGTCCTCTCTCCAGTATAAGGCTGCTGCTGATTTTCTTTGGAAGAATGAGCAGGACACAGTCTTTTCAATGAAGGAAATCACCTGTCCAACAGCCTAACAGCTGCAGAGCCAGTAGATTTTTGCAAATTTTGTTCTGTCCGCTGTGTAGGTTCTGTCCCAGTTCAATGTCCTAAACCCTTGAGCCGAGGGAGTGGGACGTAGGGGGCTGTATACCCTATTCCCATTACATAGGTTAGTTAATGGGATAAAGTGCATTCATTTTCCCTTGCCCTGGGGTTTTAAAATCAAGGCACAACTTCTCATGATGCTGTTGGCAGCTTGATCTTACTAGCACTTCTTGGGCATACTCTGCAGGTTGTGATCTGAGTCAGGCAGGTCAGCCAGTAGGGACTCACTCAAGGGGCAAGAATGACCAAGCACTTACTAGGTGGAGTCTCTCTGGGGAGTCAGGCATAATTTGGGATTCCTACCAACTTGGTAAGCAAGGTGCCCAGCTCCTCATCCCAGCTCAAACTAGAGCAAATCTGAGAACTGTAAGGTTCACGTTGTCTTCAGGGCTAGGCAGCAGCCAAAAAAAAGTTTTTGGATACTAATTTTGGACTTAAATTTGGCCTAAACTCCACTTCAGGTGCTATGTTCCTGACCGGCTTGCTCCTCTAAACACTTGCCTTCAAGACCTCTTCAGCATGTGCTTATAAGTTAGGCGTAAAGCTTAGATGTTGTCTTTGAACAAGGATGCTTTACTCAAATTGGTAAGTGTGACCAGTTACAGCTCTAGGTAAGGATATTAGAAAGTAATGTACTGATTTCCTCCTGATGCACTTTATAAACGATGTGGCCTCATCTGCTTTTTAGCTTTCTGTATGTAATACTTGGAGTTGCTTTGCTTTTGACTATACAGTTTTTGAGAAAGGTTTTCTATTATTCAAATAATATTCAAATTCAGTTTGTTTTTCTCTATTATATGATGGACACAGAAATTGTTGCACAATGCTTTCATAGAGATTTTTAAGAAAGAATAACAAAGAGAGGAAAAATAGGTAGGTGGTAGTCTGACACTACTGCATCGACATCTGTTTCTCTGTCGTGGTTACTGAGCTTATACTTACCTGTTTGCAGTAAAGATGAGCATCACGGGGAAGTGAAATAGTGGTTGCTCAATGTTTCTTTTCTCCTTCAAATCTCATTGTAATGCTGTAGTTTTTCCTACTGCTGCTGTTCATTTAATCAGTAACTTCATCTCAATGGGCTTTCATGCCCTGAAGAGATATATGGGCTTACAAGGATCAGATGGTGTAGGGATATGAAACTAAGAGGCTTGCTGACTGCATAGATGAGGCAGAAAACTGAAAAACTGTCACCTGCAGTTTAGGAAAGGCTAGCTATTTTCGGAACTGAACACTGTCTGACTTTCCCAACAGGAAAGATAAAAATGCAGAAGTTTTGAATATGTCTTTCCTTTTTGGATCTTTCGGCTTCTCTGAAGGGAAATTCTCATCAACATGAATGATAATGATTGCAAAAAAAAGCTAGTTTTGCTGCTAGATCCTTGCAGCAATTGAAGGAGGTTTAACAGCCTTCAGTCAGGTGTCAGATTTTTCTGTACAACGTGGGGAGATGGTTAGACACCTCAGACTGGCCCTCATCGCAGCTGGTGAGCAGATCCAAAAACTGTCCTGGAACACGTGAGAGAGAAAAGAATCTTTTATCTTGAGCAGGTTAGTGCTCTGCTGAGCGCTGCATCAGGCCTGTAACAGTCAACAGCAAATGAGGATTTGCAATGCAGAGTACAGGTTGACTTTATCAGCTGAGCCATTCCTTCCGAAAACAGATGGAGAGAGATGCCACTATTTTCTAAAATGCAGACTGAGAAGGTAAGCAGTACCTGCACAACTTCCAGTCAGTCTGATAAATTTATGATCTCTGACTAAGCATTGTGTCCTGTCAAGGAGGAGACAACCTTTGGTATGTACAGCAGGACTGTGGAAGTCTAGGAAGCTCCTCTTAAAAAAGTTCTGATCCCCACACATTTTTTGTCCTACATTTGATATCTTACCGGCAGACATAAAAGTCTGAGATAATTACCCTGAGCTCATTTTACAGTCAGTAGTGGGAGAAATTGGGTCCCTGGAGCCTTAGCTAAAGGCCTGAGGACTTAGGTGCATGCAGTTACTTAGATGCATGCGGAAGCACTTAAGGCAGATACATTGTTTGAGAGAACTGGGTCCTAGTCGTGTCCTCAGAAGTTGCAAGCACAGACAAAGCTTCTTAATCCTCTCCAGGCTACTTCTGTCCTGCACTGCAGGGGTCTCTGAGGTAGGTCAGCTGCCCTTCTCTTTTGCTTCGTGACTTCTGATAAGACTCCCACCTAGAACAAAGGTAGAAGATATGGCTGTCATTAAAATCAGCAACTAGTTGGTATACCCAGGCTGCTTAAAAGCTGGCAGATGTCAGATTTTACAATGAGAAGGTTACCAGAATAACAGAGAGAGATCAGAGTTCTTGACAACATTAGCAAAATGAAAAAAAAAAAGAAAAAAAGAAGAAGGAATTATTAAAATAAAATGTTTGCATTTTCATGATTAATTTAGTAGAATAAAGAAAGTTTTGATTTTCTGAGTTGGCTTCATTTTAATATTCCTTTGCATTTGGCTTCAATAACAAAGTGAAAGCAAAAAAACCCCCCAAATCAACCCACCCAGATCTATTTTTTTATGTGTGAAACTGTTGAATCACTCACAGTTTGTCCCTCCAAGTGAAGGAAAGCAGTCCTGTTCAGCTGATGGGTGAGTCAAACTCAGTGGGTACAAAGAAAGCTTGTAGAGGCCTGTGCAGGATAACTACTTTTTACCACACTTGTCACCATGCCATTCACTACCTGCATGGGGTGATGTATTGCTGCCGCTGTTGCTGACACAGTCTTCCCCCCCCACCCCCCTCCCCCTCCCTGTGCTTTTCTGCCCAACGGCATCTGGGTTTTTTTCAGAGAGGCCTATGCCTTCCCTCACCTTGATGCTCCATTGCTGTCTCTTTCTGGCAAAGAACTCAAAAGATTTGGCCAGAAGGTTGCACTCAATCAATCCTGCCTTTAGGGTGTCCTAGAAGCGCTTTCTTGGATCACCACTGCTTCCTCTTTCCACACTCCAGTTCCCTGCATAGGAGGTACTTGAACATATGTACATCATTGATCCAAGCCATATGTCCAGCCCGTTACACCTGGGCCTTCCATGTGGATACACTGCAGGACTTCATCATTGGTCAGCTTAGTGTAGCATCTGACTCAGAGCAAGACACATAGGTGCCTCTGGTGGAACTTCTCCAGCTGGCAGATGTGCTTTCTATACTATGTCAAAATCTTGCGTCTGTTCAGCACAACAGCCTTGTACGATTTTAGTCTGCCTTGTAGTCTGATCTGACACTGATCCCACATTTGCTTAGTAAACCTGGCAGAAAAGCCCCCTAATTCGATGTATGCAGGAAACTACCTCTCATCAACAGTGGCACAGTCATTCGAAATAATTTGAATGTAAGTGAAGTCACATGCAGCAAACAGCTCAAGTCTCACTGTGTTTAGTGGAAGGGACAGCATGTTCTTCTCCATGTTCATTGACAAAGCATCTCAGTTTTTCTCAAATTTATGATTAGTCTGATTATTTTTTTTTCTGTTGTGGAAGTAGCGTATTTGTCTGTTAAGAAGATCCGAAGATCTTGGTCGATGTGAGCCGCTGTTGTGCAATGATGAGCATACCAGCGTTGTCATGTGCTGTGCTTGGTAACCTCAGGCCTGGTGTGCAGTTCTCCTGTAGCTCAAAAGCAAGTCCTGATATTCAGGCTGAGGTTGCGTTCATTTTACCCAATGCCTTGGAATAAAATAACATTTTCTCAATTAAATGCATCAAGGGCAACAGAGGACTACACTCCATTTCATAAGCAGTGATTCTCAAAAACAAAGCAAAAGACAATCAGAAAAGGTTTGAATGTCATGTGGTCTAAATAGAAAAATAAAGGCAGAAGGAAGAGGAGGGAAAGAAGGGGAGAATGAAGTCAAAGAGAGGTGAATGGGGGTGGTATAAATGGACAATGGACACAGGGGGGAGGTTGCTGAGGTTAAAAACTAAAGAAAGAAGGCTGTCATCGTGGCCCTTAGCAAAGGAGCAGACAAAAGTACATCACAACAGCCAAAGCACTGCATAGGCAAGAAGTTGCACTCAAAATACACGTAAGTGAAATTAAAGGGAGCTTCAGCTCTGGAGGTACTGGTGGCAACTGCCTCTCAGAAATATTCTCCCAAAGGAAATGTTTAAGTAAAGTGCATAAAAGATTTTTGTAAAAAGGTAAATTAAATCATGTCCTTGTATAACAATGGAGCAATAAGTGACATATACCAGTTTGATTTTTTTTCCCTAAAATTAGGATCTCAGTTCCATTTATTTACTTTAATATCAAAGACACTGCAGTGCTAAGTCTCTGTCTTACAATCTCTGTCATACCAACTTTTAATGATACGTTTACTAACCGAATGCCAGATTCATCACTGTGTTAATTCAGTTTCACATCTGTGTATCTAATAGAATTGGAACAATGAATCTGGAGGAAGTAATGGATCGGCGGATTGTGGTTTTTATGCTTAAATCTTTGGGTTTTTTATTTACACATTAGCACAAGTTTGTAAAGGGGCTTTGCAGTTCAAGGAATACTTGAAGTTCTATGGAGTTTGGAATATAGCTACGTTAAAGAACAGATGATATAATAACCCTTCACATGTATTGCTTTATCAGCAATATATTGAAGAGTGTCTTAACGACAAACAAACACAAAGCATTTGGCTTAGTCTCGTTTGTTTTAAACGATTGACAAGATAACACCATGTTATGAAGGATCTAACTGAAGATTTGGAATAAGCAATTATAATCTCCCAACAGGAGTTCCAGGGTCTTTTTTGAAGCAACAATGTTCTTGGTTTACAAAACACTGATAGAAGTCTCAGTACTGTAAGCCACATGAAGAAAAGAAACCTCAAATTAGGAATGATAATTACAAATAAAAGACATTTCTTCTGTCTCTTTTTCAACACAAAGGCCAACTTGGCCTTTTAAAAGATGTGAAACAATGCTATCAGAATTTTTTCCCATGTAAAATATTTGCACAGGAGATAGAGATACTAATAGCATGCAAGTACAATGTTGTACAACCTTCTCTGAGGAAGCAGATGACTGCTTTCCACAGCCGCTTGATTTCGGAATTGGCCAATTCTGCAATAGTCTTGTCTTTTATGACTGAAGAAAGGAAAAAATCAAAAGACATCTTTTCCATTTGCTTTTATTATTCTTGAGCATTCCTTGCGGATGCCCAAGCACTCAATGAATAATTTGAAACTGTAATCTGTATCTATGGGAGGAAGTTTAATGTTGACCAAACTGTTCCATATTGCAGAAATCATGGTCTCGTGATTAAGAAGGATCAAACAAAAATAATAATCCAAAGTCATCAAACCACGTCTCTTAAAGAAAGAGTTCTAAATCCATACACACGCACATGGATGAGATAAAAAAAAATTTGTAAGTAAGAATGTGAGATTGAACTGATTACAGTGTGATTTGCAAGCGTAGCCACAAAGGAGTAGGCTCCTTACTGTGGATTTAGGAGCCTAACTTCAGGCATCTGAGTTTACAAAGGGCTACTACCTTGTGATAGGAAACTGTTGTATGTGCTTATAGAGATATCTGTAAGGATACGTGTTTGAAGGGGTGGCATTCTTGTTTCACTTAATGGAAAACTTAGTAACCATGTCAAAATATTCTCAGACTGAATACCATAAACTCTAAATTAGGCATGGAGATATAAGGCCAGCTACTATACTCACTTTAGTTTTGGGAAAACTGTAGGGATGTTGGTGGGTTGATTTGAGTGAATTTTCAACACATCAGAGTTTGCTTATTTTGGAATTAGAATCGTGGGGTCTCAGTTGTAGCTCTTTTTTTGATGCAAAGGAGCTAACAAATTACCCCAAAGTGTTAGTTTTTCACTTTTGATTTTCTATGTATTAAGTAACAAAAAGCTCAATTATAATGATGCAGCTGAGAAGTACAGCAGTAAGGTATGAATAGAAGAGAAATAATTTGAGTTATATACAAATAAATTTCCAAGATTTCCTTAATACCCTTGAAAACATAAAGTGAACTGTATATAACATAAAACTTTTCCATTAAAATTGTACAGGATATAATATTTCTGTGCAAAACTTACAATCACCTTACCTCACAGTAGGAAAAGAAAACTTACTGTTATTATTTAAACAAAACTATTGATCATATAATACTTCCTTTATCTTGGTTTGATAGTATTTAAATGGAATTTAATACAAATTTAAGGACATGCTTAATTTAAGGACTATGCTTAATACAATGAATAATTCTAGGTTATCATGACCTCTAGTTATTTAATTTGATTTCTTTTAGTGTAAGCTAATACCAACTCTGATTTTGAATAGACCTGACAGATACACAGTCAGGACTTTTTATGAGATTTATTTTATTTAAAAGATATTTCTTCTAAATTATAAGACTGCATTGAAAATCTAGATTAATATTTCATCTTTAATGACCTGTACAGGAAAGTCTGATGTTGTTATTCTCTCTGATTAAGAGGAAACATCTTTTAAAATGAAGCATCGGAAAACCTTGGGTGTTTATGCCTTTAACAACTGGCATTGCTGAACGGCCTCTTTTCAGAGAAAGCGTGGCATCTCCCTCACACTTCCTTTGGAAATGCATGTATATATTTATCACAGTTACTTAGGTGCTTTGTTCTAGCTGAGAATGGGTTTGCTATACTTCAGATGGGGTAGCATTCTTTTTGGCAAAGCAGAAGGATGATGACAAATTCAGACAAAACACTGGGAGCTAAATTAAGTAACGTGTATTTCTTACCATTTGGGAAATCAGGCAATGTGTTTTTCTTACTGTTTGTGAAACCTGCCAAAAGATTGTGGGTTTTTGTTTTGTTTCGTTTCTTTTTTCTTTTATTTTTCTGGCTCGCTATGACTGATGGCATTTGCTTTACTTGTGGATGCCATTGTGTCAAGTTTCCTCCAGAAGGAACTGGCTGGGGCTGGGGGCTGCCCTTTCCCTGGAGACCCATGAGCAGGACAGCCTCATCAGCCAAGCATTTGGAGCACAGCAAGGAGTTTGTCCATTGCTGGGAAAAACAGGGAGTGCACAGAGAGCAGAGCCTTGCAGGAGGCGTGAAGAAAGGCTGCAGAAGGAGTCAGAGCAGCGTTTCTGCAGATTTACAAAAGGCAATGTACTGGAGCTGAGTCTGGAGGGCAGCACTGGTGTGCACGTAGGTAGAGGTTTATAAGCATCTTTAATTCTACCTTGGTATTTTGAATTTTATCTGTTCTAAAAAGGTGGTTGTCATTTGTCTAAATGCAACCGTCATTTATGTTTAAACACAACAAATACAAAATATGTGTAAATACAAGTCCTGAATTTATAAGACCTTTTGGTTTTATAAAGGTGCTTGCAGTTTTACCGCAAAGCTTCTAAAGCCTCTGGTTGTGAAGATTATTTTAGAGTCCTAATAGAAGCTTACAAACTGATGGAAGGCTCAAAGTATGATATTAAAGTATAAATTAAGATCCAAATGTATATTTTCAAAGAGAAAATGTGCTTAGCATTAGCTGCCATTATTTTCAATATTAAGTTTTGGCATTAAAAACCTCTGATGCTTGCTTAAGTTTTATGTATAATCTGCAGCTTGTAAACCAATGCAAGAAACCTCCCAGTTCCTGGCCTCCACATTTGTTTTTTGTTCCTACACACATAAAATATTTGGTTCATGAGTAAAATTTTTAATTTTCGCTATTAGGTTTAGGGTCTTTCACAGTTAAGATCTAGTTAATGTATGACTTTCAACTTAATCTTCTTGTTTTCTTTTAGTCTTAGTTCTTGGTATTTTTCTTTAAAATGAGTTAAAGTATAAGTCAACTGACATCATTCATAGGTACAAGATAAAACAATCATATGAATCTGAGCTTGACAGAGATTTTCTTCTTGGATTATTTTCTGGTATTTTGTTTTTACAAGTAACTGAACTGTATGTGCCCATCAAATACTAAGGTCAAAGAAAAATACAACATTTTAAACAGGAATTTAGTCAGCACATGCATTCATAAAATGTGGTTCTAATACACTACTCTCTGTTTTTAAAAGAAATGATTGATAAAATAGTAGTTCATTCTGTTCCAAGTAATCCTTCCTGCCAGTGATTTGTTGCACATCATACTTGTGGGTAATCAAGCTACTGGAATAAAGGCTACTGTACCCTTTGTACAGTATTTCATCTCCAGGAGAACGGTAATATTTTAACTATATTCCACTACTCACTGCTTTGTAATCTACACAAAAGTAGTAAAATGATTTAATAGCAGAGTGTTATGATAGATATCTTGTAGTAACATAACCTCGTTACCTTTATGGTATATCCTGCAGAAAATTTGCAAATAGCATAATTAAAATAAATACATTTCCCACTAAATTAGAGTCTGTTTTGTCATGTAGAAAAGGCCCACGCCTCCACAGGTCAAATAAACCGGCTGATTTGATTTCCAAAGATTTCTTCTGGTCCTGTGTGCTTTCTTGGCAGACTGTGACTGCCTCTCTCAGATATGGACTCTGTTGCAATAATCCATCCCTTTGCTACACTGAGATACAATCTTCACAGGATTTTGGGTGATGCTTTGTTCAGATGGCTTTGAATCACGTATTAAGCATGATTTCTCAGAGTGGTGTTCCACCATCGACTTGACTGCACTCCTGCTGCAAGATGCAGTGTAAGGCTCTGGGTCTGACCTACCTAGTCTAAAGGATGTGTGATGGAAAAGCAGTCTTTTACCACGGCTTTTAACCTTGGATTTGCTTTTTAGCTTGGCCTACCTGCAGGTATTAGTCTTTGAGTCATGCCGAAGAGCTTAGCTTTCCCCACAGGGTTTTCTGCAAGGCGGTGCGAGATTTGACTATAATTCAGAGTTGGTCATTACTACATTTCTGTACCAAGTGAGGATTTCTAATAGCATATTCCTTGGAGCAGTTCATTAGCATTTACTTATACTTTAGAATAGAAGTGTGCCATTTAAATTGGCTTAACTAAGTTGTGGAAGTACAAATAGATCTAATTTACACTGCTGACACCTAGCATGGAAATTTGCTGTTGCCTTTTCATATTTCACCAAGCTCTTCTCTCAAATAACTCATAGCAGTGTCAAGTAAGGAAAGCATGATGTATTTTTGCAAACTCTGATACAGAGGAGGAAAATGGTTGAAGACTATTTGATTTCAAAGAAGTCCAGACAGCTGTCTCTGAACCTCCTAACAGCAATAAGCGGTTATCCTTAGAGAAAAAGCAACTGGCCACATGCTGAGCACCGGTTTTGTAAAGGATCTTTGTCCTGGGATACTTGCATTTATCTGGACAATGTGTTTCTAAGCCATTGGCCAAGATTCAGTAACCACCTTGATATCCGTTGAGTTTTTCTACGTAGTTTTCAAACCCATACTGCAGATTGTTGTGGATTCAGACTTCAACCCTAGTTAGTATGAATTACAAATAATTTCACCTCAATTCACGCATTTCCTTTAAGAACAGAGTCCCACCTAGTCTGAATGATCTGCTTCTCAAAAGTCTTGGAGCTTAGGTACATTCATTGTTGCAAGATCAGCTTTGTAAAAGCTTGGTTAAATGTCTTCTGCATACTAACTCCCAAATACCTCCTCAATCCTTGTTGTTTGGACTAGTCTATTATTTATTGATGGCAACCATCCATGCTGGTATTAACTGACAGTTTAAAAAAAATATTCACCTATATTTTTCAGAAATTTCAAATGGCAGTTTGAATTTGATACATTTGCATCTTATGTATTTGTGCTGCCTAAACACCACTTTGAGCTAAATTTTATTCCTGTAAGTGTTTACAGGATTAATTTATTAAAGAAAGAAAACTAAGTTTGATTTTGATGAATGTAGAAAGAATCTGGCAAGATTAGATGATCCAATTAGGGTACAGAAACAAGACCATGTGGTGTGGGTGACCTGTCACTAACCTTTAATAACAAACAGAAAAATGATTGTTATGAGTATTCCATCAAATAGTCAATCTCAGCACAACTTATAGATCAAATACATCAATATGACTGTTTATGGAAAAGTGCCACATAGAAAACCCGTCAGTCATGATGATTTCCTTGCAGATGGTTCACTCTTAGAGAGTGCTCTGCAAGTGGCAAGGTGCAGGTGCCCTTCTCCATGGAGAACTGTTCTGAATTGTTTCCCATGTGGTCTTTACTCTCTACTTCGTCTTATTTGGCATGACATTAAACTATCCGATGATAACGTGAGATGGTCAGGTCTCAAATGTTAACACTAGGTTTCACAATACTCAGTTAAACATATCGTCCTCCTTTTGAAAAAAACCATGCTGTTTACCAGCTTTCTGAGAAGAAATAAATACCTGGATGAACATCAGGCAGTTTTAAGTTAGCCTGAGTTCAG